>NC_067495.1:40964216-41280536 GCF_947179515.1 Apodemus sylvaticus
AAAATCCAATTGTAAGGCATTTTCTCAATTAGTGATCAAGGAATGAGAGTCCCTTGTAGGGGGTACCATCTCTGGGTTGGTAGTCTTGGGTTCTATAAGAAAGCAAGCTGGGCAAGCCAGGGGAAGCAAGCCAGTAAGTCACATCCCTTTGCGATCTCTGCATCAGCTTCTGCTTCCAGACCTGCTTGAGTTCAAGTCCTGACTTCCTTTGGTGATGAACAGCAATGTGGAAGTGTAAGCTGTATAAACACTTTTCTTCCCAGCTTGCGTCTTGGTCATGATGTTTGTGCACGAATAGAAACCCTGATGAATACAGGTGACCTCTGTCTTTCTCACTTATATTTTTGGCTCATTATTTTGTCAATTAGTATGACAATTTTCTTATGCTGTGTCTCTTTTCTACTGAAATGTCTCATCTTAAATTCTACCATGATTAAAAATGCTACAATAATTCAGTCTTGCTAACATATATACTTATGTAATGTTTGGTATCTGAACTTCAAATTTCAATTCATAGGAGAATTTTTTTTTTTTTTGGTTTGTTTTTCCAAGGTAGGATTTCTCTGTATAGTCCTGAATGTCCTGGAACTCACTCTGTAGACCAGGAAGGCCTCAAACTCAGAAATCCCCCTGCCTCTGCCTCCCAAATGCTGGAATTACAGGCATGTGCCACCACTGTCCAGCAAAGAGAATCTTTTAGTTCACTTTTCAAATGAAATTCATTAATAATGAGGAACCCATGAATTTTATTACCTGATAAATCTAAATTTATTGGGCTATTTAGTAATAACAGGTAGTATACCATGTACATGGTATATGGTAACATAGTTTCACTCATTTTGGTAACTATTTTTAGGACAAATACATATACCAAACTATTTCTAAAGCTGGATTCTCATTTTCAGCATTCATCACTAAGACAATCACAAGTGCTTGTTATTACTATTTTAAACAATATTTTACTTTGTCTAATAGTAAAATATTGCTACTTTCTAACTTTATTTTGTATTTGCATTTCTGGAAAAACTAAAGGAGATAAATATATTTATTTTGAACTGGTAGCTTTAAAATAAATTAATGCCTATTTTATTGGAATATTTGTAATCATTAATTAACCTTAAGTGCTGTTTATATATTGTACATGAAAATTCCATCACTAGTGAAAGCAATACTTTTTTGTTCATTATCTGTATCTTGTCCTCTTAGAGAACACCAAGCTTTGAATTACCAATAGATTATTATTTACTTAAAGACATATGATATTATTGATCAAATTCACTCATTCTATTAATCTTTCTTATTCACATTTCCCCTTTACTGTCCACAGCCCTTGTTTTTCTATCTCTAATTTTGATATATTTCCCTGCCAGCTTTCACATATGAGATTCCCTCCAACCACAGTTTTTATGTTGATAAAGTTGCCTTTGTGAGATTACCTTGTTTCATGTAATATTGTTTATTCTGCTTCATTTATTTCCTGAAAATGAAAATATATTTTTTGTCTTTATGGCTTAGAAATGCCATATTTTTTTCATTGTTTATATACTGATGAGCACAGAAGGTGATTCAATTTTTTGACAATTGTGAATGATGACACAGTAAATGAGTGTGTGTATATTTCTGTGAGCTTATTTTGCTATACATGAGATTGAGTCTAAAGGTGATTGAACCATACTGAAGTTGTCTGTTTAATTTTGGAGGGAAGCACTGAGAATGGCTTCTCTAATTGTGGAACTAAGTTACATTCCCACTAACAATGATTAAGGATCCATTGGTCTTCTATATTTTACTGCTTGTGGGGAGTGTAGCCTGCTATATCCATAATGAAAATCAGGGTGAAAACTTCAAACACCCGCGCGCACGCACGCACACACACACACACAAACACACAGACACACACACACACCTATTAATAGAAATAGAGTGTGTAACAGGTATGCCACTCCTTGACATACAAACAGAGGACTCAGTTTTCTATCACAGAGATTCATGAATAGCCATATCTATTGCTGCTCTTTTCACAATAGAAAGAAAATAGAATCAGCCCACCTGTCAGATAAATGGATAACAAATATATTGCATGTGCACACAATGGAATTTCATTCATCCAGGAAAATAATTTCAATTATAAACTTTAGAATAAAAATAATAGGATGGGAAAATTATATTTCCAAGGTTCAGAAAGAAAATAACCATTCCTATTGCCCCTCAAATCTTTTGAATTTTATACATGTGTATTTTATAGGGTATGAGTATGAGTGAAAGTCAAACAAGAAAGGGGACAATAAAAAGGAGAGCACTCTTAAAAGGAAGATCATAATGGCAATGCATTATATATGACATGAAATATAAATATGATTACTGTGCTTAGAAGAATACAAACATAGGTCAGGTACGGTCAAGGAGGAGGATCATCTAAATGAAAAGCAGTGAACATGAAAATGCCTTAATAAAACCTATACTTTGCATGGTAATTAGAAAACAGAAAAATACTGGACGAGATAAGTTCTTCAGCAGTAAAAAGCACTTGCTAATTTTGTAAAGAAACTGGATTCTGTTCCCAGCATCCTCATGGAAGCTCACAAATATTTGTGACTCTATTTCCTGGAAATATGTTGTCCTATTCTGGTTTCCTTGGGCATCAGGCACATACATATTGCACAGACATACATGAAGACAAAACACTCATAGAGACAAAGAATAAATAAATTTAAAATGCTTTTAAATGAAAACAAAAGGGGAGATTTTATTAAAGTTTGAAAAAAATGCTGTGGCTTCTCAATACCCACCCCCCCCAAGACATAGCTGTTTTGCATTGCATAAAAGGAATCTCAGTTATGATTTGTATTTTCTGTAAATAAAAATGCTGAACTTGTTTGTGTATTATTTATACTTTAGTTTGAAGTGTTCATTTTCATTGTACTTTAATTGAATGGATTCTTAGTTCTTTGATTTGTTTTCAGTTCTTTATATATTCTATGAATCAATCCTGGTGAAAGTTTAGAAATTATTTTCTTTATTCTGTATGCTGACTCTTAACTCTGTTGATTACTTTTTTGTATCAAAACTTTTAGAATTATATTTATCAATTCTAGCTATTATTTCCTGAGGCACTAAAATGTATTTAGATAATTCTCTAGAGTTTGAAGTATGCACACTATGTTTTCCACTAGCAGTTTTAAAGTTTCAGGTCCTAAATTTAGATCTTCAACTATTTTGAATTTATTGGGAGGGGCACTATGGTAAATATAAGAACCTAGTTTCAGTTATTTGCAAAATAAAGTTATACTTTTAGTGTACGCATTTTTGCCTTTATCAAGTATTAGACAATAATTCTTTCCTGGCCACATTTTTGGTTTTTGGAATCCCTTGGACTTCTTGTTTCTTTGCCAGCCCATTGCTGTTTTGTTACTATGATTCTGTAGTATAGTCAGATATAGTTATACTTCAGTCATTATTCTTTATTTTTTCAGGATATTTTAAGTATTGAGAAAGTCTTTATCTTTCCATCAATTTGAGAATATATCCCCACTTCATTAGAATTTTGATGAATAGTACAGTAAATTTACATATAGTTTGTGTTTTGTTTTAATTTTTCCTTGTGTTTGCATATGTATGTATATTTATTCACTTTACATACTACTTACCTACCTCCTTCTCAGTCACTCCTCCCATAATCCTTCCACCCAAGACCCCAACCCCTTCTTTGAGAAGGTAGGGGAACCTCTGACTTTCCCCATCTTGGCACCTCAAGTCACTTCACTTCGGGCTAGCTGCTGAGGCTAGACAAGGCAGTCCAGCTAGAAGAATATATTTGATGCAGCAGTATAGGGGATTACCAGGACAGAGAAGTGGGAGGGGGTTGATTGGGGAGTGGGTGGAAGGAAGAGGGCTTATAGGACTTACGGGGAGGGGGGAACGAGGAAAGGGGAAATCATTTGGAACGTAAACAAAGAATATAGAAAATAAAGGAAAAAAGAATATGTCCCATGCACAGGGATCATTTTTTTTTTTTTGGTTTTTTGTTTGTTTGTTTGTTTTTGTTTTTATTTGTTTGTTTGTTTGTTTTTTGTGATAGTCCCCATTACATTTGTTCAGGACCTACATGACAGTCAACCTGCATATCTATTACACATGTGCTGGGAAGGAAGCCTAGGTCCAGCCTGTTTATGTTCTCTGATTGATGGTTCAGATGCTCTGAGAGCCCAAATGGTCCAAGTTAGTTGACTATGTTGGTAATCCTGTGGAGTTCCTACACCCTTCAAGGCCACCAATTCTTTCTCCTATTCTTCTATAAGAGTCCCCAAGCTCCATCCACTCTTTGACTGTGGATGTCTATCTGTCTGTGTAAGCTGCTGGGTAGAGCCTCTCAGAGGACAACTTGCTTCTGTCTGAAAGCATAACAGAATATCATTAAGAATGTCAGGGATTCATGAAAATTATCAATATTAATGTATTTATCTGAAATATTTTCATGTAAATCTTTAATTTTATCATAAAGCGCTTTTATTTCTCTTTACTTCCCTTTTAATAAATAAAGAAATTTAAAAAAAAAAAGAATGTCAGGGATTGATGATTTCCCATGGGATGGTGCCATGGATGGTCCCAGGCAGAAAGATTTAGATCTGAGGGGGAACTTTTGGATTTCAGGAAAAGGCACAGGTTCAGTGAGATGATAGACAGACACGACCACACACACAGAGGTGGTTTGAATCTGAATGTATTTTTCTGTTTTGAGGCATGAGCCTTTAAGCATGAGGGATTGACATTTACATATCCAAAGATATATCCAGTAAAGCAGGCACAAGGAACAACTAACATAACCATTTGGCACAAGGAAGTATAAAATCAACCAGGTAAAACATTTTCCCATGTAACAAATTTAGACACTCAAACACAGACAACATCAATCTTCTTGATATAAACTTTAAAGAGACTTTAAAGGACTTTAAAGGACTCATAAAGACTCCCTGAGTCTAAGTGAGTCTCCATGAGCAATAAGTATGAACTGCATCCTGAATCATACCTGGATAAGTTAAGAATGTTGTTTTGGTCAAAGACCCCCTAGGTGGGGTCTGCACTACAAAAGCAATTCCTCACAAGCTTCCATTGAGGCAGCTCAATTTGCACCAACTCAAATGTAAATTCTTTCTAATTTGCCCAACACCCACTTTTTTGGCGAGGACATTGTGTATGGTTCTTCAGATGTAGACATGTTCTAGTCTGAGCCTATTGTTTCAAATCCATCGGTCCTACAAGGGTGACTATGAGGGTCAAAAAACAAAAGAAACTTGTATTTTTCATGTGTTGCTGGTTAAACTAAACTCTTCTTAATAACGTTATATCTTTTAAATTATGTGCAATGACTTATAAGCCAATATACAGTCAAGACACATGAAATATTTTTATACCACTGTGCTAATTAATTCTTTTCATACCATCGTGTCAGAGCCATACTTCATTTATACACTGTTGGGAGGTACATGTAATTATGTAAATGACTGGAGCAAAGCATTGCAGAATTTTCTGGCTAGTGACTTACTTCAAGATGGATTCTTTTACATCTTAATTTTCTTGGGTTTTCTTAGTTCCGGCTAAGAAGGGGGAGAGTTTAGGAGCAAAACACATTGCCAAGTGAGATTTTCGGCTTCTAAATAGAGGTTTTCTGGAGAGCTCCAGGAGACATTTTTCGCCTCAGTCTGCGAAACTTTGTCTCACAGAGTTTACTGGAGGCACTGCAGGAGGATGGGTCTCAGGTTGGGCCAGTTATTGGTTGGCCATCTCTTCAATTTCTACTCTATCCCCTCTCCCTGAATTTCTTCCAGACAGGATAAAATTGGGGTCAAAAGTTTTGTGGTTGGATTGTTGGCTCCAAAGTATTGGTCTGTGTAATGGAGGCTATATGTGGAGACCTCTACCCTGGCCTGGTGGAAGAATTCAAGTGAAGGGGAAAGGACACATGCAGGGAGGGGAAGTTCCACTGCTGCCACCACTCTGGTGCTGCTACCTCCCTGCTCTTAGCAGTTGCTGTTTCTCGGAGACACTGCACTGGATGTGAATTCTTTGGGTTGCTTGTTTTTGTGCCATCTCAGTGCTGTTTTGTTACTATGACACTGTAGCATAATCAGATATAGTTATACTTTAGTCACTATTCGTTATCTTCTCAGAATATTTTTAGCTATTGTTTTGACCTGAGATACCTCATCTACAAGAGCAGGATCTTGAAGACATTTCTCCTACTTGGCTGATAACCACAATTCTTTCTATGGGGCACTGGGATTAAGTGAAAGGTGCCTAGTGCCTTGATCAGGCAAAACTCCAATGGTCCCTTCAGTCTCCCGAGGTCTTCAAGACTTAGGTTGACATTACTAGGCTTCCTCTCATGGTCCACAGCCTTACACCATAGCTCCAGTGAGGTTCCTGCATGGCTTCAGTAGCTGGCCCCTTCAAGCTCCATAGTCCCAGTGCCATGACAATTGAGGTAACCCCCATTGACTTTTGGGTGCCTCCCTTATCCCACATTTCTCTCACATCTTGGAGCTGTCCCCCCAACTCCCCACATGCAAATTTTCATTCATTCTCATGGCCATCTCTTCTGTCCCTTTATGTACATGTTCCTAAACCCCAAAATTTCCCTCCTGTCCCCTCACCTACCCAGTTCCCTCCCTTCATCTGTCTCTTAAAGCTATTTTATTTCTCATTTTAAGTAAGATTTGTGCATTCTGACTTGTGCATTTCTTCTTGTCTAGCTTCTTTGAGTCTGTGGAGTGGGTATCCTGCACTTAATGGCTCGTATCCATGAATAAATGAATGCATACCATGAATGTCCTTTGGGGACCAGTATTTCCTCACTCAGAATGGTATTCTGAAGATGCATCCATTTGCCTACAAAATTCATGGTGTCTTCACTTTTAATAGTTGAATAGTATTCCATTGTGTAAATATATCACATTTTATTTAACCATTCTTCAGATATCTAGTTTGTTTCCACTTTCTGGCTTTTATGAGTAAAACTTTTATGAACATAGTTAAGAAAGTGCCATTGTGGAATGGTGGATGACTTTTTGGGTATATACCAGGAGTGGTATACCTAGATATTGGTGTAGATATATTCCCAGTTTTCTGAGAAACCACCAAATTGATTCTCAGATTTGGTGTACATGTTTGCACTCCCATGAACAATGGAGAAGTATTCCCTTTTCTCCATATCTTAACCAGCATGCGCTGTCACTTAAATTTTTGATTTTAGCCATTCTGACTGGAACAAGATTGAATCTCAGAGTTCTTTTGATTTTCATTTCCGTGATGATTAAGGACTTTAAACATTTTCTTTGTTCAAATGCTTCTTTGCCATTCAAGATTCCTCTGTTGAGAATTCTCTATTTAGTTCTGTACCCCATTTATTAGTTGTTTTATTTGTGTTGCTATGTCCCGATCAGCAGGACAGTCAACAGGGTTCCTTAGGCCACCTAGAAGAAAGGCAATGGGGCAACAAGACAATAGAGGCCGGACAGCCTGTCTAATCTCCATCAAGCTGTCAAACTTTAATTTTCACACAAGTCAATATAAAGGGAAGCATACAAGGTTTGGAAGGGGTAAAGGGGGAACAATCTTAGGGGGTTGGCATCATTTCTAAGAAACAGTTTCTCATAATTTCTGGTAAAGCTAGTTATTGCTGTTGGAATTCTGGCATGATAAAAGGGGGTTCATGAGGTGGTGAAGTGGAAAGGGATTGTTATAGTAACCTATCTACAGATGAACTTCAAAAGGAGGGGGTTTTGAGATTTACATAGGAATAGTTCCTGGCATGGAGATCTACGTGATAATGACTCCTGGTATCGAGGTCTCCTGGCATTGAGGGCCAGGTGGGGATGGCTCCTGTTATGGAGAGTTCTTGGCATTGAGTTCTAAGTGAGGATGGCTCCTGGCATCTCTTTCCCTTCTCTGTATAAAGAGCAGAGGTCAGGCAGCCATTGATGGCAAGCAGATAAGGCAAGATAATGGGACAGCGCCTGTCTTAGGAATCGACCTGGTCATCCATCATCCTGTTCCCATTCGGTCTTCTCTGCCAGCCTCCAGAAACACCTGTCTTAGGTGGGAGTGGCCCTAGGAAGTTGCCCGTCATTGGCTAACTGCCCAGCATGTTAATTGTTATTGATGCCTTTAGCTTGTGGGGCTCCTTCTGGAGTCCTGGCTGGAATGGCTGTGACAAGGTTGCTCTTTCTGTTAAGGTAGTAGAGTGTGCTGTTTGGGCTATTTTGCCCTGGGGTTTAGGTAGCCATCCCTCAATCCTCCATAGCCAAACGATGGTAATGTAACTGAATAGGCTTGGATGCCAGATTATTTACTTGGTTCTTAATTAGGGCAGTGAGGTGTTTAAAAGCCCATGGTCCAAAAGAAAATAACAATAGCAGACCTATAAAGGGTCCTAGGATACTGGGTAAAAGTGTAGTGAGCCATGGAAAGGTGGAAAACAAATTTTCATACCAAGATTCTTTCTGTTCTCTTTCTCTCTTATGTTTTTCTAGTACTTTTCTGACTATTTTCATGCTGTCTTTTACGACTCCTGTCTTACTAACATAAAAACAACACTCTTCTTTTAAAGCTGCACAAAGTCCACCCTGTTGGAGGAACAGGAGATCAAGTCCTTGCCTATTTTGGAGGACAATCTCAGCTAGGGAATCAAAGGAGTCTAGAGATCACTTATCCCCTGCTGAAGGCGTTGGACATCTTGATCAACGATGGCACTTAGTTCCGTGTACCTGGAGTTGGAAAGAACAAGGGAAGAAATACCTGTCCCCGCTCCCACAGCTCCAAGGCCAAGTAGGACAGAGAGAGTAACAGCAGTGATAGGATCTCTGCGAGGGCAGCTCAAAGAAGTGAAGCCTCCAGTAGATTTGGTTTGATCCCACAAGTGAAAAAATTCTTCAGAGCGATAATAAACTAAATGAGGGAACATCTTAATAAGGATGCAAAACTCAGGGTTCTCCCCATTCTTTCGATTTTGAAAAACTGAGGCAGAGAGGCAAGGTGTAAGGCCATCAAGGCACGCCCACCAGGTTCCCTCTGGGGGGAGAATAAAATAATAGCCAGGAGGGGGAAAATAGGCTTCATTACACAAGTGAGCATAAAGTGAGGGGACATTTGTTCCACTAGAGATCACACAAAGTCCCGGGCCAGATATTTGGGTTAATGAAAGACCTGGCCAAGCGCTCTTTTGCCAATGGCAATGCTGTGGATCGTCAGCATGGGGGGGATCACCAAGAACAACAATTCCTTCATAAAAGGGGGGTTGGGAATGGTAGCACAGCCAGCAATCTTCAACAAGTTCAGGGGAAGTTTCATTTAAGGTGAGAAAAGTCTGATTAACTAAAGAAAGTACAAGATTTTTAGTGGGAGCTGGCTGTACAGCCAGTGTAGTAGCTGATGGCCTTGCTGGTGGCTGGAAGGGAAATACAGAAGGCAAGGAAGTGTCCTTAATAGAAGGAGTACGGGTGGTGTCCTGATCAATTCCATTAGGAGGAACAGGATGAGGTACCAACACAGAATTAGGTGCCCATTGGGCATGATATAAAGGCTCTTTAAGGAGCTTAATGGAGAAAATAATACCTGCATCAAAGCCAAGTACATAGAGGCAAAGACTCCATTCATAGCCTATTTGCCAATGTGGATTGGGAGATTTTGCATGAGTGGTAAACTTAATTTGTAAAGGTGCGTACCATCCCTTTGTAGAAGGATTCGAAGCCTTGAGCACTCATCATCTGTTAGAAAACTAGCTGAGGGTGTAACATTGTGTTTTCCTTAGATGTAATCCCACGAGGAGAAGTCCAGAGGCTCTCCCAAGAGTCCCAAACAACCAAAGTAAATCCTGTGGATGTCTTAAAGAAAATAAATGGCAGGCCACATTCTATCTGGTCTACATTTGAAATCTATAAAATTTAAATATATGGCCTTTTGACATCCTGAAGTGGGACAATCAGCAGTAGCCAATATCTCCCCTTTAATCTGTTTATAATTTGTCCAATTTTTAGCTAAATAAATTTGCCATGCAAAGAAGGATATTGAGTCTGTAGATGTCTGTGATGTCAGCATTATTAGGAGGCATCAAAAGGTGTTGAGGACTGTAGCCATTTTCAATGATTATAATCAGCATCATTCTTTGTCTCAGCATTAGCATACTTTGGCAGCTAGCATGTTCCTTCGGCATCCTGCAGAAAAAACACAAACATGCCCTCTCTCTACATTCAGAGAGTTCCCTAGCATTAAAATTTTAAGATTTTTGTGGTATATAGAGATGTGATTTTCCCCTCTTTTGTTATAAAAATATTGTTTCAAATTTCTATGGGCCTGTTCCATAATATCTTGTCTTTGAGAATTATGAGGAATCTCAGTAATATGACCAACATCAAATTGTTAAAAACATCTCAAATGACTGGCTATAATAATCAGTTATAATATTTGTCTTAATCTGATTTGAAACATCAAATATAGAAAAATAACATGTAATTTTATTTTATTTTTTGTTTCTTATGTTAAAACAGTTATAACTAGAAGGCTTGAAAAGCTGTCAATAGTCATATGTATATTTTTTAATTAATATTTTTTTTTTTTTTTTTTTGGATTTGGTTTTTTCGAGACAGGGTTTCTCTGTATAGCCCTGGCTGTCCTGGAACTCACTCTGTAGACCAGGCTGGCCTCGAACTCAGAAATCCGCCTGCCTCTGCCTCCCAAAGTGCTAGGATTACAGGCGTGCGCCACCACCGCCCGGCTTTTAATTAATATTTTTAAACTTGAATTGTATTTGTATAAATAGTTGTAAAAGTTAAGAATTGGTAACATTAAAAAAGAAACTATTTCAAGCAACTGTAAGCCATGAGCTATATATGTATATTATTAATATATAAATCAAAAGCTTGATTTTTTTTTTTGATATAATTTATTTACATTTCAAATGATTTCCCCTTTTCTAGCCCCCCCCCCTCCCCGAAAGTCCCGTAAGCCCCCTTCTCTTCCCCTGTCCTCCCTCCCACCCCTTCCCAGTTCCCCGTTCTGGTTTTGCCAAATACTGTTTCACTGAGTCTTTCCAGAACCAGGGACCACTCCTGCTTTCTTCTTGTATCTCATTTGATGTGTGGATTATGTTTTGGGTATTCCAGTTTTCTAGGTTAATAACCACTTATTAGTGAGTGCATACCATGATTCACCTTTTGAGTCTGGGTTACCTCACTTAGTATGATGTTCTCTAGCTCCATCCATTTGCCTAAGAATTTCATGAATTCATTGTTTCTAATGGCTGAATAGTACTCCATTGTGTAGATATACCACATTTTTTGTATCCACTCTTCTGTTGAGGGATACCTGGGTTCTTTCCAGCATCTGGCAATTATAAATAGGGCTGCTATGAACATAGTAGAGCATGTATCCTTATTACATGGTGGGGAATCCTCTGGGTATATGCCCAGGAGTGGTATAGCAGGATCTTCTGGAAGTGAGGTGCCCAGTTTTCGGAGGAACCGCCAGACTGCTTTCCAGAGTGGTTGTACCAATTTGCAACCCCACCAGCAGTGGAGGAGTGTTCCTCTTTCTCCGCACCCTCTCCAACACCTGCTGTCTCCTGAATTTTTAATCTTAGCCATTCTGACTGGTGTAAGATGAAATCTTAGGGTTGTTTTGATTTGCATTTCCCTAATGACTAATGAAGTGGAGCATTTTTTAAGATGCTTCTCCGCCATCCGAAGTTCTTCAGGTGAGAATTCTTTGTTTAACTCTGTACCCCATTTTTTAATAGGGTTGTTCGGTTTTCTGGAGTCTAACTTCTTGAGTTCTTTATATATATTGGATATTAGCCCTCTATCTGATGAAGGATTGGTGAAGATCTTTTCCCAATTTGTTGGTTGCCGATCTGTCCTCTTGATGGTGTCCTTTGCCTTACAGAAACTCTGTAACCTTATGAGGTCCCATTTGTCAATTCTTGCTCTTAGAGCATACGCTATTGGTGTTCTGTTCAGAAACTTTCTCCCTGTACCGATGTCCTCAAGGGTCTTCCCCAGTTTCTTTTCTATTAGCTTCAGAGTGTCTGGCTTTATGTGGAGGTCCTTGATCCATTTGGATTTGAGCTTAGTACAAGGAGACAAGGATGGATCAATTCGCATTCTTCTGCATGCTGACCTCCAGTTGAACCAGCACCATTTGTTGAAAAGGCTATCTTTTTTCCATTGGATGTTTTCAGCCTCTTTGTCGAGGATCAAGTGGCCATAGGTGTGTGGGTTCATTTCTGGATCTTCAATCCTGTTCCATTGATCCTCCTGCCTGTCACTGTACCAATACCATGCAGTTTTTAACACTATTGCTCTGTAGTATTGCTTGAGGTCAGGGATACTGATTCCCCCAGATTTTCTTTTGTTGCTGAGAATAGTTTTAGCTATCCTGGGTTTTTTGTTGTTCCAGATGAATTTGATAATTGCTCTTTCTAACTCTGTGAAGAATTGAGTTGGGATTTTGATGGGTATTGCATTGAATCTGTATAGTGCTTTAGGCAAAATGGCCATTTTAACTATATTGATTCTACCGATCCATGAGCATGGGAGGTTTTCCCATTTTTTGAGGTCTTCTTCCATTTCCTTCTTCAGAGTCTTGAAGTTCTTGCCATACAGATCTTTCGCATGTTTGGTAAGAGTCACCCCAAGATACTTTATACTGTTTGTGGCTATTGTGAAGGGGGTCATTTCCCTAATTTCTTTCTCAGCCTGTTTATCCTTTGAGTATAGGAAGGCCACTGATTTGCTTGAGTTGATTTTGTAACCTGCCACTTTGCTGAAGTTGTTTATCAGCTGTAGGAGCTCTCTAGTGGAGTTCTTTGGGTCACTTAGGTAGACGATCATGTCATCTGCAAATAATGATAGTTTGACTTCCTCCTTTCCAATTTGTATCCCTTTGACCTCCTTATGTTGTCGAATTGCCCGAGCTAGTACCTCAAGTACAATATTGAAAAGATAAGGAGAAAGGGGGCAGCCTTGTCTGGTCCCTGATTTCAGTGGGATTGCTTCAAGTTTCTCTCCGTTTAGTTTGATGCTGGCTACCGGTTTGCTGTATATTGCTTTTACTATGTTTAGGTATGGGCCTTGAATTCCTGTTCTCTCCAAGACTTTAAGCATGAAAGGATGCTGAATTTTGTCAAATGCTTTTTCAGCATCCAATGAAATGACCATGTGGTTTTGTTCTTTGAGTTTGTTTATGTAGTGGATTGTATTGATGGATTTCCGTATATTGAACCAACCCTGCATTCCCGGGATAAAGCCTACTTGATCATGGTGGATGATCGTTTTGATGTGTTCTTGGATTCGGTTGGCAAGAATTTTGTTGAGTATTTTTGCATCGATGTTCATAAGGGAAATTGGTCTGAAGTTCTCTTTCTTTGTTGGATCTTTGTGTGGCTTTGGTATCAGCGTAATTGTGGCTTCGTAGAAGGAATTGGGTAGTGTTCCTTCTGTTTCTATTTTGTGGAATAGTTTGAAGAGTATTGGTGTTAACTCTTCTTTGAAGGTCTGGTAGAATTCTGCACTGAAACCATCTGGTCCTGTGCTTTTTTTGGTTGGAAGACTTTCTATGACTCCTTCTATTTCTTTAGGCTTTATGGGACTGTTTAGATGGTCTAGTTGGTCCTGATTTAATTTTGGTATTTGGTATCTGTCAAGGAAATTGTCCATTTCCTCCAGATTCTCCAGTTGTGTTGAGTACAGGCTCTTGTAGTAGGATCTGATGATTTTTTGGATTTCCTCAGTTTCCGTTGTTATGTCTCCCTTTTCATTTCTAAGTTTGTTAATTTGGATACTTTCTCTGTGCCCTTTGGTCAGTCTGGCTAAGGGTTTATCTATCTTGTTGATTTTCTCAAAGAACCAGCTTCTAGTTTTGTTGATTTTTTGTATGGTTCTCTTTGTTTCTACTTGATTGATTTCGGCCCTGAGTTTGATGATTTCCTGCCTTCTACTCCTCCTGGGTGAAATAGCTTCTTTTTGTTCTAGGGCTTTCAGGTGTGTCATTAAGTTGGTAATGTATGCTCTCTCCATTTTCTTTTTGGAGGCACTCAGGGCTATGAGTTTTCCTCTTAGCACTGCTTTCATTGTGTCCCATAGATTTGGGTATGTTGTGTTTTCATTTTCATTGTGTTCTAAAAAGTCTTTAATTTCTTTCTTTATTTCTTCCTTGACCAAGGTGTCATTGAGTAGAATATTGTTCAATTTCCACGTGTATGTGGGTTTTCTGTTGTTTCTGTTGCTATTGAAGACCACTTTTATTCCATAGTGATCAGATAGGAGGCATGGGATTAGTTCTATCTTTTTATATTTGTTGAGGTCTGTCTTGTGACCAATTATATGGTCGATTTTGGAGAAGGTACCATGAGGTGCTGAAAAAAAGGTATATTCTTTTGTTTTAGGATAGAATGTTCTATATATATCAGTTAAGTCTAATTGGTCCAAAGCTTCAATTAGTTTCATTGTGTCCTTGTTTAGTTTCTGTTTTCCTGATCGGTCCATTGAGGAAAGTGCAGTGTTGAAGTCACCCACAATTATTGTGTTAGGTGTAATGTGTGCTTTGAGTTTTAATAGAGTTTCTTTTATGAAAGAGGGTGCCCTTGCATTTGGAGCATAGATGTTCAGGATTGAGAGTTCTTCTTGTTGTATTTTTCCTTTGACCAGCAAGAAGTGTCCCTCAGAGTCTCTTTTGATGACTTTGGGTTGAAAGTCAATTTTATCTGATATTAAAATGGCTACTCCAGCTTGTTTCCTGAGACCATTTGCTTGTAAAATTGTCTTCCAGCCTTTTACTCTAAGGTAGTGTTTGTCTTTGACCCTGAGGTGTGTTTCCTGTAAGCAGCAAAATGTAGGGTCCTGTTTACGTATCCAGTCAGTTAGTCTGTGTCTTTTTATTGGGGCATTGAGTCCATTGATGTTAAGAGATATTAAGGAATAGTGATTGTTACTTCCTATCATTTTTGACGTTATTTTTTAAATTTGATTGCTTAACTTCTTTTGGGTTTGATGAAAGGTTACTATCTTGCTTTTTTCAGGGTGGAGTTTCCCTCCTTGTATTGGTGTTGTCCTCCTATTATCCTTTTTAGGGCTGGGTTTGTGGATAGATATTGGGTGAACTTGGTTTTGTCGTGAAATATCTTAGTTTCTCCATCTATGGTGATTGAGAGTTTTGCTGGATATAGTAGTTTTGGTTGGCATTTGTGTTCTCTTAGAGTCTGCATGAGATCTGCCCAGGACCTTCTAGCCTTCATAGTCTCAGGTGAAAAGTCTGCTGTGATTCTGATAGGTCTTCCTTTATATGTTACTTGGCCTTTTTCTCTTACTGCCTTTAGTATTCTTTCTTTGTTTAGAACATTTGGTGTTTTGATTATTATGTGACGGGAAGTATTTCTGTTCTGGTCCAGTCTGTTTGGAGTTCTGTAGGCTTCTTGTATATTCATGGGCATCTCTCTCTTTAGGTTAGGGAAGTTTTCTTCCATAATTTTATTGAAGATATTTGCTGGCCCTTTAAGTTGTAAATCTTCACTCTCATCTATGCCTATAATCCTTAGGTTTGGTCTTCTCATTGTGTCCTGGATTTCCTGGATATTTTGGGTTACAAGCTTTTTGCACTTTGCATTTTCTTTAACTGTTGAGTCCATGGTTTCTATGGAATCTTCAGCATCTGAGATTCTTTCTTCTATCTCTTGTATTCTGTTGTTGATATTTGCATCTCTGTCCCCTGATTTCTTCCCAAGGCTTTCTATCTCCAAAGTTGTCTCCCTTTGAGTTTTCTTAGTTGTTTCTACTTCTGATTTTAGATCCTGGATGGTTTTGCTTAGCTCCTTCACTTGCATGTTTGTGTTTTCCTGTAATTCTTTAAGAGATTTTTGTGTTTCCTCTTTCATGAGCTCAGCCTGTTGACCAAAGTTCTCCTGTATTTCTTTAAGAGATTTTTGTGTTTCGTCTTTCATGACCTCAGCCTGTTGAGCAAAGTTCTCCTGTATTTCTTTAAGTGTTTTTTGCATTTCCTCCTTGTTGGCTTTTGTATTCTCCTGGATTTCTTTCAATGATTTTTGTGTTTCCCTTGCAAGGGCTTCTAACTTTTGATCCATTTTCTCCTCAATGGCCTTCATGTGTTCCTGTACCAGCATCATGACCAGTGATTTTAAATCCAAATCTTGTTTTACTGGTGTGATGGGGTATCCAGGACTTGCTGGTAGAGGAGAATTTGGTTCAGATGTTGCCATATTGCCTTGATTTCTGTTAGTGACGTTTCTGCGTTTGCCTTTTGCCATCTAGCTCTCACTGGTGTTACTTGGTCTTGTCAGTGCTGGACTCACCAGTGCAAGCTGCCCCTTCCCCGTTGGCCTCTGGTGCACAGCTTACACTCTGCACTGCCTATAGACAGGGTGCTGTTGTCCAGGCTGTTCAGATCCCGAAGCAGGCACCTGAAGGCTCCCGCTGGGGCCCGCAGGATTTATTGGAGCACACCGACTTCTCCCAGCTGGCCGCCCGGAAGCCCCCACTAGCCTCTTGAGGGACCTGGAGATGTGGCGGCCACCCAGGCTGATCTGAAGCGGAGAGAGTTGGGCTGGGGGCTTCTGCCTGAGGCCTTGCCCCAGATTGTGTCTGTGGACCAGGTGGAACCCGTGTGCACCCCCAGGGAGCTCCGAAGGTGAATGTTGCTGTGACCTCCCCTGTGCTCCGCTCACTCCGCTGGGCAGCCGATTTCCCCAACCGGGCTGGCGCACACTAGGTTAGCCTTGTCGCCTGGGCCCTGAGTCCAGGCAAACGCCTGGGAGGCCAAGGTCCGAGCAAAGTTCCCCTAGGGCTATGTCTGTTATTTGGGTCCGCCAGGTGACCCGGATGGGGGGCGTGCGCGTCCGCGCTCCGCGAAAGCACCGGGAGAGTCTGTTGTGCTAATAACCTCCTGGGCTGGTTGACACACAGATGGCCCACCAAGCCGCCCAGTTCTTGGGGTCAGTCCTGTGCCTTTTGGGGCCTAGACCCCCGTTTTGTTAGCCTCAGGCTACGCTTGTTAGCAGTCTCTGCCCTCCCGAGCACTCTGGCTCCTGTAGGCAAAGTGGCGGCGCGTGCACCGGCCGGGGCAAAAAAAAAACTCCTGGCTGGGTTGGCGCCCCGATGGCCACTCGAACAGCCCAGGGCCTGGGTGCAGGCCAACGCCCGTCTGGCTCCGACCCCTGCGGTGTTGGGCCTAGGATTATGTTTGTGTACCTCGGTCTGACCGATCTCTGGAGCCCGGGATCAAGATGGCGGTGAGTCTCTCCTGACTGGCGGGCAGCCGAGTTCTGAAGTGGCTTCCGTGCAGCGAAAAAGCTTGATTTTTAACATTTTAAAAAGAGCAGCTACAGCACCCAATTCAATTATCTGTGCTGAAGCAAGGGGAAACTTAAAAGAATAAACATGTGATTTAATTATATGAGCTTTACTCCCACAGTAGAAGCATTTTTTATAGGATGCATGTATAAATCTATAAAAATATAAAAACATGTATGAAGGTAAATTTTTAACAATTTATCTTTGAATAACAATTATTAATTTTGTCAAAAAAAGGCTTGTCATGTAATACATTAACTATCATTAATAATTAATTTGATTGCTGTTTTAAAATAAGGGACAAACATTTTATCATGCTGTTAAAACATTCCTTTTAAAAATATTTCAATGATTTTATTTTGCAACACTTTATTATTACACCAAATCTTCACTGGAAGATGTCAAAACTTTATTTGGAGAGATTTTACATTAATGTTCTCTTTGTCAAGGAATGGAAGTAAACAAATATCATAAACTGTTAACAAATACTTACGGTAGCTTTCTCCAAGTTATGTTTGTCAACATTTATTTTGTATTTACCTTGAGAACATCAGAGGCTTAAATCCTCTTATGGCAAACTTAAAGCAGTGTCTTAGCCAAATAATTTATCTTAACATTTTTTGAAAATTATTTACTTAAAAAATTTAAAAGTCCATTGTTAAGAGCAAGACATTTCTTGAGGAAGAATTTTCTAATGAAAATTTTTTACTGTTTTTTTTTTTAAGTTAGCTTATGTTTAACCTTTCACAGATCTAAGTTTGAACTTTATTTTGAACCACATCTGTATGAATCTGTTCAAAATGTTCTTTTGGCCAGAACTCTCTAGGTGAAGCCTGCAAGATAAGGCCAGACCTACACCCATCAGTCCTGCAAGTAACCTGTAACCAGACCCCAGTGTATGAAGGTCAAATAACAAAAGGAACCTGTAATATCAAAGCATAACTACAATTTTTTTTAATATTTTTATTTTCTATATTCTTTGTTTACATTCCAAATGATTTCCCCTTTCCCAGGATAGCTAAAACTATTCTCAACAACAAAAGAAATTCTGGGGGAAATCAGTATCCCTGACTTTAAGCAATACTACAGAGCAATAGTGTTAAAAACTGCATGGTATTGGCACAGTGACAGACAAGTGGGCCAATGGAATAGAATTGAAGATCCAGAAATGAATTCACACACCTATGGTCACTTGATCTTTGACAAAGGAGCCAAAAACTTCCAGTGGAAAAAAGATAGCCTTTTCAACAAATGGTGCTGGATCAAATGGAGGTCAGCATGCAGAAGAATGCGAATTGATCCATTCTTATCTCCATGTACTAAACTTCACTCCAAGTGGATCAAGGACCTCCATGTAAAACCAGACACACTGAAACTAATAAAAAAGAAACTGGGGAAGACCCTTGAGGACATGGGCACAGGGGAAAAGGTCCTGAACTACAATTTTTTGAAAGCAAAACCCAGTTTTAAACAATCTTTTCTCCTTAAAAATAATGGCAAACACATTATTTTTATATTGCAAAGTTTGTCTATCAGCTTGTGTGTTTGAGTGTATGACAGTGTAACTTATTGAAGAGACATTATTTTAAATCTTATTTTTTATAAGTCTGAGTTCTAGAATAAGAACCACATAAAACATTATGTCAATTTAGAAATATCTTAGAGACCTGTTTTTCTTGGATTGTGTCATGCCACATGTTGCTTAAGATAGCTTTAACCCTAAATTATCAGTTTTAAACTTACCTTTTGTTACCATCATTATATTTTTTAAATCATGTCCAATAACTTATGAGCCAATACTCTATAGTCAAGGCATGTAAAACTTTTATACCTTTAAGAGCAATTAGAAATAAAGATGAAGCGATTACACAAATCTCATTAATTTAAACCAAATATATTTTTTTCCAGCCGTGATATCAGGGGAATAAAGCACTTTGAACCTGACTCGATGGCACCGGATACATGGGGAGACCACACTGTGGAATCCAGGCTGTGACCATGTGGGCATTGCCACCCAGGTGGTGGTAACAAAGAAACTCCAGAAAGAGCGGGGTCTGAACCGGCACCAGCTGGGCTGCGAGGCCTTTCTTCAGGAGGTCTGAAAGTGGAAAGCAGAGAAGGGTGACAGGATTTACCACCAATTAAAGAAACTTGGCAGCTCCTTGGACTGGGATTGAGCCTGCTTCACCATGGATCCTAAATTGTCAGCAACTGTGACAGAGGCTTTCGTCAGGCTCCATGACAAGGGGGTCTTCTACTGCAGCACCTGCCTGATCAACTGGTCCTGCACCCTCAACTCCGCCATTTCCGACATCGAGGTGGATAAGAAGGAACTGGCAGGCCACACACTGCTCTCTGTGCCCGGCTAGCTCAGTCGGTAGAGCATGAGACTCTTAATCTCAGGATCATGGGTTTGAGCCCCATGTTGGGCGCTAGAGTGTCCCGACCTGCAGGACAGTCAACAGGGTTCCTTAAGCCACCTAGAAGAAAGGCAATGGGGCAACAAGACAATAGAGGCCGGACAGCCTGTCTAATCCCGATCAAGCTGTCAAACTTTAGTTTTCACACAAGTCAATATAAAGGGAAGCATACAAGGTTTGGGAGGGGTAAAGGGGGAACAATCTTAGGGGGTTGGCATCATTTCTAAGAAACAGTTTCTCATAATTTCTGGTAAAGCTAGTTATTGCTGTTGGAATTCTGGCATGATAAAAGGGGGTTCATGAGGTGGTGAAGTGGAAAGGGGTTGCTATAGTAACCTATCTACAGATGAACTTCAAAAGGAGGGGGGTTTGAGATTACGTAGGAATAGTTCCTGGCATGGAGATCTAAGTGAGAATGACTCCTGGTATCGAGGTCTCCTGGCATTGAGAGCCAGGTGGGGATGGATCCTGGTATGGAGAGTTCTTGGCATTGAGTTCTTAGTGAGGATGGCTCCTGGCATTGTTAGGGTCTAACTTGAATTCTTTATAAATTTTGGATATTAGACCTGTGTCATATGTAGGGTTGGTGAATATCCTTTCCAAATCTGTAGGCTACTCTTTTTTTTTTTATTGACAGTGCCATTTGCCTTACAGAATCTTTTCAGTTTCAAGACATCCATTGTATCAATTGTTTGTCTTAGAGTCTGAGTCATTGGTGTTCTGTTGAAGAAATTGTGCCCTATACCAATGCATTCAAGGATATTTTCTACTTCCTCTTATTTGAGATTCAATGTATCCATATTTATGGATACATTGAGGCCTTTGGTCCACTTGGCCTTATGTTTTATGCAGGGTGATAAATATGTATCTATTTGCATTCTTTTACATATAAACATCTAGTTAGCCTAGCACCATTTGTTGAAGATGCTTTCTTTTTCCATTGAAATGTTTTGGCTTCTTTATGATAAATGAAGTGGCCATAGGTGTCATTGGGTGTATTTCTAGGTTTGTACTATTTCATTTTATATTCAAAAAAACTATCTTATCCAAGCATTTATAGTATTCTGGGCTTTCACTTCAGATTTGAGTACAACAGTATTTTGTGTCTCTCTAAATATTTTCTTGGATGTTCTGCAACCTTGAAAATAGCTTTTATGAGCTGTATTGACAGAGATCAATTGTATTTTATCATTAAGGTTTCTTCCAGGATGTCAAAGAACATGAGCAGAGTGAAGCCAGTAATCTAATGCTTCTACTTGATGACCATTCCCTGGCAGACTGAAGTTCATCAGTGACTATTATGCCATATCTGTAGTTAAAGCCCCTATTTTGTTGCCCTCTCTCAGTCCTAGTATTAAACACTATTCTGTTTATTATCTTCTTTAGATGAATGGGAATAGCTTTCTAATATTGTCTGTCTGTCTATCAAAATTTCTAACAGATTTATTAATTCTTCCATTAATTCTGAAACAACCTCTTTGAATTCTGTTCAACTGCTCTGAGTAACCTGCTGTCTGCAGATTACTGCGGAGATGTTTATTTCAGAGATATATAGGTTTTTTTTTACTTATGTACATACTTGTTCTATCCTTTCACCAGCTTTCTATCAGAACATAATCAGAAAAAATATTGACTTCAAGAAAATATTAGACAGGAATTTAATTGTGGGATTTGATTTAGCTGATGAAAGCAAGGGGGTTTGAATATATTACTATCAATGAGAAACAGTTATTGCTAAAGGTAAAAACCTAGAAAGGATGCCAGGATGTGTTTACTGGTCTCCATGGGCCAAAATCAATTGGTTAATGTTAAAGTGACCTAATAAGATCTTTAAGACTATGAAAGTAAAATAAAACCAGGCATATCCAGAGAGGCCACTTCAGCATGGAGTGAGAAAAGCATAGATATGTTCTGTTCTCTTCTAATCTTTATTTCATGCAGGTAGAATGGCTGTACCTACTAGAAAATAATAGTATAAGAAAAGACAGAACAGCAGCTTCCTTATGAGCTACTTCATTTCATGGAAAGTCTAAGCAATAGAATAACTTTATGTAAGCAGTTGTACAGTCCTTGTTTTGGCACAGAAAACTGTTTAAACTAGCATAATTGAACCCAAAATGTATACTTTTTTATTTCAATGGTAAATGACCCTCCAAGGTCCATTTATTAAAGATTTGATATACTGTTGGGACTTGCTAAGTGGTAGATGCTAAGTGCTGTTTTGTATTATACCTGTCAAACCAGCTGCTTAAGTGCATAAGGAAAGTAGACAGTTTAAATTCATAAGATTAAGCATAGTTGGCCTATATAATGAGATCATGATTCAAAAACAAACAAAAAACCCCATAAAACATCAAAGAAAAACACAGTAAGAAAGAAAATTAAAAGTAGTAGTACCTCACTAGAGGTCCTGAGATAGTATGCTATTCAAGGTGACCCTAAAACTCTTTATTTTGTCTTACCTTCTTTTCAGTGAGAAAAATTTGCTTGCCCATATAATTTTGCCAAATCAGAGGCCTTAAATAACTAAGGTATTTAATATTGGACAAAATTTTACAAAACTATGGCTGAAAAGTGAACTTTTATGGATATTTTTAAAATAATCTTTGGCAATAATAATATTTATCATCATAATAGTCATCATCTCTAGTAATTCTAATGAAGAAACTGAATATATCACAATAATGATGAATTCTTATGATTAAACCTTATGTTCTTTTCTGCTCAATGTAGCAAATTTAACATACTTTTTACTACTTTTTTGTATCTAGTGCAATAGTGCAAATCAGAAATAAAATCTTTCCTTTTTTTTTTGGTTTTTCTTGTTTTCTTTTTCTTTTTTTTTTTTTTTGAGACAGGGTTTCTCTGTGTAGCCCTTGCTGTCCTGAAACTCACTCTGTAGACCAGGCTGGCCTCCAACTCAGAAATCCGCCTGCCTCTGCCTCCCAAGTGCTGGGATTACAGGAGTGCGCCACCACTGCCCGGCTCAAAATCTTTAATTTTTACTGCAAATGAGAACTCTATTCTTTGTGGATTTGAATTTCTACCCCAGTTGGAGAAAACATGATTGTTAAAGGGAACATCATGGTAATATGAGAGCAAGGGTTAAGTATTGTTGTGTCACCTTTATTTTGTAAGTCAGCAATGGTTCATTACTTACTGAGACCTTTTTAGGAATATCTAGAGGTTGAAACCCATCAAGATATGCACAAAATAAATAAATAAATAAACAAATAAAAACCTGACAAATGATTTAACTTTTCAGTAAATCAGCACAGGGAAGTACTACACAGGAATAAAAAAGAATAAGACAATTATTTTTTAGTGACATGATTTAATCAAAAAACAAGTTTAAAAAGGAAAGAGGAAAAAAATCTCAGGACATACTTTACACTTACAGTTGCATAAAGGTCAAATGTTCAATGCAAGATGAGGCATCAATAAATGATGTTGCATAACAAAACAATATGTATTAATAGATGAGGAATTCTAAATGGAAGAGAATATTACAAACAGGACTGAATAAAGTTTGGGTGATGCAGACTTGCTAATTACCTTAAATGTTAATAATGGTAAAAAATGTGAATGGACACGTCAAAATGTCAAAAAACTTTAAATGGTGCAATCTGAAATGTAACACTTCAACAAATTCCACTTACCTACTAACAAAAGTGTTAAGTACATCAATTAGTTTAAAAGGAAAATATGAATCTTTGTTTTGTCTTAGCCAGTAAACTCTATATTCATTCAAGTACTTCTAGCTTCACAAATAATTAGGTAGGATGTGCTTGCCTGTAAAAAATCAAAGGGAAACAAAAAAGTGAATATCTACTTGACCAGTTATGGAGTGATAAAAGACTCATCCTGGGTGACTGAATCTCTATCTAGGAGTCCTTGTCTATGTAGTCATAGCTATAATGGTAAAAGCTCAGGAAGCAAGAATAGTTAAAAAACACATTGTTTTTATTGGAACAGACACTAAGTCACACAATTATGCATGACCCAAGAATTTCTCAATTCCTCCTTCTTATGGAAGTACAAATATAAGCAATTGAAATGATTCCAATTTGCGAGTTGGAATATTGTCCCTGGCACAACATACCTCACCAGTATTGATGGCATAAACATTGATGGGATATGCTGTTTCTACATGATGTTTTGTTTTTATGGTATTGCAACTGGAGTCAGAATCTTTCATAGACTCTAAATAAGTGATTGCCAACTAAGCTATATTCAAATCTTCATATTCCCTTGAATTCTATAATTTAAATTGTTCTTTTATTTTCTTGTATTTTTTTTTCAAAAGATGACTCTTCTAAATAAGATATGCCTGATCCTACTTGAGGACTTTTAAGCAAAATGGCAATTATCAGCTGTCCACTTGAAGAAATAAAACCTAAATTTTTAAAGGCAGAAAACTTGACCTTTCTTCTTAAACATATCAAATTTGAAAGTAAGAAACCCTAAAGGCTTTTAATGGATTAAGACATGAACTAGGTCAACTGTGCTTCCTACTTAGGTCTGACCAGACCAGCTTGCCTATCAATTTTGACTTACAGTTAGCATTAACTTGGGAGATACTCAGGAGAAAATTATTTTTTCCTGTTAAGTACCGTCTAGGAAAAAGGGACAAAAATCATTCTACCTACAGGCACATCACAAAGATATTCATATAAAAGCCAATAATGTGCTAAGAATGCTTACACATAATTGACAATTATGAGAAATCGTATTTTTTTTAAATTTTTCTATATTCTTTGTTTACATTCCAAATGATTTCCCCTTTCCCGGTTTCCCCCTCCTCATAAGGTCCATAAGCCCTCTTCCCTCCACCCCTTCCCCAATAAAATCCCTCCACTTCTCTGTCCTGGTATTCATCTGCACTGCTGCATCAAGCCTTTCCATGACCAGAACCCTCTCCTTCCTTCTTTTTGGGAATGATTTGATGTGTGAATTGTGTCTTGGGTATTCAGAGCTTCTGGGTTAATATCCAATTATCAGTGTCTGTATTCCATGTGTGTTCTTTTATGAATGGGTTACCTCATTTAGGATGATATTTTCCATTTCCAACCATTTGCCCAAGAATTTCATGAATTCATTGTTTTTAATTGCTGAGTAGTATTCCATTGTGTAAATATACCACATTTTCTGTATCCATTCCTCCATTGAGGGATATCTGGGTTCTTTCAGCTTCTGGCTATTATAAATAAGGCTACTATGAACATAGAAATCACATTTTGAACTGTTCTCTGCCCCCTTTTTATTCTCTCTAAATCAAAACAATTTTGAGAAGTCCCCCACACCAAGGATCCCAGACCCTACTTGCAAGAACCATAATGTAGTTAGTATGTTCCCAGTCATAAAAAAGACTCAACAGCAACAAAGAAGGAAAAAAGCCATTTCACAAATCATTCAAGTATAGAAAAAGAGTCATAGGAAGGATAGTTTTGAAATGATGGAGAGATAAAACCTTGACTATCACATAAAATCAAAAGGCCATGAAAATTGAAGTCTCTGGCCTTGCAACTGATCCCAGCTCAGGTATTTTCAACACTATAGGCATATTTATAATAAAGCCAAAAGGGATGAAGGAAAAAAGAGCCCTGGTAGGTTTAGAACACTCAAAATTTCCCCCCAAATTATTAAAGATATAGTATATTGTAAAGAATGCAAAACATCCCCTTCATTCTTAAGCTCTCTACTGTGACTTCTCTGTTTTGAAAAGAGCTTAGTATATATCCCAGTAAATGACTGTTCTAATTATAAGATTTTCAGCCAAGGTAACCTTTCATGTGGTAATCAAATGAAAGCATATATGTCTGAGTCCCACATTTGCTAAGCACATGCAGCCTTACTCCAGTGTGATACCTGTGGTGGATGTGGCTAAGAGTTTCCACTGAAGAATTTTCTACTTGGACCAGTGTTGCTCAGGTATGAATTTTCTCACTTGTTGCAACTTTGGACACACAGATAAAGGCTTTCCCATATTCACTACACAAATAGGGCCTTTCCCCACTGTGAATTCTTTTATGTACTCTAAGGGATGTTATTTTTTTTTTTTACTTAAAAATTTCCAATACTAGTCAAACCTATGGTATTTTTTTACAGTAGGGCATTGCTTACCTGTAATAACTGTAACTTGGTTGGTCAAAATGTTTCCAGAATGCTTTCATTCAAGAGGCCTTCCTCCAGTCTTTGTTCTGAGAAAAGTGTATTTTCAGCTTGGGAAGCCTTCCCATATTCCCTACACTTTTGATTTTTTTGTAATGTATGGTATAATGTCTTATGCAATATAATGTCTGCAATAAAGCTATCTTTGTTAATAAAACACATCTCAACTGTCCTGCATTTATACCTTGTAAAAATTCTCCATATACTCAATGCCTTTGTGTGGCATGTCAGGGTTTTGAGTGGCCTTTTCTGGGCCTGCAATGCACCACTTGTCACATATGAAGGCTTGACCCCTTCCCTACTATTCATTTCATCATCATTCTGTGGCAAAATTAACCAGATCTTTCTCCAATACGACTTTCATGTATACTGCAGTTGCCTCTCAGGGAGTAGTCCCTGCTATACATTCAGGGACAACAACTTTTTTATGACTGACTCTAAGATGAGATGTAGGGTGGCTTCTGAAATGTAAGGATTTCTTATGAAGAAACCTCCATGGCACTGGTACTGAGATGTCCTGCTCAGGTAGTTCACTTCCAATGATCTCTGTCATGGAAGGGTCAATCATGGGCCCATTCCTAGTCCTCTCTTCTCAATTAGAACTTTCAAAACCAAAAATTCTTCCAAATCTTGCTTGTTGTCTCAGCTTGGAAATCTGGACTGCATCCATCTGGACACAGGAAGTCCCAGGATGAGTACATCCTAGTGATGGTTATTGTCACACCAAAATATTGGAGCTTCTCTCTGTCATTATCTAGGGTTAGCAACTCTCTGAGGCCAAATGTAGGAACATCTTCTCAAAGGTTCTAGAGTTCTGGGCCTGGCTGGTGTGGGCTTCTGGTGTGGGTCTGGGACTCAGATTCAAGTATTTTGCAGCCATGGCTGTGTTGTCAATGTGAGGTCCTGGACAATTTTATGGGACTATGACTTTCAGAAACACTCTTAAAAACACCACACCAGCTCACTAGGCTACTTTTGGATTCTTCCTCTGTAAACTATGCCAAACACACTTATGGGAGCCACCTCAATGTCAACTTTCTCTGTACTCCAAGGAAGACTGGAGAAGTTGCCAACTATGACTAGCCTGGGAGCTTCATCTAGAACTTCCTTCTGGTGTCCTTTCTCACAGTCTCTAAATGTTCTCATAGAGTCCTACCAAAGTACTAATGAAGCACCAGTACTTCTCATTCAAATGAATCATGGCACTGGTGGGCAAGGATAAACATACAGCTAGTTTTAAGTTTCAAATTTCACAACATCACTCAAGTCCATTCCAGTGTTTTGACTGTAAACATGATAAACATGATTTCTATCCTACATGTTCTAGATCGCAAGTGTTGATACTTTTGAACTGCATATGCCTATTAAGAAAAGTGGGCTTCTATGGCACAGTTAATGAGGATTGAATCCTTTTTTAGTTTTTAATCATGGGTCGACTTTCTCATGTAATTTATATGGGATACCAGGTTCTCCACTCAGTTTTTCCATATTTTGCAGGTCTAATATATAATATTCACTTTTCTTAAAACAACAGTTCTTTACTGTGCAGGTTGTGAACATGTTGGGGTCCAAGATCAGATAGCCTGCATATCAGATATTTACATAACTAATTATAGCAGTAGCAAAATTATAGTTATTAACTAGCAAGGAAATAATTATGTGCTTGGGGTTGACCACAATATGACAAACTATATTTAAGGGTCACAACAATAGGAAGGTTGAGAACTACCTGGTTAAATCAATGTTTATTATTAAGATTGTTGATAAGTAGGGTATTTGACTTATACTTACTTAGTTTTGCTCTATATTTTAGGACCTGATGTTTTTGTATACAAAAGCACTGTGCATTTTTGCATTACTTAGTTTAGTGTAATTTATTCTCAAATGTAATAATTTTTGTCTATACATATATTTGTTATGCACCTCTGGGATTTCTATTTGAGGCTAATATGTAGGAAGATTTATTTGCTGCAAACTGTGGAAATATGATGTCCAAATGATATTTCCCTTTAAATTTGGCTTATTCACATAAACATTCCTTAGAATAATATTCTGTTGTAAAGATTAAATTGGTATTGTAAAATCTGACTTCACATCCAGCAGGAAACAGTTGGTCAGAAATTACTGCAGGCCTCCACTTAGCCATCTTCTCCTGTGAGAATGCCTTGTAGTGCAATCTCTACCTAGTGTCCGTAGAATAATCCTTCAATTTAATAGTGTAAGAAAATTAAACCATTGTAATTTTAAACTAATTCATGAGAACATTGGCCAACATATAGTAGTGACTGCACATGTGTGAACTCAGAAAAGATTCTGGATATTTGAGTGTAACTGGAACCAAAATCATACAGTGGCAAGTATCAAAAAGTCTCCTTGCAGTTGAGGATCATTAAGGAGAGATTTGGGGGTGCTGTGTCCTGGGAGCACAATCCTGGAGCTACTCAAAAGCTCTAATTTTTGTATTGTTGCAGAGGGTGTTAGCTTTGTTCTATCTGAGTTCATAGCTTTGTGTGACATATCAGAGTCTGCTTTCAGGTTGTCTCATATTGTAGCTGTCTTGTAGCTGTCTCCTTGACACACTTGCAAGCATTATATTTTTACAAGTCATACAAAATGGTTGTCAAGTTACAAAAAAATGGTTTCACTCATGTTTCTAGGACAAACATTTTGTGTGCAGTTTTCAAAGGTATACTGAAGTCTATTTCAATTGATTATACTTTCACCATTTCAGGCATGATACTTTATTACAGTAAGTTTATAGTGGATTAATTAATTAATTAATTAATTTTTCATTTCTATTTTTGCATTACTACAAGGAGTGTTTTATTTTCACCAATCATAAAAATAATTTTTCTACAACAGTACTGACAAAACCTGTGAAATTTGGTGTTTTCAATAGTGGGGGCCCATTCAGAAACCTTAAGGACAGTAGTATCTGCATGGAGTGGTGAAGTTCATAGTGGAACTTTGGCTTACATTCTCTTTGTAGTGGCTCTTATTCTACATCATGAGGGGACACTGGAGTTAGCAGGGTAGCTGTGGTGATAGCTTCCAGTTGATCACATTTGTGACTTTTAAACCTTTTTAAATGATTTATATTTTCTCATTTATACCATTTATAATACCTTATTATTTTGCTGCTATTCTGCATTCAGTTTTTTATTATAATTGCTTCTTATAGAGTTTAATGATTGCCACCATCATATAAAATGGTAAGATATTATTTTTATATCTGTTAATAATTACATGTGTTTATATGTAGATATTATATATCTTCATATATGGTGTTTCAATCACATTCAATTTTCTTTCTAGATTCTCCTCTTCCTTAACTGGAAATTTCTGTTTCTTTTGTAGACTCAGTTGTGTCATGTAATGTTGTTCTGTAAACTGTCTTATGAGACAGTTCAGAGGATGTTTTGCTTAGAGCAGACATGTGTTTTTCTAGAAACCGCCTGGAAAAGTGATATGCAATGTTTTCCTGGAGTGAAGGCTTATGAAAATATGTGATGTTTAGAAAGGATTTAAGTATAACCCAACAGAGTGGACAAAGCTATGGCATTGGTTCAACTTGCCACATTTTTCACTGATTATCATTTATCATGACTCCATAGAAATAAATGTAACAAAGAACCTTTCCTAATATTCTGGTAGCTTCTTGCTACTCCAAGGACTTGGAATGATTGGAAGAGCCTTGAGGAAGTTTCTTTTGGATTGAACTGCTGTTTCTGATTTGTGAATGGTGTTTGTGAGTGGATCATTACCTCTGCTGATTCCTGTGTTCTGAACTACTGATATTCTGACAAAGAAGTTTGAAATCACCCCCCCCCAAAAAAAAAAGAAAAAAAACTATCTCTAAACAGGTCCATATCCAAACTTGAAGGACTAGGCAGACATGAATGGGCAGCTAAAGATGCTAACAGGAAGGATGGGAAAGTCCTATGTATATGGATACTTACTGAATAGTTTCTTGCAAGGGATGACAGTCTAAGACTACAAAGCTAATTCTTTTGTTTACTGCTCTGGGGGTGGTAGGACCTGGGAGAATAGAGATGATAAGACAAACTAAAATTTCAAATACCCAACTTTACTTACAGCTTTAGACAATGTATACTTAGGGTTAAAAAGAATCAGATGAGTAAAGAATACTATCACAAGGACAAACATGTGAGCCTGGCAAACCTTACAAAGAAAAACATGTTTTTTTTTTGTTTATTAGGGTTTTGTTTTGTTTTTCTTTCATGGATGTATATACAAATAACAATAGCCAGTTGTAATGAATACTCTGAAGTAAACTAATTTCTATCCATTAGAAATAGAAGAAGAACAAAAGTATAATCCAAAACCAATTCTGTATTTTTTTTAAGAAACTGAGGTAAAAGGACCCTCGTCTGGGATTCTTGGAGTCTTTTCACAATCTTTTAGAACTCGCCTTATATGACTCCATTCTTCGACCAGTTTCTAACACTATGACCTGTTCTAATTTCATTATGTTTGCTTTGTGGCTTTATAGCATATTTTCAAATCAAATGGTAAGGGGCATAATATTTGCTGAGGATTGCTTTAGCTACTGGGAGTTTTTTTTTTCCTTCTCCATTAATTTCAGAAGTTTTTTCAAGTTCCCTGAAGAATGCCCTAAGAGTACTAAAAAAAATTTCACAGTCTGAAATCACTTTGGATAATATGGGGAATTTAAGAAGTTGATTCTTTAAGTTCAAGAACATTGGGAAAATTTCAACTTTAAGTTACTTCTTCAATTAGCATTTTAAATGTTTTCTAATTTTCACTAGAGAGGAGTTTTTTCTCCACCTGAATAAAAAAGGTAGGACATGACTGCTCGCAAGTATATGTTAAGGAGGTTTATTGTAGCTATAAGGGGGAGAACAGTCAGAGATAATTTGAAAGTTCTAGAGTCTATGGCAGACTGAACTGGGACATGAGAGGAGAACCAGGAAGGATATAAGGTAGAGCAGTAAAAGAAGATGAGAAAAGAGGGAGTGGGGGCCAAGAGACACATAGTACCAAGAGACCAGAAGGTCACGTGTCAAAAATGGCTGAGATTATATAGGAATTAGAGAAGGTGGAGGGAGAAAAGTAAAGCTTAATGTCTGGAGAGGTTCTTGTTTATGGGGCAGGATGAGAAGTGCTGAGAGGAACTAGCACTCTGTAATAGGTACTTTGGCATGCTGAGAAAGCCGGGTGTCCAGTGTCTGCCTTAGTATTAATACACACTCTAGCCATTTGTCCCAGGATTCCTTGGGATTCACCATCATCTTTGCTAAGTTTATCCCTAGATGTTCTTTGTGGTTATGATGAATGGAATTCCTTCTCTGATTTCTTTATCACTGAGTTCATATCTCTTCTGGAAAAAAAATCTACTGTTTGTCCTATGTTGATAATGAATCCTGCTCCTTTGTTTTGTTTTTCTTTTCTAAAAGCTTCTTATGATATCCTTCTGGCTTTTCTTGTGATAGAATAATGAGTCAAATCCATTATAATCTAACTTCTTAATTTTGTTTTTGTAACCAATGTATTACATTTTATTTTGCCTAAATACTGGCTAAAATTACCAGTACTGAATTGAATACAAATTGTAAAAGTAGACATTATTTTCTGATGTTTCTAATCTTAGAGACCATCGCTTTAGTCATACTTTCCTTATCAAATTCAGTATAACATTGACCATAAGGTTTTCATATACCAACTGTATTATGTTGAGGTATATTCCTAAATATCTATGGCTATTTTTATAGCTTTGAGGTATAGTCTTCATAAGTGTCACAGAGTGGTCTTGAAATTGCTATGTAGCTTTGGCTTTTCTGCAATTCAAAAGCTTTCTACCTCTACCTTTGAATTTTCCTTAACCCCACAAGCTCATAACCATATCACAATGCAAAATGCATTTTATACAACTTTGAAAGCTCACATAGAATTTTACAGAAGCAACATTGTGCAAAGTGTCTTCTGAGATTCAGTGTGATTTCTAAATCATAACCTATAGTAAAAGCAAAACAAAACAAAAAAGACAAACAACAGCACAAAATCCAAATTGTGTACTTCCAAAACAAGTGGACATAAGATAATCATTCTCATTCCTGAAGGAAACTATGGCAGTATTGTAAGAAAATAATGGGTGAAAGCAAGAGTATCACACAGCAGGGCAAAGCCCAAATCCTGTAGTTCTCTGTCTGGTGCTAATAGTCAATCTAACTTTGCTCCCTGTAGTATGTTTCATTGTTGGGCTGTTTTTACTTCTGGTATGCAGCTCTCCTCCATATATTTCTCAAAGCTTTGGCACCTTCAATATCTTAAGGTAGCCATCATATCATAAGCTTTATATTTACAATGTCAAAAATGGACTCTTGGATACATTTGTTATCTCAGGGCCTTTATGCATCGATTCCTCTGTTACACGTGGTCTAGCCTCAGAGGGCTTTGACCTTGTAGAGGAAGAACTTACAATCCTTTGCTTTTGTTTATTTTATACCTTCAAAACAAATATCTTATCAGTGGGCAGTGACAAGTTAAACTTCCAGGGTGTATGAGCCTTGCAACAGAAAAACACTGGTTTTTTTTTTTCCTACTTTGGAAGCTTAACTATATATGAACTTTTCTGATGGCACCCTTCCCTTTGGTCCTGTACCAAGTAGGACTCTCCTTAATAGCATATCCTTAGCAATTATGTGCTCTATTGTAGCATATTCCTTGGCTGTAACTTTAAATTTTCTTGTCTGATCTTCAAACTATACATTTATACTTTATCCTATTTGTTAAATCAGCAATGACCAAGTCACAAACTCAATGTTATGATGTTTTGAAATTTCCTCTGTCAAATAAAACACTTCATTATTGTTTAAGGAAAGTTCTCAAGGACAGCAGACCACTAAAGTTTTGGTCATTCTACTATTTGTAGAATAGTGTCTACAATGGAAATATTGTCATTCTCTGAATCCTCATGAGCCATGATTTTATGATCAACACTTTTCTCATCACTACTATATCACCCTAAAGTGACCAATAATTCACTTCTTACAGGATTCTGGTTCAAGGTTCCAAAGATCCTCTAAAACCAGTAAGGTCAGTTTTTTTTTTGTTTTTTGTTTTTTGTTTTTTGGTTTTTGGGTTTTTTTTGTTGTTGTTGTTCTTTTGTTTTGTTTTGTTTTTGTTTTGTAACATCTTACTCTCTGTTACTAAGTTCTGTATTATTTTTCTATTGCTGTGATAAAATACCATGGCTAGAACAACTTATAGAAAAATAATTTATTGGATTTATAGTTTCAGTGGGAAAATCCATAATGATGACAGTGAAGGGTATTCATGACAGTAGATGCAGGATTGCGAAGTTGGCAGATCACACCTTCATCTGTAAACATAAAGCAGAAAGAAGAAAAGAACTGTAAGTGGGCAAGGCTATAAACTTCAAGCCTATCCCAAGTGATATATTTTCCCTATGATGGTTGTACTTCCTGAAGGTTCCAGACATTCCACAAAGAGCTCCACCAACAGGAGAGCAAATGTTCATATACTTAAGACTATGCTGGATTTTTTTTTTTTTTTGCTTTGTTTTGATTTGTTTTTACTTAAGCCATCATATTATTTTTTTCAAACATTTCTGTACCAAATTTTCCTTCTTTGATTTTCATTCTAACTTTCTCTAAAGCAGCATATTTTCTGCTTTCCAAAAGGCCAGAAAAATTTGAAAGGTATATATAATTTTCCTACCATTTTGGTGCCAAAGTTATAATTTTCTCATCTTTAGAATTATTCATAACTATAGTACTTATAAATATGTATATAGATAATATGCAGTTTTATGAGTTTACAAAATTTAAATTATCATCAGTGTTTGTGGATAATTTAAGCAATATCTTGATTTAAGGTAAAAGCTCAAGCAAAAATATTTTAGGATTACCTTACAACTCTGAATCTTCTCTTTTTCAACGCATTTTGGCCAAGATTCATCTTGTCCTTACATAATGACAGTGACTATTGTATCACTTACTATTGATTAGAATGTTTCTTCACACCTGGTATATCAGTTACATTATACTGATAGTATTGGAAAAATCAAGGGTGAAAGAAAGTCATTCAGTTGTCTAGGTAGTGAATTACAGTGGCTAGAGTGTTTAATTAGAAGAATGTAAATTAAACATTATCAAAGAGAATGAGTACAGTTTTCAAATAAAAACTCTATTTTGGCTTTCATTAGGAAAAATAATGATGCATATATTATAAATTTATGCAGAAAATTTCTATGTATAAAATTTTCACATCTTCTCTGTGAGAATTAATTCCACACCCTTGTAAACATCTTTGTCATGACAAATAGGAAAGCTTTAAGTAAGTTGTATGGATAGTGAACTTGTGCAAAAAAGGGTTTCTATTATGCTTGTATAATTATCATATTAAAATGCCTTTTAGACATGTGAAAATAGCTTAGTCAGGAACCCTACTACACCCGATAACCAGAATGAAATGACATGACTCACTCATGATAACCATACAGGGTCTTATAACCCCATGATTCCCAATGGACAGATAATTAGAGACCAGAAACAATGCCTCTATACTGTGCATCTGGAGAAACCAACTTGATCTTTCCTTTAGTTGGAAAGTCTCCTCCAGGATATTGACTCTCAAATCACAGACTAATATTAGATATTGGGATTGACCATCAGCTAAGGCATGTTGCTGAGAGGAGCAGCCTTGGGGAGATAGCCTTCAGACCATAGTTAGGAAATTTGAGTGTAAACTTTATGTGATAATCCTCAGCACAATAAAGTATAACTTTTGTTATACCAACTATGTGAGACTACCTTCATGCTTGTGAAACCTTGCTAAAACATTTCTTACAGTAGTCTTTTGGGACAGGTTTTGGTAAATAATCTTAAACTTTGAATTCAACAACTCGGTTCCACATTCACTGCTTTAAGGACCATGCTTCCTCTACACCACTTGATACTGCAGAAATCTGTCAGAGAAACAGTTTATCGGTAGTTGCTTGATAAAGCTAATCTAAATTCTCTGTTTAAGTTCTGTGAATTCCAAACTGCCCAGAAACGAATACTTGAAAATTTCTAGTAAAATCTGAAAAAAAAAAAACCAACATTGAAAAGGTTGCAATACAATCTTTTTAGAATACATCCCAGCAGTATATTCTTATGCTACATTTCTCTTTTCTTTCCTAAAAGGATCCATTTCTTTCTTCTTTCTTAATCTATTCTTCTCATCATCCTGCTCAGAGACAGTTATTGATCTCATTGCTACCTGGGGAATCATGAACAGTTATTACCAACAAATATCCTTTATAAGCTGTGCATTACTCTCTCTCTCTCTCTCTCTCTCTCTCTCTCTCTCTCCCTTTCCTTCCTGCCTCTGTCCTTCATTACCCCCACTGAGAATGATGTATATATGTGTGAACATCTAAGTGTTAAATTTTGCACGCTGTGCATATATACATGAAGGCTTAAGATCAACATTGGGTATTTTTTCTCCTCTCCTCCTATTTTTTGAAAATGTTGTAGAGTTCACCATCTGTCTAGATTGGCTGGCCATCAACCTGTTTTGCTCAGTAGTGGGCTTACAAGCACACTCCACTATGTCTACCTTAAAAAATTGTTTGTTATAAGATGGGTTTTGGAGATTTTGAATTTAAGTCTGCATGCTTGTGAATTAAGCATTTTACATACTGAGACATTTATTGCCCCAGCTCTTAAGCTTTTAATTGGTAGAGATTAAGTTTTACAGAAAAGTTCTTACACATGTTGAGACTGGTTGATGGATGATTTTTTTCTGAGTTTTAAATAATAAGTAATATCTGAGAGACCATTAAAAATGTAGAACTCAAATGCTAGGGTGAAGATTGTAATGTAACAATTTTATGTGGCATTTAGGAGTCCATACTTTTTTAAGTTGTCTGAGATGAACAGAATTAAGATGAATTTCTCCCTATGTTTGATTTGCTTTTATTTTTACAAAGCATTAAATGACAGGAAATTTTCTCATAAATTTTGGAGGGTAAATGTCTGAGATATTTTTTTTTAGTAGATTGGACTTCTACTGCTTTTTTCCCTTACTAGCAGATAAGTACCTCCTATCTATGCCCTCTCATTGACATTTTTTTTTCTGTAGGAATACATTACTGTTATCTCTTTAATGTTCCCCAAATTCCATTTTATAGAAATAAATCGTCAGATGAATTGGGGCACTGTGGTTTTCTTAGGCATTTAAATCTATTTTGGGCACTGTTTGGTGGTATGGCCTTGCTGGAGGAAGTATGTCACTGTGGGATATTTTTAGGAGTAAAAATTCACATATTTTTACTTTGCTTTCTTGTTTCCTACTGGCCATTGCAAATGTTAGCTCTCAACTTACTGTTCCAGCCATCATGCCTGCCTCTGATTTCATACTTCTTGCTCCACCAGGATAGACATTCCACCTCTGCCCTGCAACTGTAAGAGAAACTAAGTTCCTCTTCCTTAAGTTCCATTTGACCATAGTGTTTAGCAGTGGAGTGGGAAAGTAATTCATACAGTACACTTTGAGAGTCTTAACCTAAATTAATCATAATTTTAAATATAGTCCATCTCAGGTTCTAAGATACAAAGGAATATAAAATTAGCATACTATTCTTTCAATGAAAGGATGCAATTAATTCATCCATTGATACTTGGTTCATTGCTGTTTGTGTTCTGTGTCTTGATTTTGATACAACCTTAAGGAAGCCTCAATTCCTGAGTATTCAAGTATATTTATATATTGTTGAATCTACCGCCACACTGTAAATGACATGTTTAGTTTCAATAATGTTTATATATGCTAAAGCCTTATGAGTATTATGAAATATAAACTACATAACAGATGAATAAAACAATGTATTTTAAAAATACAATGGTACTCATAATATAGATCTTCTATATTATTCTTCCTAGGCAGATGTCTTCAAACTATGTGAATATGTCAATATTGGTAGTAATAAAATGTTATATACTTGATAGTACACATGAATTATCATTCTATGAGTTTTACTTCTTACTTCATCTTATCTTCATGACTTACTATTCATATTAGCATTAGCACTGTATTAGTGTTCTCTAGAGTCACAGAATATCTGAGTAGTCTCTATATCATAAGGGAATTTCTTGATGACCTACAGTCTGTAGTCCAACTCCCCAACAATGGTCAGCAGCAGCTGTGGATAGAAGTCCAAGGATCTAGCAGTTGCTCAGTCCCACAAGGCAAGCAGGCAAAGAAGAATTAGTGAGTCTTCCTTCTTCAAATGTCCTTATGTAGGTAGGTCTCAAGCAGAGGGTGTGGGCCAGATTAATGGCATGTGCCACTGCACCTTTAGTCCCAGATGACCTTGAACTCAGAGATCTCCTTGTCTTAATCTTCTGGAATTCATAGCCACTATGCTTAAAGATCTCCATGCCAAGATTCATGTCAGAAACTTGTGTCTCTAAGCCTCCAGATTAGGATCATAGGTGAGCCTTTCAATTCTGGATCATAATTCATTCCAGACATAGTAAAGTTGTCAACCAGCAATAGCCACTACAAGCACTTTAAATAATTAAATATTTATGGGAAAATGACAACTAGTAGGATAAAAGCAACACAAATGCTTGTTCAGTGACTGTGAGTTATGATATTAACTAGTGCTAGAGTTTGTTTTCACAAAAGAAATGAGAGCATATAGCAGGGTAAAGCACAATCTTAGCCTGTTCATCTTACAGGCTACTGTAATACTGTATAAGATTTACTCTTTGATTTCCAAAGAGTAAATCTCAAATGAGAATGTAAACTTTCTAAAATGGCTGTACTTGAGTAACATGGTAACTCTTAGTAAATTTGTAGTTTCTCCAATTTGTTAAAATAAATATTTTAAAATAGATGAAAATAGAAACTACTAGACTAAATTTCATGAAATTCAATTGTAAGACTTCAACTTACACGGGTAAAGCCCTTTAGAAAAGGACACTAGTGGCACAGGCAATACCAACAATTGACAAATAAGCTATTACAAAATTATAAAGCTTCTATATAGCAATCAATCAAACAGACAACCTATCAAGCAAGTGAAGATGTGGCCCATACAATAAGAAAACTTCTTACAAAATATTCATCAGATCGAGGATTAGTATTTAGAATAAAAATCACACACACACACACACACACATACACACACACTATTTAGAAGACAAACAACCCAACAAAATGTAGGTTATGGTGCTATTTATAATTTATAGCTTCTAGAAGTATAGAAGTTAGATTTCTTTAAGGATATGGAACCTGCTATATTGAACATACTTAAATGGATGATTCCATATTCAGGATTATATTGATAGCATAAACTGGAATCCATATTTTATAAAGGAGAAAAAGAAAAAGTTGAGGATACTCAGAAGACAGAAGGTAGATAATAAATCTGAGAGGAATTAGGGGGACAGGGAATTTGGATTAAAATTACATTGCGTGCATGTATGAAATTTCCAGTTAAAATACTAACTGTAAAGTAATATTTACTGAAAAAGTGAGCTAAGGAACTAAATATAAGATCTCTAAAAAAAGTAATACAAATGTGTAGTAAATATTTTCAGAAGTAGTTAATATGCTCAGACATCAGCAAAATACAGAGTAAATGACTCTAAGATTCTATTTCACATCAGTAAAAGAGAGCAGAAATACTATTACTGTTGGAGAAAATAGTGACACATCTTAACGGTTTAAAGGTTGAGTTAAAACTATTTCACTATGGAAGCTTTCTAGATGACCAGTATTTCTTAAATGTGCATGAATTTCATGGCTACCTACAGAGCTTACTTATTCTGATACAAACAACTTACTCCAGTTTAGTTACTTCAGAATTTTGGAGCTGAAGCCTAGACAGTTAATTTTCAAAGCTCCAAGGACTTCACTACACACTTTGCTTTTTAAATATTACATTCTTTTACTTTCTCATGAATATTCTTACTTGACAAAATGACTACTTAATAGTCTGAACTAATTTTCAAATGAATGTCTGAAATATACTGTCTGATATTATGCTTATCTGCTAAAGCAATATGCTAATTCAAAAGTCTAATTCATGTTTATCTTCTTTTCAATCATACTGATTTTATTTTACTGTTTGAATTCATAAATTGTGATTTCTATAGTCATAGATGACATTATTTCTCCAAAATATTGAGATAGTCTCATTAGGCTTTCACTCAGATAAGCACATATAAGTTTTTTTTTTCTCTGCAGAGTGAACTGAAACCTGTACAGAGAATGTGAGATATTTATAGGTCAGATGGTCCTATCTTTATGTTATTGATTTTGCCAGTAGATAACAAAAGCACATTTTGATAATTTGGATAGCAAAATATTGTTCAGTATTACTTTAGTACTTTATATAGAAATACCACAGTCTCATATTGGAAATCATTCATAATATTCTTTGCTTTTGTTTCAAAGAAGCAAATTCTTGTTCATCCTGGTTTTAAGAGAATATATCAGAAACTTTCAAGGGTTCAGACTAAATTAAGTAAACTTTCCAATAACCAGATTCTGATCACATCAATGTTACTTCTACTATACCATTTATTATATCTTCTATGATATTCTCACCTATCTACCATTCTTCTGCTTTACTGATAAATCTCATAGCTTCTATTAATTTCTGAGTTTCTCACACTGTTTCACTCTCTAATCAGTTTTATTGATTCTTGAGAACATATAGAAAATGTATACATTAATGGAGTTGATAGTGTAATATCTATAAATCCATATAGCTTACACACAAAAAATATAACCCTTCTATTCAACCCTTGCCATATATTGCCTAACATAGTAGTCACTTTTCTACATTCAGGTCCAACATTTTAAATATTCCATACCTGAAAGAAAACATGAAACACTTGTCTAATGCTGATGTATTTTGCTTAGCTTAAGCCTATTATTTTATTTCCTTGATTTTCATGTTTTCATATGCAAAAATAATATTATTATTTACCTTATAGGACTGTGAGGGATAACTTGGGCAGATCTTCTTCTCTACATACAACTTCAAAAAATGTTGAAAAAACTTTCATATGCTCTTTTAAGGATACAGGTACTCATTTACCAAATTGTATACAGTAGAAATAAAACTTTCAACTACTAATACTGAATCCTAGTCTTTTACTGATTCTGCTAAGCTATATTAATTGTCTCACATAATGATAACTTGCATATTGTTCATGTTTATCTATGGAAACTACACTTTTTATTAAGGACAGGGCTTCTTAAATTTTATCATGAATTAAGATTATTAAAATATTGATTGACGTGTAGATGGCTGGTTACTATTTCCAGAGTTTTTTTGTCTAGCAGTTCTCAGTTGAGGCTTTACAATTTGCAAAGTTAGTTCTTTTCTAGCTAACAAATTTTTTGGGGTCTGGAAATCATACTTCATAAACCTCTATGTGGGCTGCAATCTCACTACCCTGAAGTTACAAACAACCTATTATTTAAAATCTGTTTTAAAAAGACTTGATCTGGATAATTTACACTGAAATCATGCTAAACAACAAAATGAGTCAGTTGAGAAGCAGTTACTATAACTTCTCTGTGATGTTAACATTGCATGTGGACCAGTGTCAGATCATGGTCAAATCAGGCAGGGTGAACATGCCTTTGGGAACTATTAGAGAGGCTCCAGGAATAAAGGCAGGGGCCCTTTGCCTTCAGTATATTTTGTTCCCTGTATTGTTCTTGGATGTGATTTTGTGTCTCCCATGACAAATATTTGCATTCAATTTGTAAGATATATTTATTATTGTTGGATATTAGAACCCAGCTATAAAACCCTGAATCTGCACTTGGTCTCATGACTTTCTTTCATGCTTTCCCAGATACAATCCATAATATGTGCCAGACAATTGTGCTTAAATTCTTCTATTCTGAGAAAGTTCTGGGAAATGGCTGTTCTATAAAATTTATTTACATGTTTAGAAAAACATGTAAATAATTCAAACAACCTTACTTAAGAATTATCCAAACAACCTTACTTGGGCCATTGTTTTCCTTCTTATATTTGGGTATAAAAATACACTGAAACTGAAGAAATTTCTCTACAGCATTAGACTGCAGTCCACCCTATACATTAAGGTTGTCAAAACTCATGTCTTTCAGACTCATCTGCCTAAGACAATGAAAGTCAACAGATGGTATCTTTAAATTGACTAAGTAAGATAGAGAAAAATGATATGAAGAACACAATGAGAATTCAGGGATGAAGAGTGAGCCTGAAATTGGAGAAGTGTAAACTGAAAATGGTACAAATTAAGGCATAATATAATATAGATAGTAAAGTTATACCTTTGAGTAAGACTAAGATCTTAAATCAAATCCAGCAGAAACTAGGTCTTCACAAGTAAAAGTAAAAAAAAAAAAAAAAAAAAAAAAAAAAAAAAAAAAAAACAACAACAACAACAAAAAAAAAAACCTAGAATTTTTGCAGAATAGCATTCCAGATGATCAACTTATAAAGGAAAAACACAGCCAAATAATAAGGCAGTAAACTAAGTCCAGGTGAATGGATACAGATTATTTTCGATAAGATTGACAGTTGTAGATATAGAACTCACTGTATTTGTGTGTCTCCCACTCAAGTCATTTAACACCTAGAAACATGCAAGGTAACTATATATCTCTATTGATTTCTGAGGGAAAATGCCAGCCAGGGTGAAAATCAAATATTTTGTCGTCCTTAACTTGTTTATTCAGCTGCTTTAATTCTTGGTAAAACAGAGTCTAAGTTGTTTTAGACAAGACAACAAAGTGTGAGTTTCTGTTTGGATAATTAGATTAACCAGAAACTTAGTGAGGAGTCAAATGTTGACCATTTTTTATTCATTACAATTTATGCAAAGACAAAATAATTTAGAAGTGAAGCACTCTTATATACCATTAACCTTGTAACTGTTATTGCAATGGGGCAAAAAAGAAGTAAGTTTGGGTGAATATTTTGATGAACTCTAAAAATTTCAATGAACTGTAAATGAAAAATCAAAAGTCAATCATTTAGTGACCATGTTTGAACAACAATTGAAAGTATATATTAATGAGTGCATACCATGATTGATCTTTTGAGTCTGGGTTACCTCACTTAGTATGATGTTCTCCAAGTCCATCCATTTGCCTACGAATTTCATGAATTCATTTTTTCTAATGGTGGAATAGTACTCCAAATATACCACGTTTTTTGCATCCACTCTTCTGTTGAGGGATATCTGGGTTCTTTCCAGCTTCTGGCTATTATAAATAGGGCTGCTATGAACATAGTGGAACATGTATGCTTATTACATGCTGGGCAATCTTCTGGGTATATGCCCAGGAGTGGTATAGCAGGATCTTTTGGAAGTGAGGTGCCCAGTTTTCTGAGGAACCGCCAGACTGATTTCCAGAGTGGTTGTACCATCTTGCAATCCCACCAGCAGTGACGGAGTGTTCCTCTTTCTCCACATCCTCGCCAACACCTGCTGTCTCCTGAATTTTTAATCTTAGCCATTCTGACTGGTGTAAGGTGAAATCTCAGGGTTGTTTTGATTTGCATTTCCCTGATGACTAATGAAGTTGAGCATTTCTTAAGATGCTTCTCAGCCATCTGAAGTTCTTCAGGTGAAATTTCTTTGTTTAACTCTGTACTCCATTTTTTAATAGGGTTATTTGGTTTTCTGGAGTCTAACTTCTTGAGTTCTTTATATATATTGGATATTATCCCTCTATCTGATGTAGGGTTGGTGAAGATCTTTTCCCAATTGGTTGGTTGCTGATTGGTCCTTTTGATGGTGTTCTTTGCTTTACAGAAACTTTGTAATTGTATGAGGTCCCATTTGTCAATTTTTGATCTTAGAGCATACGCTATTGGTGTTCTGTTCAGGAACTTTTCCCCTGTACCGATGTCCTCAAGGGTCTTTCCCAGTTTCTTTTCTATTAGCTTCAGAGTGTCTGGCTTTATGTGTAGGTCCTTGATCCATTTTGAGTTGAGCTTAGTACAAGGAGACAAGGATGGATCAATTCCCATTCTTCTGTATGCTAACCTCCTAGAAAACTGGAATACCCCAAACGTAATTCACACATCAAATGAGGTACAAGAAGAATAGAGGAGTGGCCCCTGGTTCTGGAAAGACTCAGTGAAGCAGTATAAGGCAAAACCAGAATAGGGAAGTGGGAAGGGTTGGGTGGAAAAACGGGGAGGGAAGGGGGCTGATGGGACTTTCAGGGAGCGGGGGTCTAGAAAAGTGGAAATCATTTGAAATGTAAATAAAAAATATATTGAATAAAAAAAGAAATAAAAGAAAGTATATATTAGCTGTATTTACTAAATTATACAAACAAAATGACTTCCAAACTAATGTTTAAAAGGAACAGACTGATATTGTGCTTGTGTGTCTAGGTTTTGTCCGTTTATATGTATTTTTAAGATTTTTTTCATGTAGTGCAGGCTGCCCTTAAACCCATTGTATAGTGGATGGCGATCTTAAACTCTAGATCATTTTGCCTCTACCTCTGATGTAATGAGCCTACAGAAATGTGCTGACGTGTCCACTTAGTCCCTTTTATTAAATAGACTTTACAAAATAACAACCATCAGTAATAGAAGTATGTTCATTCACACAGCCACTAATCTTATTTTAAAAAGAATTCTGACTTTTGACTGGTCAAATATAGGATACTATTTTTAAAATGTACCATATAAAGAAAGCAGGAGTTCTCCAATTTCCAGGTCAGTATCCCTTGAGAGTCCAATGACTCTTTAACAGGGGTTGCTTAAGACCACTGAAAAACTTAGAAACATATATATTTACATTATATTTGATGTAACAGTAGCAAAATTACAATTTTGAAAATAATTTTATTTTCAGGGAGGCCATCATAATATGAGGAATTGACTTAAAGAGTTGCGACAATAGGAAAGTTGAGAACAAATAGTATAGTAGAAAGATCATTTTTCATGTAGTTGACTATTCTCAATCAATTAATGAGTATTGAATAAATCAGAAATATTGAATCAAATTAATGGTTTAGCCTTCATAAGTATTTAACTTCTTTCCCCAGATATCTGGCATTAGTCTTCATTACATTGTGCCTTTATCCTTCATTTCCTGTGATACTTTCTTCTCTTCTTTATTAAAAGTATATTAAAAAAAATATATTCCAAGTGTAACTCCGGCTGAATATCTGCCAGATGTAATCTAGCAATACTGAAGAAATGACAGAAATAGGCTTTTCCTTTGTCATTTTGTTATAAAAACTCCTAAAAGCAAACCAAGCAAATGGAAGTCTTGTATGATAATAACTTCAAGCTATTAAAGAAATTGATGAAGAGATCAGAAGATGGATAAATCCTTCCATGTTCGTATATCAGTAGAATAGCTTAATAAAAATGGTCTTCCTACTAAAAACGATCTACAGATTCAATGAAAATCCAATCAAAATCCAACCAGTATTATTCAAAGATGCTAAAATGATAATTTTCAGGTTCATATGGAAATATATACACATACAAAGAGGAGAGCTAAAACCATAATAATACCATAACTGCTGTAAGTATCATCACTGATTTCTTGCTATACTAGAAAGCTATAATAGGAAAAATGGCATGGTGTTGTCACAAAAACACACATGTAGAACACCCACACATAAATCCACACAATTATGGATACCTGGTTTTTGATAAGGAAGGCAAGATTACAATGTGTAAGGACAGCATACTCATCAAATGATCCTGGTCAAACTTGACAGTTTCATGTAGAAGAATGCAGGAGATCCATACTAATCATCTTACATACATTTCAACTCCAAAAAGATCAATGAACTCAACAAAATCCTGATATACTGAACAGAAGAGACAGTGTGGAATAGCCATGACATACATTGGCATAAAAAATAACCAAAAAAAAAAAAAAACCAAAACAACAACAACAACAACAAAAACCACTTTCTGAACAAAACACCTTTAGCATGGGCAGTACAATTTAAGAATTAGTAAATAGGACCTTGGCTATATGGGTGGATGAAGCCACTCAGGGTCCTACCTGCTGCCAAGCTATACATTTCCTATGACCAAAGGAGACCCAGGGGACTGCCAGCCATGTGACCTACCCTTAGCAGGGACTCCTACATTGTAGAAGTGTGTGGTAGGGAGATGGAAGGTAAAGAGAAGCAGAATTGTTTGAGCATTATAAAGAGAGGCAGGGTTTCAGACTTGGGGTGGAGGGAAATAGCCTGATATGAATAGCCTGGCCTGCCGATTGAGGTCATGTTGAATTCCCAGCCTATGCTACCACTGGGGGCTATGTCTGTGTTTGTGGCCATGTAGCACTAGGGATCTGTATCAATGTTTGCTGCTAACATTAACACTAAAAACCATGGGAATTTCCTTGTCATGGCTGCCTCTTGGGATCATATTCCTGTCCAAGGGCTATGCAGAGCTGAACCTATTCCTTATGGGCTACGGCACTCAAGTGATCAGGTTCTGGAACTCATCTGAAAAGTACACTAGAGTTGGCCTAAAGCTCCAGTGATCCTGCCTTGAAGGTGAGAGTATGGGAGACCTGTCCCTGCCATTAGTCTGCTGTGTGGTGGTAGGAGTGTAGGAGACATATTCTTCCTACCACCACACCTTGGTACACAAGGTGAGTGGGAGATCTGTCCCTACCCTTTGGGGCTGCAGTACTTGGGAGAGTATAACCTGAACCTCACTTGCACAGCACAGTAGAGGTGGCTTTGTTGGCTAAGGTGCCAATTGGCTAGCTCTGAGTATGTGAGAGCTGGAGAACTGGCCCAGCTCCTTGACAGCTGCAATAGCAGTGGCATTGGTTCAGCTAGGTGGTTAAGTGCTGGAGAGCTTGCTCTGATAGTATGGGTCTGAGAGAGCTGAGGAGGGGGGTTACTAAATCAGTTATAATCTAGTCCTACATCCAGGGCATTGTGCTGGCCCACCCCAAATATATGATCTGCTGGAATCTGTGAAGGTGAAAATCTTGCGAATACAAAGCTTCAGGATCTCCATGACACACAGTAACAATAGCGTATCAGAGAAGAGTTCAGTATTGATAATGCAGTGGAATCCAAAGGCCTCAAACCCTATCAGTAACACATTGCAATGAACATTTTCAATAAAATATTTGTGGACAGAAGTATATACTGTAGGATATACTCCAGCTTCCATAATGAGATATGTTTTATGTTTTGTTTTGTTTTTTCTTGGAGGGGCATTCCAGGACAGAGGATGGCTATGAAGGGAGGGCGAGATGAGTCTCTGAGTAGGATTGGGATGTATGTGTTGCTCACAAAGAAATACTAATAAATAGATGCACAAATAAGTAGATAGATAAATAAATAAATAAATAAATAAATAAATAAATAAATGAATGAATAAATAAATAAAACCTCAAGAAACCGAGAAGCTCCTAACTGGTAAAGCCTACTATCATTCAGACCAATAGTCAATCTACAGAATGTGGAATTGTTTTTATCAAATACACAACTAATTGGGTTAGTATATAAAATATATAAAGGATAAAAATAGATATAAGAAAAATAATCCAATAAAAATATGGTACATGTGTAAACAGAAATTTATTAATAGAAGAAACTCAGGTGGCTGAGAAACTTAAGTATTTAACATTCTCAATTATGAGGGAATTGCAAATAAAATCTACTCTAAAATTTCATCTTACACCAGTAAAAATGGCTAAGATCAATAAAACAAGTGACAGCTCATGTTGGCCAAGGTATGGAGCAAAGGCAACACTCATATATTCAGGTAGAAATGAAAACTTGTACAACCACTATGGAAATCAGTGTGACTGTGCCACAGGAATATTGGAATCAATTCACCTCAAGATCCACCTATACCACTCTTGGGCATATAGCCAATGGATGTTTTATCAAATTACAGAGGCCCTTGGTCAAGCACTTTCACCATCACTTATTTCATAGTATACAAAAAATTTGGAACAAAACCCCTAGATATCTGCAAATAGATGAAGGGATAAAGAAAATGTAGTACATTTATACAATAGAATATTACTCAGGCATTAAAAGATGACATTAGGAAATTTGCAGACAAATAGATGGAACTAGAAAAAGTCATCGAGAGTGAAGTATCCCAGAGCTAGAAAGGTAAATATGGTCAGTATTTACTTATATATGTAAATTAGTTGTTAAAGCAATGTTAACTGCTGATAGTCATGGAGGAGAAATGGCAAATGGCTTTAGAACTCATGGAATGTGGACCACCAGTTAGCACAGCCATGATGGATGCACTTCAGTGAGGCTTGACCCCCAAGAACCACATGTCTTGAGGAAGTTATGCTGTTATGGAATTCTGCTCTGCTTGTTGTCTGCATATCCCTCTTAATCTTAGAATTGTCTAAAATATCTGGGGGGGCTTCCAGATTGTCACTGAGCAGTATCTCTAACATTCAGAATAACAGTGCTTGATCTCATTCAGTGATTGCTGCTGGAGCAGATTAGTGATTTGATCAATGACACCCTTAGAAAGCATTTGGAAAAATGAAATGGTTAGTGAAAGTATGTTTCCATTAGAAACACGGCAAGATGTTTTTGATACTGGCTCTGATATAGAAAATCTTAAGGAATAATTTGAAGTTCAGAAAGGCACACTCTTATTAGTTAAGCTAGGGACCTGTTATGGTCAGGGAACAAGAACAATGGCAGCACTGGCTGACAAAACTCTCATTGAGGCTGCACTGGTGATGATTAATTTCCTATACCCATTTTTGCCCTCAGTTTTTTGATATGATTTAATAAGAATTGCTGATAAGTGAATATGCATTCTGAAAATTTAAAATAGATAAGGCTGGGTTTTATATGCAAATTTAGATTTGTGATTCTTTAAGATTCTCATAAGACTACTTTTAAAAGACAAATAATAAAATAATTAATACTTTATTTATGATGGCAATTTTTTGCCTGCCAGTAAAAGAAACTAATGAAGAAGCTACCTTGCTGGCCCCTACTTTGTTAATCTATAACAAGTTGCTTAGTTATGAATATATGTGGGTTCTTGGGTATAATTTATTTACTTGTACTAGGTAATCTTATTTCTTGTAATGGTATTGGGATTCCCAATACCATTGGGGTATGGTTTTTTCATAGTCATTCACTAGAAGAAAAATAGGAAGCAATCACATTGTAATTTTTGTATTGCTTGGAAAAATTTGCTGGGATAAATAAGCTATGGGAGAAAAAATAAAATTATTGTTCCTTCCACTCACCAACTGTATGTATATGTGCATATGTATATAAATATACATATGCACATATACATATATGCAGATGTACATATATGCACATGTGTATATGTGTATATACACATATGTGTATATGTATATATGTATATAAATATATATATGATATATAGATACCTGAATATATAGATATGTGGATGTAATGTATCTGCAAAATGCTTGCAGTCTGCTTGCTGGAGCTTTGCCTTAGCCATTCAATGTGTGAATATGCATGTGTCTTCTCTGTTTGTATGTATGTATGTATGTATGTATGTTTGTATATATGTATGCATGTATGTATTTTTATTTGTGAAGTTGGTGGAGCTTATCTTTGCTTCAACTGTGTGTGGTGTTGGAATCCCCTCTCCCTTTTCTGTTCTCTAATCACTGGCTGCCAGCACAAGTAGCCCTTGATGTTGGCTATCAGTACTGATACCCTAAAGCTGCCATAAGCAATGATCTCTTTCACCAAAGCCACACTTCACTGCCCATCTCAGTAACAAATACACAGTAGGGTCAAAGCTGGCCTTTGGCAGATAACCAAGCTATAATCCATAGAACCACAGAAAGTAGTTATAGAGTAAGGGCATAGCGGATACAGATAGATCTCATTAGGAAAGGGAAGTAGAATGGATATTTATGGATAGGTAGGGGAGTCTGGAATTAGAGGAGAAAGTAGGGAAGGGAGGGGAGAGTGGGTAGTAGTACAGAATATTTTGAGGCACAGGTAGAACAAAGGAGAATTTAAAGATAATATGGAAAATAAATGCAGTAGAAACCTCCTAAAATATATACATATAGAAAGGTAATCTAAATGAAATCACAAATTATGGAGGCAATAGCATTTTAACGTGCCAGTTAGAAAATGAAAAGAAAAAGGTAGTGATAAAGTAAGTCTTAATGATATTCTGCTATACTTAGAGATCAATGCCTTCTTCAGTCATTGTCAGAGAATCGTTCTCCTGCAGTGAATGGTAACAAATGCAGATACCCACAGATATACATTAAGCAGAGAATGAGAGACCTTGGAACTCTCAGCCTTAAATGAAATGTCTCCTTCAAATGATTACTCTCAGAACTCAGGGAACACCATGATAGACAAGGTGGAAGGTGTACAAGAGCCAGAGTGGATGTGCAACAGTTTGAAAACAAGGTCCACAACTCAACACAAGCAAAGTTCTTATGAGTTTACAATGAAGTAGCATACATGCACAAGGTCTGCATGGATCTGTAACAGGTCCTCTGTGTTTATATTATGGCTTCCAGATTAGTGTTTTTATGAGATTACTGAGAGTGTGAACGAGAGGGTGTCAGAATTTTGGGACTTCTCTTGTGTCTTTTTCCTTCTGTTAGTTTTGTCCAACACACATATGGCAATTTCTTTTTTTGATATTTTATTGAATATATTCTTCATTTACAACCCTTCCCAGTTTTCCCCCTCCCCCAAATCCCCCAAGGCATTCCCCCTCCCCCTGCCTCCAAGAATATGTTATTCCACCCAACCCACTTTCATAATCCCTCCGCCCGGATTTTCCCATGCTGGGGCATCTATTGAGCCTTCACATGACCAAGGACCTCTCCTCCCACTGATGCCCAACAAGGCATTTCTCTTACCCGCTAATGGCTGGAACCATGTGTACCTCTTAGTTGATGGCTTAGTCCCTGGGAGCCCTGGGGTATCTGGTTAGCTGATATTATTGATCTTCCCATGGAGCTGGAATACCCTTCAGCTCCTCCAGTCTGCCCTCCAACTCCTCCACTGGGAATCCCGCACTCAGTCCAATGGTTGGCTGTTAGCATCTGATTCTGTATGTGTAAGGCTCTGGCAGGGCCCCTTTGGAGACATCCATAACAAGCTCCTTTTGATACATACTTCTTATCATTCATAATGTCAGGGTTTGGTGACTGTTTATAAGATGAATCCCCAGGTAGGACAGTCTATGGGCGGCCTTTTCTTCAGTCTCAGCTCTCCATAGTTGTTCCTGTGAGTATATTGTTCCCTTTCTCTGAGGAACCAAAGCATCCCCCACTTTCGTCTTCCTTCTTCTTGAGCTTCCTGTGGTCTGTGAATTGTATCTTGTTTATTTTGAGCTTTTGGGTTAATAGCCACTTATCAGTGAGTGCATACCATGTATTTTCTTTTGTGATTGTGTTATCTCACTCAGGAAGACACTTTCTAGTTCCATCCATTTGCCTAAGAATTTCATGAATTAATTGCTTTTAATAGCTGTGTAAATATACCACACTTTCTATATCCATTCCTCTGTTGAAGGACATATGGGCTCTTTCCAGCTTCTGGCTATTATAAATAGATGTGCTATGAACGTAGCATGTGTCCTTATTACATGTGGGAGTATCTTCTGGGTATATACCCAGGAGTGGTATAGCTGCGTCCTCAGGTTTTACTATGTCCAATTTTCTGAGGAACTGTCAGACTGATTTCCAGAGTGGTTTTACCAGCTTGAAATCCCACCAGCAATGGAGAAGTGTTCGTCTTTCTCCACATCCTTTCCAGCATCTGCTGTCCCCTGAATTTTTCATCTTAGCCATTTTGACTGGTGTGAGATGGAATCTCAAGGTTGTTTTGATTTGCATTTCAGTGATAACTAAAGGTGCTCAACATTTCTTTAGGTGCTTCAGAGCCATTCGAGATTCCTCAGTTGAGAAGTCTTTGTTTAGCTCTGTACCCCATTTTTAATGGGTTATTTGGCACTCTGGAGTCTAACTTCTTGAGTTCTTTGAACACATTAGATATTAGCCCTCTATGAGATATAGGATTGGTGAAGATCCTTTCCCAATCTGTTGGTTGCTCCTTTGTGCTATTGACAGTGTCCTTTGCCTTACAGAATCTTTGCAGTTTTATGAGGTCCCATTTGTCGATTCTTGTTCTTAGAGCATAAGCCACTGATATTCTATTCAGGAAAATTTCCCCTGTGCCCACATATTCAATGATCTTCCCCACTTTCTCCTCTATAAGCTTCAGGTTTTATGTGGAGGTCCTTGATCTACCTAGACTTGAGCTTTGTATAAGGAGATGAGAATGGTTCAATTTGAATTTCTCTGCATGCTGACCTCCAGTTGATACAGCACCTTTTGTTAAAAATGCTATCTTTTTTTCTACTGGATGTTTTTAGCTCTTTTGTCAAATATAAAGTGACTGTAGATAGTATGTAGGTTTATATCTGGGTCTTCAGTTCTATTCCATTGATCTTCCTGCCTGTTGCTTTACCAGTATCACACAGTTTTTATCACTATTGCTCTGTAGTAGAGCTTGAGGTCAGGGATGGTGATTCCTCCAGGAGATCCTGTTTTGGAGAATACTTTTCGCTACCCTGTTTTTTGTTATTCCAAATGAATTTGCAGATTGCTCTTTCTAGTTCTATGAAGAATTGATTTGGAATTTTGATGGGGATTGCACTGAATCTGTAGATTGCTTTCAGCAAAATAGCAATTTTTTCTATATTAATCATTCCTGAATCCATGAGCATGGAAGATCTTTACATCTTCTGAGATCTTCTACAATTTCTTTCTTCAGAGGCTTGAAGTTCTTGTCATACAGATCTTTCACTTGCTTGTTTAGAGTCACACCAAGTTATGTAATATAGTTTGTGACTATTGTGAAGGGTGTCATTTCCCTAATTTCTTTCTCAGCTTGTCTATCCTTTCAGTAGAGGAAGGCTACTGATTTGTTTAATTTTATATCCAGCCACTTCACTTAAGTTTTTTATCAGCTTTAGTGGTTCTCTGGTGGAATTTTTGGGGTCACTTAAGTAAAGGATCATATCATCTGCAAATAGTGATACTTTGACTTCTTCCTTTCCAATTTGTATCCCTTTGTGTCGCGACCACCCTCGCTGGCAAGGAATAATGCAACACATGAAGATCTTCTTCAAGCAGTTTACTCAGGATCCCTATACTTCTTCTTCTCCCCTGTACTTCTTCTCCCCTGTACTACTTCTTCTCCCCTGTACTACTTCTCCCCTGTACTTCTTCTTCTCCCCTGTACTACTTCTTCTGACCTGTACTTCTTCTTCTGACCCCGAGAGAATCAGCCCAGCCCTTAAATACTAATAGCCAGCCAATCAGGCTTAGCCACATGGGCATTGCTGATAGGCTGTATCCACGCGGAAGGCGCAAGACTCAACAGGCTTCACCCAAACAAGGACTTGTTAACTGTTAATGACAGTTAACTGGCAAGCAGCTCCCTACACCTTTGGAGTCCTTTTGTTGTCTAATTGCTCTGGCTAGGACTTTGAGTACTATGTTGAATAGATAGGGAGACGGTGGGCAGTCTTGTCTGGGCCCTGATTTTAGTGGGATTGTTTCAAGTTTCTCTCCATTTAGTTTGATGTTGGCTACAGGTTTACAGTATATTGCTTTCACTATGTTTAGGTATGGGCCTGGAATTCCTGATCTCTGCAAGACTTTTATCATGAAGGGATGGAGAACTTTGTCAAATGCTTTTTCAGCATCTAATGAAATGACCATGTAGTTTTTATCTTTGAGTTTGTTTATGTAGTGGATTACATTGATGGATTTCTGTATATCTAACCATCCTTGTATTCCTGGGATGAAGCTGACTTAATCATATAGAATGATTGTTTTGATGTATTTTTGGGTTCCGTTGGCGAGACTTTTATTGAGTATTTTTTGCATCCACATTCATAAGGGAAATTGGTCTAAGGTTCTCTTTCCTTGTTTGGTCTTTGTTTGGTTTAGGTATACACATTATTGTGGCTTCATAGAATGAATTGGGTAGTGTTCCCTGAGTTTCTATTTTGTGGACTAGTTTGAAGAGTAACGGTATTAGATTTTCTTTGAAGACCTGATAGGATTCTCCAGTAAACCCATCTGGTCCTGGGCTTTTTGTTATTGTTGTTGTTGGAAGACTATTAACAACTGCTTCTATTTCCTCGGGACCTATGAGACTATTTAGATGGTTTATCTGATCCTGTTTTAACTTTGGCACTTGGTATGTATTTAGAAAATTGTCCATTTCATCCAAATTTTCCAGTTTTGTGGAGTATAAGCTCTTATAGTAGGATCTGATGATTTTTCTGAATTTCCACATTTCCTGTTGTTATGTCTCCCTTTTTGTTTCTGATTTTATTAATTTTGGTAGTGCCTGTGAGCCCTCTGTGTAGTCTGGCTAAGCGTTTCTTTATATTGTTGATTTATTCAAAGAAGCAGCTCCTGCTTTTGTTGATTCTTTGTATAGTTCTTTTTGTTTCTAGTTGGTTGATTTTGGCCCTGAATTTGATTATCTCCTGCTGTCTACTCCTCTTGGGTGTATTTGCTTCTTTTTCTTCTAGAGCTTTCAGGTGTGTTGTCAAGCTGTTAGTGCAACCTGTCTCCATTTTGTTTTTGGAGGCACTTAGAGCTATGAGTTGTCCTTTTAGAACAGCTTTCATTGAGTCTCATAAGTTTTGGTATGATATGTCCTCATTTTCATTAAATTCTAAAAGTCTTTAATTTCTTTCTTTCTTTCTTCCTTGACCAGGCTATCATTGAGTAGAGCATTGTTCAATGTCCATGTGTATGTGTGTTTTCTGTTGTTTTTCTTTGAACTTACGACTGGCCTTAGGGGTTGATGGTCTTATAGGGTGCATGGAATTATATCATTATTCCTGTATCTGTTGAGGCCTGTTCTGTGACCAATTGTATGGTCAATTTTGGAGAAGGTATCATGAGGTGCTGAGAAGAAAGTATATTCTTTTGCTTGAGGATGGACTGTTCTATAAATGTCTGTTAGATCCATTTGTTTCATAACTTTAGTTAGTTTCACTGTGTCTCTGCTTAGTTTCAGTTTCCATGGTTTGTCCATTGTTGAGTCAGTTGGTGTTGAAATCTCCCACTACAGTTGTGTGGGGTGCAATATGTCCTTTGAGCTTTAGTAAAGTTTCTTTTATGAATGTGGGTGCCTCTGCATTTGGAGCATAGATGTTCAGAATTGAGAGGTCATCATTTTAGATTTTTCTTTGACAAGTATGAAGTGTCCCTCCTTATCTTTTTTGACAACTTTTGGCGGAAAGTTGATTTTATCCGATATAAGTATGGCCACTACAGCTTGTTTCTTGGGACCATTTGCTTGGAAAATTGTTTTCCAACCTTTGAATTTGAGGTAGAGAGTGTCTTTGTCACTGAGGTGGGTTTCTTGTATGCAGTGAAATGCTGGGTCCTATTTATGTATCCAGTCTGTTAGTCTATGTCTTCTTATTAGGGAAATGAGACCATTGATGTTAAGAGATATTACGGAAAGTGATTGTTGCTTTCTGTTATTTTCATTGTTAAAGGTGGAATTCTGTTTGTATAGCTATCTTCTTTTGGGTTTGTTGAAGGAAAATTACTTTATTGCTTTTTCTAGGGTGTAGCTTCCTGCCTTGTGTTGGTATTTTCCACCCATGATCCTTTGTAGAGCTGGAGTTTTGGAAAGGTATTGTGCAAATTTGGTTTTGTCATGGAATTTCTTGTTTTCTCTTTCTATGGTAATTGAGAGTTTTGCTGGGTATAGTAGCCTGGGCTGTCATTTATGTTCTCTTAGGGTTATTATGACTTCTGCTCAGGTTCTTCTAGCCTTCATTGTTTCTGGTGAGAAGCCTGGTGTAATTCTGGCTTTATATGTTGCTTGACCTTTTTTCCTACTGCTTTTAATATTCTTTCTTTGTTTAGTTTATCTGGTGTTTTGATTATTATGTGGTAGGAGGAGTTGTTCTGGTCCAGTCTGTTTGGAATTCTGTAGGCCTCTTGTATGTTCATGGGCATCTCTCTCTTTAGGTTAGGGAAGTTTTCTTCTATAATTTTGTTGAAGGTGTTTGCTGGCCTTTTAATGTAAATCCTTGCTCTCTTCTATACCTATAATCTTTAGGTTTGATCTTTTCATTGTGTCCTGGATTTCCTAGATGGTTTGGGTAACAAGCATTTTGCATTTGTGTTTTCTGTGACTGTTGAGTCAGTGTTTTCTATGTTATCTTCAGCTCCTGAGATTCTTTCCTCTACTTCTTGAATTCTGTTGTTGATGCTTGCATCTATAGCTCCTGAATTCTTTCCAAGGATTTCTATCTCTAGAGATTTCTCACTTTGTGATTTCTTTATTGTTTCTACTTTCATTTTTAGATCCTGGGTAGTTTTGTTCAGTTCATTCACTTGTTTGTTTGTGTTTTCTTTAAATTCTTAAGGATGTTTTTGTTTCCTCTTTAAGGATTTCTACATGTTGACCCATATTCTCCTGTGTTTCTTTCAGGGATTTTTGTGTTTCCTCTTCAAGGGCTGCTGCCTGTTTACCCATGTTCTCCCATAATTTCCTAAGGGATTTTCGTGTTTTCTCTTTAAGGGCTTCTACCTGTTGCCCCATGTTGCCCCATATTTCTTTAAGGGAATTATTTATGTCCTTCTTGGAGTCCTTTTTCAGCATCATGAGGTATGATTTTAAATCCAGCTCTTGCTTTTCCAGTGTTTTGAGGTATCCAGGATTTGCTGTTGTGGGAGAACTGGGTTCTGAGGGTGCCATGTTGCCTTGGTTTCTGTTGGTAAAGGTCTTGTGTTTACCTTTTGCCATCTAGTTATCTCTGGTGTTAGCTAGTCTTGCTGTCTCTGATTTTGGTTTATCTGTCCTGCAAGCTTGTGTATATGTACTCCTGGGATTCCCATTCTCTCTGTGCACACATGTAGGCTTTCCTGGGAAACTAGCTCTCCTGTGCTCCCAGGCCTCTTCACACTCCAACTGACCTGAGTGTGGATGGTTCACAAATGCCCCAAGTGTGGCTGGTTCTTAGGAAGTATCAGGAAATGGTGTCTTTATTGTGGCAGACCTGGCAATGCTCTGTCATAGCAGAAAGGGCTGGCAGTGGTAGAAGGGGAATAAGGATCAGAACGGGACTGCTATTCAGAAGGGTGGAGCTTTTGGTGGTTGCTTGATAGTGAGTCCTACTGGAACCCTAGAGGCAGCTCTGGGCCTACAGAGGTGGGGGAGGATTTCTTACCAACTGCTCAGAGAAGTTGGTTCTCTAGAAAGTATCAGGAGATGGATTCTTTACTATGGCATACCTGGCAAGGTTCTGCCTCCGCAGAAAGGGCTGGCAGTGGTGTGTGGCAATTTCTTAAATCTTATTATATGTTAGTTTGTTATATTAAAAATGAATGAATGAATAAAAACTGAGCCACTAATTCTGTGGTTCTCAACCTTCCTAATGCTATGACCCTTAAATATGTTTTCCCATGTTGTGGTTGCCTCCAAGCATACAATTATTTTCATTGCTACTTCACAACTGTAATTCTGGTACTGTTATGAATAGTAATATAAATATCTGTGTTATCCTATGGTCTTCAGAGTCCCTTGTGAAAAGGTGGTTCACCCTCCAAAGAAGTCACTACTCTTAGGTTGAAACCAGTTCAACAAGGTAAAGGTTAGCATCTGATCTGTCATTTATAACTGCTTGGAAGGGTAAAATCAGTTTTCTCAAATGGAATGAAATTGCATATATCCGTTGCTCCAGGGCTGCTTTCATTAAGAGAAACCTAACAAAGGAACTCAATTTTGAGCTTGAAGCAGAACCATGGGTGAACGACACTTATAGACTTTCTGTCATAGTCTCATTTAGCTCACTTTCATGTAAAGCTCGGACTTCTCTGCCCAGGGATGGCTCAGGCCATAAAGTATGGGTTCTCTGAGGTCAATAAGCAATTAAAAAATGACTCACAGACATGGCCACAAGCCAATCTGTAATGGGCAAGTGTATAACTCTAGTTCCAGGGTATCTGATGTGTTCTTATGAACTCTGTGAGCATATTCAACAGCATGCTTACTCCATTCCCACATATATCATAATCAAGAGTCAAACAAACCTTTACAAATAAAACAAAAGAGAAAAGAAATTGATTCCTTACAGACTTAATCAACCAACTTGAAATGTCCACTTAATTAAAGTACAGATTTCAATTTTAATGTATAATCAAAATTGGTTTGGTATTCTTCCCTCTACTGTGCTACAATTTTCATAATATGAAGGAAAAATAAAACTATGAAGAAAACTATGTCATATATAAATAATGAAGAACTAAAATTTGGAAGAAAATTGTTCATTATATTTGAAGCATAAATATTTTCCTGCAGTTAACAGAAGCAAAATTTCTGTTTTGCAAGGCCATATTGGCCTATGCCCACTCATGACATTCTTTATAGTTTCACATTTTTCTTCATTATTTTATGTTTTATCAAGTACTGGCATTAATTGGTACATTAAATTCGACTGACTTGAATATGAAACAACTCTGATTTTTGCTTCCATTTTTCCCATGCGGTTTTCCCCTTTGTGTGATATGTAAAGAGAGGAGAAGCACAGAGGTCTCATTTGAATATTCATCTAATTCAAATATACATAACCATCATCCATTTCCAAGACCTCCTTCTCCATTATCAATATGTTTAGGCAATACAACTAATCTCACTACACTGAAAAAAACAAAGATTGCCTAACCTGACTTAATTCTTCCAAAATGTACCAGAAGTATGTTGGGTATTCAAAGCTCACACACACTGTCATACTTACTTGTATTATGGCCCACTGAAACCTTAAAAAATGATCTTACTCTAAAAAGCTCCCAGAGAACTCCAGAATTCTGGAAAACAGATTAATAATTATGTGGGTTTGAAATGTGTTATTGCATACAAAATCCTAGAAGTCAGGGTATGAAGAATAGATAGGATTATGTGAACTATCTTGTAAAATTAATTTTAGTGTTGTTTACAAATACTAAAACTTTTAATTTTATTTTGCTGAGAGCCTCCTGGCCAGGAGCAAGTTGAGATGAGACAAAGAGTAGGACTCTGGTATGCCTTTAGGGACTAATGTCTCCAGATTTTCTAGCTAACTATACTGAAATGTTGATGATAACTCTTGAAAAGTCCTGAAAACTTTCTTGCTCTTTCTGAGGGTAAAAAGCTGCTGACTTAGAAGATTGACACCTGTAGCCTAACAGCAGGGAACTAAGTAATGTGGCTTTTGTTCTATCTCAGCAGGAACTGTACAGCTCTAAGTTTCAGCCTGCTAGTAGAAGACACAAGAAGAAAAAGGGACACTTTGAAAAGTGATTATAGCATTTACTATTAAGTTGTAAAAAATTTCCTATGGAAGCTCTCTAAGAAAAAGGGGTAAAGCAGAAAAAAATCCTAAACAGGGCAGGAGAAAATTTCTCTTACACTCTTCTTTTTTGTCCTCAGTAATTTACATCTTTCAGACTACATAATCACATGGTAAAAGCTCATCACAAGTTTACACAAATTCAAATCATAAATCAAATAAGTTTATAGCAGTGACTGTTTACATGCATATCTATTAGAACTAATTATCTGGCTAAATATTCATCACCTGTCACAACTCCACAAGTTCGTTGAAATTTAAAAACCATGTAACTAAGTTATTAGTGAAGTTTTGTATAGTAACCCCAGTCAATATTTTATCTTCTGTCTTCACAAGTATAATAAATCATAAATCATGTTTCCTTTTATGACTTTTGGTTAATGTTTTTCCAACCTCTTGGAATGTATTCTGAGTGGTAGAAAATCTAGTTATATCTAGAGGCAATTAACTGGTGACACAATGGGAGGCAGATGTAGTGCTCATTGCAGTTTTGACTATTGACTATCAGAAGAGAAATAATAGCAGTCCCACTAAAAAAGAGCTTAATAAATACTGATATAATTTTAGGAATTCTTTTAGTATCATCATAAAGAATTAAGAAGTCATCTATTTGCTTATATAGCATCACTACAAGACAGTACATCTTCATAGATCTGCAGCAAACTGCTCAAAAGGGTGGCTAATACCTTCTGATTGTCAATATATTTAATAACAACAGGAAAAGCATATTAATAACAAGAACCTTTCCGAAAAATGATTTTCTCTACAGGAGTTCCACAGTAGATGTCAATCTAAGGCAGAGAACTCAGGAAGGCCACCTAATAGTGATTGCTTGTCCTGTGGTGGCTCCTGACATTCATTTTATGATACTCCTTTTAATGTTTTATTATATCTTTAAAAATTATGAACAGAAATATTTAAAGAAAAAGGTTGTAGAGGAATTTTAGTCCAGCAACATGGCTGCCCCATCAAGGGACCACACCCAAGATATAGATCTTTTTAATCTGGCTAGAATACAGACACACTTTTAATCCCTCTGGCTAGAATACAGACATGCAAGGGTACACCTTTAATCCTGAATAATGATGTCTAATTGAGGGGAAGAAAAAGTGATGAATCAGAGAAAGATATTACAAAATGAATCAGAGATAGGGTGTGTCCAACTTTCACAAGGACAGAAAAGAGAGGCTAAATAGCAGTGGAGGGAGAGTTCAGGTGAGTATGGTGCAGTTCAGTTGAATCCAGTTGTGTTCTGTGCAGTTCATTTGAGTTCAGTTGCATTCTTGCAGTTCCATTTAGCTCTGTTCAGTTAATGCAGTCAGAACAGTTCAGGAGGTGGTGTTCAGTGGCAAATTGTCCAAGCAGAGCAATTCAGTCACAAGGCAAAAGGAGTCAATTTGAGTCAGGAGAAGAGCATAGAGAACAGTTTGAATGAGAACAGCTTAGTTGAATCAGGCAGAGTTCAGAAAGTGCTATAAAAGGTGAGCTTATTCAGCAGTAAATCTTTTTTTTTTCTTTTAATTTTCTATATTCTTTGTATATATTCCAAATGCTTTCTCCTTTCCAGGTTCCCCCCTCCGCATATGTCCCATAAGCTCTCTTCTCTCCACCAATTCCCCCATCACTCCCTCCCATTTCTCTGTCCTGGTACTCCCCTACAATGCTGGATCAAGCCTTTCCAGGACCAGGGCCCTCTCCTTCCTTCTTCATGGGAATCATTTGATATGCTAATTGTATCTTGAGTATTCAGTGCTTCTGGGCTAATTAAAATCCACTTATCAGTGACTGCATTCCATGTGTATTCTTTTGTGATTGGATTACCTCACTTAGGATGATATTTTTCCAGTTCCAACCATTCTCTAAAAATTTCATTAATTCATTGTTTTTAATTGCTGAGTAGTATTACTTTATGTAAATATACCACATTTTCTATATCCATTCCTCCATTGAAGGACATCTGGGTTCTTTACAGCTTCTGGCTATTATAAATAAGGTTTCCATGAACATAATGGAACATGTGTCCTTATATGCAGGGGAATACTCTGGGTATACTCCCATGAGTGGTATAGCAGCATCCTCCAGAAGTGTCATGCCCAGTTTTCTGAGAAACTGCCAGACTGATTTCCAGAGCTGTTGTACCAGCTTGCAATCCCACCAGCAGTGGAGGAGTGTTCCTCTTTCTCCACATCCTTGCCAACACCTGCAGTCTCCTGAGTTTTTAACATTAGCCATTCTGACTGGTGTGAGGTGAAATCTCAGGGTTGTTTTGATTTGCATTTCCCTAATGACTAATGATGTTGAACATTTCTTAAGGTGCTTTTAAGCCATCTGAATTTTTTCAGGTAAAAACTCTTTGTTTAGCTCTGTACCCCATTTCTTAATAGGGTTATTTGGTTCTTTGCGGTCTAACTTCTTGAGTTCTTTGTATATATTGGATATTAGCCCTCTTTCAGATGTAGGTTTGGTGAAGATCTTTTCCAAATTTGTTGGTTGCCATTTTGTCCTTTTGACAGTGTCCTTTGCCTTACAAAAACTTTGTAATTTTATGAGGTCCCATTTGTCAATACTTGATCTTAGAGCAAAAGCTATTGGTGTTCTGTTCAGGAACTTTTTCCCTGTGCCCATGTCCTAGCTATTGGTGTTCTGTTCAGGAACTTTTTCCCCGTGCCCATGTCCTCAAGGGTCTTCCCCAATTTCTTTTCTATTAGTTATACCAAACTCCAAAATTAAATCAGGATAAATAGATCATCTAAACAGTTCCATAACCCCTAAAGAAATAAAGGGGTCATAGAAAGTCTCCCAACCAAAAAAAAAAAAAAAATTCACGGGACCAGATGGTTTTAATGCAGAATTCTATCAGAATTTCAAAGACAACCTAACACCAATACTCTTCAACTATTCCACAAAATAGAAATAGAAGGAACACTACCCAACTGGTTCTACAAAGCCACAATTGCACTGATACCAAAACCACACAAATTCCATCAAAGAAAGAGAACTTCAGGCCAATTTCCCTTATGAATATCGTCACAAAAATACTTAATAAAATTCTTGCCAACTGAATCCAAGAACACATCAAAACGATCATTCACCATGATTAAGTAGGCTTCATCCCAGGGATGCAGGGATGGTTCAATATACAGAAATCCATCAATGCAATCCACCACATAAACAAACTCAAAGAAAAAAAAGCATGATCATTTCACTAGATGCTGAAAAGCATTTGGCAAAATTCAGTATCCTTTCATGCTAAAAGTCTTGGAAAGAACAGGATTTCAAGGCCCATACCTAAACATAGTTAAAGTAATATCCAGCAAACCGGTAGCCAACATCAAACTAAATGGAGAGAAACTTGAAGCAATCCTACTAAACTCAGAGGCTAGACAAGGCTACCCTCTCTCTTCATATCTTTTCAATATAGTACTTGAAGTTGTAGCTACAGCAATTGGACAACATAAGGATGTTAAAGGGATACAAATTGGAAAGGAAGAAGTCAAACTATCACTATTACAGATGATATGATAGTCTACTTAAGTGGCCCAAAAAACTCCACCAGAGAACTCCTACAGCTGATAAACAACTTCAGCAAAGTGGCAGGTTATAAAATCAACTCAAGCAAATCAGTAGCCTTCCCATACTCAAAGGATCAGCAGGCTGAGAGAGAAGTTAGGGAAATGACACCCTTCAAAATAGCCATAAACAATATAAAGTATCTTGGTGCAACTAACCAAACAAATAAAAGATCTGTATGAAAACAACTTCAGGTCTCTGAAGAGGAAAATCAAATAAGACCTCAGAAAAATCTTCCATGCTCCTGGATTGGCAGGATTAATATAGTTAAAATGGCCATCTTGTCAAAATCAAACTACAGATTCAATTCAATCCCCATTGAAAGCCCAAGTTAGCTCTTCATAGAGTTAGAAAGAGCAATTCTCAAATTCATTTGAAATAACAAAAAAAAAAAAGGATAGCTAAACCTATTCTCCACAGTAAAAGAACTTCTGGGGGAATTAGTATCCCAGACCTCAAGCAATACTACAGATCAATAGTGTTAAAAACTGCATGGTATTTTTACAGTGACAGGCAAGTGGACCAATGGTATAGGGTTGAAGATCCAGAAATGAAGCCATACACCTATGGTCACTTGATCTTCGACAAAGGAGCGAAAATGTCCTGTGGGAAAAAAGATAGCCTTTTCAACATATGGTGCTGGTTCAATTGGAAGTCAACAAGCAAAAGAATGCTAATTGATCCATTCTTATCTCCTTGTGCTAAGCTCAAATCCAAGTGGATCAAGGACCTCCACATAAAATCATCAGTAAATCTTGCTGGCTGAAAAATGTTAGACCTAGGTTAGCACACAAAGGCTGGAAGCTGAAACCTTCAAGGTCCAGGCTTATAGAAGATTAGATTATATGGAGGCTAGAAGGTTACAGGGTTAGAACATGAATAGTTTGAAAAGCTGAGAGCTCAGTAGAAGCCATGTGTTCATTAAGTGTAGATACAATTCTCATCTCATCCCATCATCTGAGGAAATAAAGGTAAGAGCTAAATGTTGTCCTTGAGGAAATTAGTTTCAAAATCTTACATATACATTTGTCAAATTATTGGTTAACATTAGATTGTTTTAGTGATTGTACACACATTATAAAAACTACAACTACAGATATGCTGCAACAAATCTATGCTATCAACTAATTATTTTGAGAGAGAAAATACTTTAGCCCAAACTAATAAAAAAGGACTAAATCAGAACCAGTCAAAGTAAGCAAACTAGGAAGGGCAAAGCATGAGAACCACCATGTAAACTTGGACACTTACACAAAAGCCTAAAAGTACCAAATCAAAATACATAATAAAAAGATCAATAATTATGATATAAAACATTTTTTAAAATATCATTTTGTTTTGTATTGGCCATTTAACTGGGCATGTGTTCCCTTAAATGTGGTTTGTATATGAAGTGTGACTACATTGCAGAAAAAAATTTCCTTTATGAATTGTCATTTGGAGATAACATCTGTCTTACACTTTGGGATACTTTTATACTTCCCCTCTCAGCACTGGAAGCCCATCTGGCTTTGACCTGTACAAGATATGCTATCACAGTATCTGTAAATAATATTTATGTCATTCCTGTTATGTCTAGAAGGCACTGGTTCCATGGACTATGCCAATATTTCGGTCTCTTCTTAAGGTTTCCTGAGTCCCAAATGGAGGGATTTAATATAGGCATCCCATTTCATGCTAAGTGTTCACTCTCTGCATACTGTCTGGCTGTGGGTATCTGTATTTGTTACCATCTATTGCAGGCAGCGACTCATCTGAAATTGGCTGAATGAGACACTAGAGCACAAGCAAAATATATAGATGGAAATATGCACACATTTACACATTTAGAAGTTCCATAAAATTCAAAACCAGAAACTACAATGTATATGCAAAGGAGTTGTAAGGTAGGAAATATGCAAAATATAACAAAACAAATAAAAAAACCCATAAAATATACTCTAATGTAACATTCTGAGAGAAATCCTGCTAAAATGCTGTTGTGTCCATTTTCTGTTTTCTATCTACTGCTGGCCATGGAGCCTACCCTTAAGAGTGGATGGTTTCCCCAGTGAAACTCTGTTGAAAGAAACTAGATTTTCATCCTCAAGAGGCTATCAATTAGAGACAGCTTCAGTGTGATAAATGAATATGTGCCTACATTTATCCTTTCAGTTCCAGAACTCCATCTGCTACAGAACCATGCAGATCAGTTTGGCTAACAACTCAATTAGATGAAACCCAATCCTGGTAAAGAAAACTTGATTTGATGACAAAAGATGCTCAGCTGGAGATCTGTCTCCACTGCTTTTTGATAATTTTGTTTACATTGGCTTAATATATATATATATTATAGAGAATGTCTACTTTATTAGTTTTCCATACTTCCCCTCAATTGACCATTAATTTTAGGTGTGTCTCCCTCTATCCCAATCCTTTTCTTTCACTTGATTTGTTTGTAGTTGCTCAAAGATATTTTATATTAATTGAGGCTACTGTGAAATGTATTTTTCAATGATTTCATTCTTACTCAACTATCTAGGAGCAAATCTAATTTCTTTGAGTCATTTAAATATTCAACTACTTTATTGAAAGTGTTTATCCATGTAAGAATCACTTATGTATACCATCATATTCCCTGATGGTTGCTTATGGAAAATATCATATCATCTACAAAAAACACTTTGCCTTCTTTCTTTCTAATTTGTATCCCTGTGAAATCCTTCAATTGTCTTACTGCTTTAGTTAAGACCCGAGTGTTGCATTGAATAAGAGCAGAATTCTGGATTGTAGTGCAATTGCTTTGAGTTTCTCTCCACCTAAGTTGATATTGGCTATAGCTTAGCTGGAAAACTGGCTTTATTGTGTTATGCTATGCCTTTTATATCCCTAATATCTCCAGGACTTTTATCATGAAGAGGTATTGGATTTAATCAAAGGCGTTTTCTACATGTGATGAGATGATCATGCTTTTTGTATATCTGTTTATATTGTGGATTACATTTATCAGTTTACACATGTTGAATCATCCTCACATCTTTTGGATGAAGCCTTCTTAGTCATTGTGGATGATCTTTTGATATATTCTTGGATGCAGTTTGCAAGTACTTTATTAAATTTCTGCATTTATGTTCATAAGTGAAATTGGTTGGTAATTCTTGTTAAGTTTTTCTTTTTTTTTTCTTTTTTTCTTTGATATATTTTTTATTTACATTTCAAATGATTTCCCCTTTCCTGGCCCCCCACTCCTCGAAAGTCCCATAAGCCCCCTTCCCTCCCCCTGTTCTCCCACCACCCCTTCTCACTTCCCTGTTCTGGTTTTGCCCTATACTGCTTCATTGAGTCTTTCCAGAACAAGGGGCCACTCCTCCGTTCTTCTTGTACCTCATTTGATGTGAGGATTATGTTTTGGGTATTGCAGTTTTCTAGGTTAATATCCACTTATTAGTGAGTGCATACCATGATTCATCTTTTGAGACTGGGTTACCTCACTTAGTATGATGTTCTCCAGCTCCATCCATTTGCCTAAGAATTTCATGAATTCATTGTTTCGGGCCACGGACTGACCCAGCCTGGGGAGTCACGACCAAGGGAAAATAAGGGCTTTGGTATTCAGGAAGGCACAGGTGTGGTGAGATGACAGACACACACACCAGAGAGCGGTTTGAATCTGCTGCAACTTTACTTTTTAGTCAGGCATATTTATAATACATTGAGGAACAGATCGAAGTTGGCACACCTCCAGAAACACTCAAACAATTACTAAACAAGGTACATTTCCATCATAATTAGAACAGCAAGTAGACATGAGATGATGCCCACAGGAACTCTTACTCTGTGAACCGTGATCAAAAGCAAACTATGATCATGAACCTCAGACATATAGTGTTCGATTCTAACTTGTGGTTACTTATTAAAGTTGTGTTAATATTCAACAGGAGAACTTGGGCCTTCAGACCAGTTTGTATGCTTAAAGCCTTCTTCTGTCATCAAAAGTCAAAATGCTTTAAAAATGAACACATATACATTACAAGAGCCTTCTCTATTGCCTTGGACAGCAAACACCACGGTGGTCTGGCTCAAGCTAATCTATGTCCATAATCTCAAGAAAATTATAGGACCTTCTAACCTTCAATGATTTTTATCCATCTATTAGCTTCTTATCATAAGTACCTGTATAAAGCAATAGCTCATCAGTATTCCTATACTTTTTCATATTGTTTTTCTCCTTGCTACAAACTATCCATCATTACCTTTACTAAGGCTAGTAATAAAGACTGGCCCTGTTAAAAAGCATTCCAAGGCTTTCTTTCACTAAGGTTCAACATGAGTTCATTGAGTTTAGGACTAGAAGTAGTAGGCGTAATCACCACATCCTCTTTTTCCCTCCACTGGAATACCAAGTTCTCCTTTATCAATTAACCAGCTTGTAGGCTGGGATCGAGCTGTATAAAGAATTAAGAGTAGGGAGAAGAAAGACACAGTGCAAAACCCATAACCCAGGAAGCACAATATCCTTAGAGAACATAAAGGCCTTTTCTTAGGCCAGAGGTGGGCACGCTGCCAGGGACCTCCAGGGAGCCTAGCCCCGAGGGGCATTTTTCTCCCGTCTGCCTTAATGATATACTGTCATGTCACACAGACGACACTGGAGTTGGTGTGGCAGTTTCTAATGGCTGAATAATACTCCAATGTGTATATATACCACATTTTTTGCATCCACTCTTCTGTTGGGAGATACCTGGGTTCTTTCCAGCTTCTGGCTATTATAAATAGGGCTGCTATGAACATAGTGGAACATGTTTTTTTATGACATGCTGGGGAATCTTCTGGGTATATGCCCAGGAGTGGTATAGCAGGATCTTCCAGAAGTGAGGTGCCCAGTTTTCTGAGGAACCACCAGACTGATTTCCAGAGTGGTTGTATCAATTTGCAACCCCACCAGCAGTGGAGGAGTGTTCCTCTTTCTCCACATCCTTGCCAACACCTGCTGTCTCCTGAATTTTTAATCGTAGCCATTCTGACTGGTGTAAGGTGAAATCTCAAGGTTGTTTTGATTTGCATTTCCCTAATGACTAATGAAGTTGAGCATTTTTTAAAATGCTTCTCAGCCATCCGAAGTTCTTCAGGTGAAAATTCTTTGTTTAACTCTGTACCCCATTTTTAAATAGGGTTATTTGGTTTTCTGGAGTCTAATTTCTTGAGTTCTTTATATATATATATATTGGATATTAGCCCTCTATCTGATGTAGGGTTGGTGAAGATCTTTTCCCAATTTGTGGGTTGTTGATTTGTCCTTTTGATGGTGTCCATTGCCTTACAGAAACTTTGTAATTCTATGAGGTGTCAATTCTTGATCTTAGAGCATATGCTATTGGTGATCTATTCAGAAACTTTCGCCCTGTACCAATGTCCTCAAGGGTCTTCCCCAGTTTCTTTTCTATTAGCTTCAGAGTGTCTGGCTTTATGTGGAGGTCCTTGATCCATTTGGAGTTGAGCTTTGTACCAGGAGAGAAGGATGGATCAATTTGCATTCTTCTGCATGCTAACCTCCAGTTGAATGAGCACCATTTGTTGAAAAGGCTATCTTTTTTCCATCGGATGTTTTCAGCCCCTTTGTCGAGGATCAAGTGGCCATAGGTGTGTTGGTTCATTTCTGGATCTTCAATCCTGTTCCATTGATCGACCTGCCTGTCACTGTACCAATACCATGCAGTTTTTAACACTATTGCTCTGTAGTATTGCTTGAGGTCAGGGATACTGATTCCCCCAGACTTTCTTTTGTTGTTGCGAATAATTTTAGCTAACCTGGGTTTTTCATTATTCCAGATGAATTTGAGAATTACTCTTTCTAACTCTGTGAAGAATTGAGTTGGGATTTTGATGGATATTGCATTGAATCTGTATATTGCTTTTGGCAAAATGGCCATTTTAACTATATTAATCCTGCCATTCCAGGAGCATGGAACATTTTTCCATTTTCTGAGGTCTTCTTCCATTTCCTTCTTCAGAGTCTTGAAGTTCTTGTCATACAGATCTTTCACATGTTTGGTAAGAGTCACCCCAAGGTACTTTATACTGTTTGTGGCTATTGTGAAGGGTGTCATTTCCCTAATTTCTTTCTCAGCCTGCTTATCCTTTGAGTATAGGAAGGCTACTGATTTGCTTGAGTTGATTTTATAACCTGCCACTTTGCTGAAGTTGTTTATCAGCTGTAGGAGTTCTCTGGTGGAGTTTTTTGGGTCACTTAGGTAGACTATCATATCATCTGCAAATAATGATAGTTTGACTTCTTCCTTTCCAATTTGTATCCCCTTGACCTCCTTATGTTGTCTAATTGCTCTAGCTAGAAATTCAAGTACTATATTGAAAAGATATGGAGAGAGAGGACAGCCTTGTCTAGTCCCTGATTTTAGTGGGATTGCTTCAAGTTTCTCTCCATTTAGTTTGATGTTGGCTACCAGTTTGCTGTATATTGCTTTAACAATGTTTAGGTATGGGCCTTGAATTCCTGTTCTTTCCAATACTTTAAGCATGAAAGGATGCTGAATTTTATCAAATGATTTTTCAGCATCTAATGAAATGACCATGTGGTTTTTTTTTTCTTTGAGTTTGTATGTTCGGCATCTGAGATTCTTTCTTCCATCTCTTGTATTCTCTTGTATTCTTTTGTTGATATTTGCATCTATGGCCCCTGATTTCTTCTCAAGGTTTTCTATCTTCAAAGTTGTCTCCCATTGTGATTTCTTAGTTGTTTCTACTTCTGTTTTTAGATCCAGGAAGGTTTTGCTCAGTTCTGTCATTTGTTTGTTTGTGTTTTCCTGTAATTCTTTAAGAGATTTTTCTGTTTCCTCTTCATGACTTCTGCCTCTTGACTCAAGTTCGCCTGTTAAGTTTTTCTGTGATTTGTGTATCAGGGTAATTATGCCCTTGTAAAATAAATCAAGCAATTCTTCTTTTCTTTTTAGTTTTTAGAATAATTCGAAGAATATCAGCAGGAATTCATATTTGAGTGTTGCTGGAGCGGGTGTGGGAGCCAGAATCTTGGGTCTGCTCCAGGCACAGGTTCAGACAAGAAACGAACAAGTGCCTCTTCCTGGGTGGGGGATTTCTACATCCCTTGGTCTGGGAGTCTCCCAGTTATGCCAGGTGTTGGGGCAGATGTTGTGGTTCATCTGTGATTCTGGGTGTGTCAAAGGTCCTAGGGGTCAAGCTTTCTCTAGGTGTTGTAGGAGTGGGTGGTGAGCCAGGGCTCTGGGTCCACTTTAGGCTCAGGTACAGACCGGAAGGTTAATTCATGTTTGAAAGTCTTGTAGAATTCTAAGCTAAATCCATCTGACCCTTTTTTCTTGAGGTGGGGGTTTGGGAGACTTTTAATGATTGCTTCTATTTCACTAGGAGTGGTAACTATGGTTATAAATTCACCAGAGTTTATATTCCTTGTATTAGCTATCTATAACTTTTGCAGGTGATATATTTTGACAAATTATTAATTTCTTTTAGATTTTGCAGTTTGTTGGAGTATAGGTTTTTACACTTTAAGTCTTTATGTTTCTATGAATTTTTTCAGTGTCAGTTTTGAACTCATGATATCTCTAAGGAAGATAATTTAGATCTTCTCTATCTATTAGTTAATTTGGCTACAGGTTTGACAATCTTACTGATTTTTTCAAAAGAACCAACTCTTTGTTTCATTGATTTGGGAAGGGGTATTATTTTGCTGTTGTTTCCTATTTTCTTGAGTTTGCCTTGACATGTGATTATTTCTTGCTATTTATTTGGTTATTCTTCTATTTATTCTAGAGCTTTCTGATATGATGCTAGGATACTAATAAATTTCTCAATTTTTGTTTATAATTTATTGATGTCAATCCTAAATTTTATTATTTCTCTGCATTTATGCATTTAGTGTATCATTTCTTATTTTTGTTTTGTAGTTTTAAGATATGATATTAAATTGTCAGTGTATGATCTCCCCAAAATTTTTATGTAGCTATTTAATAGTATGAACTTCTTACTCAGTTCTACATTTAATCTTTTTATCACATAGGTTTGGCTGTAAAATATTTTTTATATTAAGTTGTAAAATGTTTTAAATTTCCATTTCAATATCAGTCTGAGTTTTATATTCAGTAGTAAGGTTCTCAGTTTTCATGAAGTTTTATGTATTCTGTTGTTTCTGCTATTAGTATGCAGTTTTTATCTGTGGTGGTCAGATAGATAGTAGGATGATATTTTAAATTTCTTTTCTCAAAGTGGTTGTACCATCTTACAACCACACCAACAATGGAGGAGTTCCTATTTCTCCACATTCTCGCCAACACCTGCTGTCTCCTGAGTTTTTAACCTTAGCCATTCTGACTGGTGTGAGGAGAAATCTCAGAGTTGTTTTGATTTGCATTTCCCTAATGACTAATGATGTTGAGCATTTCTTTTTGTTTTGTTTTGTTTTTGTTTTTGTTTTTTGTTTGTTTGTTTCTTTTTTTTTTTTTCTTTTTTTTTTTTTTTTGAGACAGGTTTTTTCTGTGTAGCCCTGGCTGTCCTGGAACTCACTTTGTAGACCAGGCTGGCCTCAAACTCAGGCCTGCCTCTGCCTCCCAAGTGCTGGGATTAAGGCATGCACCACCACCGCCCGGCCAATATTGAGCATTTCTTAAGGTGGTTCTTGGCCATCTGAATTTTCTTCAGGTGAAAATTCGTTGTTTAGATCTGTACCCCATTTTTAAATAGGGTTATTTGGTAAGGTCTAACTTCTTGAGTTCTTTGTATATATTGCATATTAGCCCTCTATCAGATGTAGGGTTGGTGAAGATATTTTCCCAATTTGTTGGTTGCCATTTTGTCCTTTTGATAGTGTCATTTGCCTTACAGAAACTTTGTAATTTTATGAGGTCCCATTTCTCAATACTTGATCTTAGAGCATAAGCTATTGGTGTTCTGTTCAGGAAATTTTTGCCTGTGCCCATGTCCTCAAGTGTTTTCCCCAATTTCTTTTCTCTTAGTTTCAGTGTGTCTGGTTTTATGTGGAGGACTTTGATCTACTTGAAGTTGAGTTTAGTACAAGGAGATAAGTATGGATCAATTCACGTTCTTCTGCATGCTGACCTCCAGTTGAACCAGCACAATTTCTTGAAAAGGCTATCTTTTTTCCACTGGATGTTTTCTGCTCCTTTGTCAAAGATCAAGTGACCATAGGTATGTGGATTCATTTCTGGGTCTTCAATTCTATTCCCTTGGTCCACTTGCTGGTCGCTGTGCCAATACCATGCAGTTTTAAACACTATTGCTCTGTAGTACTGCTTGAGGTCTGGGATATTGAATATCCCTGAAGTTCTTTTACTGTTGAGAATAGTTTTAGCTATCCTGGGTTTTTTGTTATTCCAGATGAATTTGAGGATTGCTTTTTATGACTCTGTGAAGAACTGAGTTGGGATTTTGATGGGTATTGCACTGAATCTGTAGACTGCTTTTGGCAAGATGGCCATTTTAAGTATATTAATCCTGCCAATCCAGGAGCATGGAAGATTTTTCCATTTTCTGAGGTCTTCTTTGATTTCCTTCTTCAGAGACCTGAAGTTCTTTTCATATAGTTCTTTCACTTGTTTGGTTAGAGTCACACCAAGATACTTTACATTGTTTTTGGCTATTGTGAAGGGTGACATTTCCCTAACTTCTTTCTCAGCCTGCTTATCCTTTGAGTATAGGAAGGAAACTAATTTGCTTGAGTTGATTTTATAACCAGCCATGTTGCTGAGGTTGTTTATCAGCTGTAGGAGTTCTCTGGTGAAGGTTTTTTGGGTCACTTAATTAGACTATCATGTCATCTACAGATAGTGATAATTTGATTTCCTCCTTTCCAATTTGTATCCCTTTGACTTTCTTATGATGTCTAATTGCTCTAGCTAGAACTTCAAGTACTATATTGAAAAGATATGGAGAGAGAGGACAGCATTGTCTAGTCCCTGATTTTAGTGGGATTGCTTCAAGTTTCTCTCCATTTAGTTTGATGCTGGCTACCGGTTTGGTGGATATTCCTTTATCTATGTTTAGGTATGGGCCTTGAATTCCTGTTCTTTCCAAGACTTTTAGCATGAAAGGATGCTGAAATTTGTCAAATGCTTTTTCAGCATCTAATGAAATGATCATATGCTTTTTTTCTTTGAGTTTGTTTATGTAGTGGATTGCATTGATGGATTTCCTTATATTGAACCATCCCTGCATCCCTGGGATGAAGCCTACTTTATCATGGTAAATGATCATTTTGATGCGTTCTTTGATTTGGTTGACATGAATTTTATTAAGTATTTTTGTGATGATATTCATAAGGGAAATTGGCCTGAAGTTCTCTTTCTTTGCTGGATCTTTGTTTGGCTTTGGTATCAGTGTAACTGTGGCTTCGTAGAACAAGTTGGGTAGTGTTCCTTCCGTTTCTGTTTTGTGGAACATTTTGAAGAGTATTGGTGTTAGGTCTTCTTTGAAGGTCTGATAGAATTCTGCACTGAAGCCATCTGGTCCTGTGCTTTGTTTTTGGTTGGGAGACTTTCTATGACCCCTTTTATTTCTTTAGGGGTTATGGGACTGTTTAGATGATCTATTTGATCCTGATTTAATTTTAGCATTTGATATTTGTCTAGGAAACTGTCCATTTCCTCCAGATTCTCCAGTTGTGTTGAGTATAGACTTTTGTAGTAGGATCCGATGATTTTTTGAATTTCCTCAGTTTCTGTTGTTATATCTCCCTTTTCATTTCTAATTTTGTTAATCTGGATACTGCCTCTGTGCCCTTTGGTTAGTCTGGCTAAGGGTTAATCTATCTTGTTGATTTTGTCAAAGAACTAGCTCCTGGTGTTGTTGATACTTTGTATTGTTCTCTTTGTTTCTGCTTGATTGATTTCAGCCCTGAATTTCATGATTTCCTGCCTTCTACTCCTCCTGGGTGAAATAGCTTCTTTTTGTTCCAGGGCTTTCAGGTGTGTTGTTAAGCTGCTAGTGTATGCTCTCTCATTTTTTTTTTTTTTTTTTTTTTGGAGTCACTCAGTGCTATGAATTTCCCTCTTAGCACTGCATTCATTTTGTCCCATAGATTTGGCCATGTTGTGTCTTCATTTTCTTTAAATTCTAAAAAGTCTTTGATTTCTTCCTTTATTTCTTTCTTCCTTGACCAAGGTATTATTGAGTAGAATATTGTTCAGTTTCCACGTGTATGTGGGCTTTCTGTTGTTTTTGTTGCTATTAAAACTACTTTTATTCCATAGTGATCTGATAGGAGGCATGGGATTATTTCGATCTTTTTATATTTGTTGAGGTCTGTCTTGTGACCAATTATATGACCAATTTTGGAGAAGGTACCATGAGGTGCTGAGAAAAAGGCATTTTCTTTTGCTTTAGGATAAAATGTTCTATCTATCTATCTATCTATCTATCTATCTATCTATCTATCTATCTAAATGTTAAATCTAATTGGTCCAAAGCTTCAATTAGTTTCACTGTGTCCCTGTTCAGTTTCTGTTTTCCTGATCAGTCCATTGAGCTAAATGCAATGTTGAAGTTGCCAGGAGCCATCCTCACTTAGAACTCAATGCCAAGAACTCTCCATACCAGGAGCCATCCCCACCTGGCCCTCAATGCCAGGAGACCTAGATACCAGGAATCTTTCTCACTTAGGTCTCCATGCCAGGAACTATTCCTATGTAAATCTTAAAACCTCCTCCTTTTGAAGTTCATCAGTAGATAGGTTACTATAGCAACCCCTTTCCACTTCACTGCCTTATGACCTCCCTTTTATCATGCCAGAATTCCAACAGCAATAACTAGCTTTACCAGAAATTATGAGAAACTGTTTTTTAAAATGATGTCAGCCCCCTGAGATTGTTCCCCCTTTACCCCTCCCTAACCTTGTATGCTTCCCTTTATATTGACTTGTGTGAAAATTAAAGCTTGACAGCTTGATCAGAACTAGACAGGCTGTCAGGCCTCTCTCTCTTGTCTTGTTGCTTCATCTCCTTTCTTCTAGGTGGCCTAAGGAACCCTGTTGACTGTCCTGCGGGTCGGGATACTCTGGCACCCAACAGTGAGGTACCTGTGGAGCATGTAGAGAAAGGAGGTCGTGGATCAAGGATTGACCAGCCTCTGAGCTTGGTCAGGGGAAAATCTCCATGGTCTCAGAAGGTGAGACCCCATGGGGCAAGCTTTTACTCAACAATGCCTGCTCATTTCAGGGATTCAGGAATCTCTCAAGACTTGGGGCTGGGTTAAGAAAAGGAGATCTTAGGTACTTCTTTGAGAATATTTAGGGTCTTAAGTATTATGTCGGACAAATTGTCCCTGGTTCCCAGAGGAAGGAACCATAGATAAGAAAACATGGGCTAGAGTACGAGATTACTATGCAACTTTTGGTCAGGAAAAAAAAAGTCCCAGTTACTGCCTTTAGTACTGGTCTCTGATTAATAACATTATTCAGAATTCTTCCTGCTTCCAGGATTTAGTTCTCTGCAAAAGTGCTCGTCCAGACACTGTCTCTGTGCTCTCCTCCCCTCCCACCTCTCTCCACATGGTCATGGCCAGTCTGTACTTATCTACACACTCTCTCTGCCTTTCTCTTTCTCCACTACCCCATTTACTCTCATCCTCCATCCTGAATAAACTTTATTCTATACCATGTCTGTGTGTGTTCGCCTAGGCAGCCCCCTTCCCTACCCCACCATACATCACATTCTTTAAACCTTTCTCTTTTTATGAACCCAATAGGGGTTAAAAAAGCAGGGCACTACGGAGTAACTATCAGTGGTTGCCAAGGTGTCTCCCCTCCCTTCTTTGGCAGAATTCCCAGAAGAAAGAGAAGATAAGGAGTTAACTCTTAAACAAGAGAAAAAGCAGGTTTCAGAAAAGCAGTTTTTCCATGTGCAGGATGTGGTATCAAAAAAATGGTTAAAAATTATTTCAAAACTCTCCTGGAGAAAAAAAAGGGGCGGGGGAGACATCCTATTTCCTCTCTGAATCCTACTGGAGATATCCTTAGTTCTGGTTAAGATATTTGGATCTCTTTGTGACATCAAGTTCCCTCTCTGTGTTGTCTGCCTTAGGTACACCAAAACCTGTCCATATGTGTGTCAATTTGTTTGTCTATTGTTTTGATTGGCTGAATGATTGTTATGTTTATGTTATATGTTGAAAAGAAAACAATGGTAAAAAAAAAAAAAAGCGTTATCTACTGGTAGTCCTGCCAGTCTGCAATTTACACAGAGGAAGATGATTAAAGGTGCCTCACATTCTTAACTATGAGTTAAACACAGCTGGAGAAAATGCTACTTCTTAAGGGGCCAGCAGCCTCAACCTCAATGGTTAAATCTCCTAGAAAATTTCTACCATGGTGATGATTGGGTCCAAAGTGCTTTATTCCCCTGAAACTACAGCTGGAAAAAAAAATATGTTTGGTTTAAATTAATGAGATTTGTGTAATCGCTTCATCTTTATTTCTAATTGATCTTAAACGTATAAATGTTTTACATGCCTTGACTATAGAGTATTCGCTCATAAGTTATTGGACATGATTTAAAAATATAATGATGGTAACAAAAGGTAAGTTTAAAACTGATAATTTAGGGTTAAAGCTATCTTAAGCAACATGTGACATGACAGAAGCCAAGAAAAACAGGCCTCTAAGATATTTCTAAATTGGCATAATGGTTTATGTGATTCTTATCCTAGAACTCAGACTTATAAAAAATAAGATTTAAAATAATATCTCTTCAATAAGTTACACTGTCATACACTCAAACACACAAGCTGATAGACAAACTTTGCAATATGAAAGTAATATGTTTGCCATTATTTTTAAAGAAAAAAGATTGTTTAAAACTGGGTTTTGCTTTCAAAAAAATGTAGTTACGCTTTGATATTACAGGTTCCTTTTGTTATTTGACCTTCATACAATGGGGTCTGGTTACAGGCTACTCCTTGCAGGACTGATGGGTGTAGGTCTGGCCTTATCTTGCAGGCTTCACCTAGAGAGTTTCTGGCCATAAGAACATTTTTAACAAATTCACACAGATGTGGTTCAAAATAAAGTTCAAACTTAGATCTGTGAAAGGTTAAACATAAGCTAACCTAAAAAAAAAAAAAACAGTAAAAACATTTCATAGAAAGGTTTTCCTCAAGAAATGGCTTGCTCTTAACAATGGGCTTTAAAATTTTGTAAGTAAATAATTAAAAAAATGTTAAGATAAATTATTTGGCTAAGACACTGCTTTAAGCTTGCCACAAGAAGATTTAAGCCTCTGATGTTCTCAAGGTAAATGCAAAATAAATATTGACAGACATACCTTGGAGAAAGCTACCGTATGTATTTGTTAACAGTTTATGATATATGTTTACTTCCATTCCTTGACAAAAAGAACCTTAATTTAAAATCTCTCCAAATAAGGTTTTGACATCCTTCAATAAAGATTTGGTGTAGTAATAAAGTGTTGCAAAATAAAATCATGGAAATATTTTTAAAAGGAATGTTTTAAGAGCATGATAAAATGTTCCTTATTTTAAACAGCAATCAAATTAATTATTAGTGATAGTTAATGTATTACATGACAAGCTTTTTTTTGACAAAAATAATAATTGTTATTCAAAAGATAAATGATTAAAAAATTTGCCTCCATACATGTTTTTATATTTTTATAGATTTATACATACATCCTATAAAAATGCATCTACTGTGGAAATAAAGCTCATATAATTAAATCACATGCTTATTTTTTTGAATGTCCCCTTGCTTCAGCACAGATAATTGAATTGGGTACTGTAGCTCCTCTTTTTAAAATGTTAAAAATCAAACTTTTAATTTGTATATTAATAATATACATATATAGCTCATGCATTACAATTGCTTGAAATTGTTTCTTCTTTAACGCTACCAATTCTTAACTTTTACAATTATCTATACAAATACAATTCAAAAGAATTAATTAAAAATATGCATATGATTATTAACAGCTTCTCAAGCTTTTTAGTTATAAATGTTTTAACAGAAGTAACAACAAAAAATAAAATTAGTCATCACATATTTTATTTTTCTATACTGAATATTCCAAATCAAATTAAGACAAATATTATAATTGATTATTATAGTCAGTCATTTAAAATGTTTTATTAACAATTTGATGTTGGTCATATTACTGAGATTCCTCATAATTCTCAAAGACAAAATATTATGGAACAGGCCCATAAAACTTTACAATATTTTATGACAAAAGGGAAAATCACATCTCTATATACCACAAAAATTTTAAAATGTTAATGCCAGGGAACTCTCTGAGTGTAGAGAGGGCATATTTGTGTTTTTTCTGCAGGATGCTGAAGGAACATGCTAGCTGCCAAAGTATGCTAATGCTGAGACAAAGAATTATGCTGATTATAATCATTGAAAATGGCCACGGTCCTCAAAACCTTTGGATGTCTCTTACTAATGCTGACACCACGGACATCTAAAGACTCAACATCCCTCTTTGCATGGCAAATTTATTTAGCTAAAAATTGGACAAATTATAAACAGATTGAAGGGGAGATATTGGCTACTGCTGATTGCCCCACTTCAGGGTGTCAAAAGGCCATATATTTAAATTTTACAGATTTCAAATGTAGACCAGATAGAATGCGGCCTGCCATTTATTTTCTTTAAGACATCCACAGGATTTACTTTGGTTGTTTGGGACCTTTGGGAGAGCCTCTTGACTTCTCCTCGTGGGATTACATCCAAGTAAAACACAATGTTACACCCTCAGCTAATTTTCTAACAGATGATGAGTACTACAAGGCCTCTAATCCTTCTACAAAGGGATGGTGCACACCTTTACGAATTACATTCACCACCCATGCGAAATCTCCCAATTTACATTGGCAAATAGGCTATGAATGGGGTCTTCGGCTCTATGTACTTGGCTTTGATGCAGGTATTATTTTCTCCATTAAGCTCCTTAAAGAGCCTTTATATCATGCTCAGCCAGTCCCAATGGGACCTAATCCTGTGTTGGTACCTCCTAAAGGAATTGATCAAGACATGACCCATACTCCTTCTATTAAAGACACTTCCCTACCTTCTGTATTTCCCTTCCAGCCACCACTTAAGCCATCAGCTACTACACTGCCTGTACAGCCAACTCCCACTAAAAATCTTGTACTTTCTTTAGTTAATCAGACTTTTCTCACTTTAAATGAAACTTCCCCTGAACTTGTTGAAGATTGCTGGCTGTGCTACCATTCCTAATCCCCCTTTTATGAAGGAATTGCTGTTCTTGATGATCACCCACATGCTGACGATCCACAGCGCTGCCAATGGCAAAAGGGCGCTTGGCCAGGTCTTTCATTAACCCAAATATCTGGCCTGGGACTTTGTGTGATCTCTAGTGGAACAAATGTCCCCTCACTTTATGCTCACTTGTGTAATGAAACCTATTTTCCCCCTCCTGGCAATTATTTTATTCTCCCCCCAGAGGGAACCTGGTGGGCATGCCTTGATGGCCTTACACCTTGCCTCTCTGCCTCAGTTTTTCAAAATCGAAAGAATGGGGAGAACCCTGAGTTTTACATGCTTATTAAGATGTTCCCTCGTTTAGTTTATTATCGCTCTGAAGAATTTTTTCACTTGTGGGATCAATCCACATCTACTGGAGGCTCCACTTCTTTGAGCCACCCTCACAGAGAACCTATCTCTGCTGTTACTCTTTCTGTCCTACTTGGCCTTGGAGCTGTGAGAGCGGGGACAGGTATTTCTTCCCTTGTTCTTTCCAACTCTAGGTACACAGAGCTAAGTGCTACCATCGATCAAGACGCCCAACGCCTTCAGCAGGGGATAATTGATCTCTCCGACTCCTTTGACTCCCTAGCTGAGATTGTCCTCCAAAATAGGCGAGGACTTGATTTCCTGTTCCTCCAACAGGGTGGTCTTTGAGCAGCTTTAAAAGAAGAGTGTTGTTTTTATGTTAGTAAGACAGGAGTTGTAAAAGATAGCATGAAAATAGTCAGACAAGGACTAGAAAAATGTAAGAGAGAAAGAGAACAGAAAGAAAGTTGGTATGAAAATTGGTTTTCCACCCCTCCGTGGCTCACTACACCTTTACCCAGTATCCTAGGACCCTTTGTAGAACTATTATTGTTATTTTCTTTTGGACCATGGGCTTTAAACACCTCATAGCCCTAATTAAGAAGCGGATAGATGACCTGGCAGCCAAACCTATTCAGGTACATTACCATCTAGTGGCTATGGAGGGTTGAGAGATGGCTACCTAAACCCCCAGGGCAAAACAGCCCAAACAGCACACTCTAGTGCCTTAACAGAAAGAGCATCCTTGTCACAACCATTCCAGTCAGGACTCTAGAAGTAGTCCCACAAGCTAAAGGCATCAGTAGCAATTAACTTGCTGGCCAGTTAGCCAATGACTGGCAACTTCCCAGGGCCACTCCCACCTAAGACAGGTGTTTCTGGAGGCTGGCAGAGACGACTGAAAGGGAACGGGATGATGGATGACCAGGTCGATTCCTAAGATAGGCACTGTCCCATTATCTTGATGCCTTATCTGCTTGCCATCAATGGCTGTCTGACCTCTGCTCTCTATACAGAGAAGGGAAAGAGATGCCAGGAGCCATCCTCACTTAGAACTCAATTCCAAGAATTCTCCATACCAGGAGCCATCCCCACCTGGCTCTCAGTGCCAGGAGACCTTGATACCAGGAGTCATTCTCACTTAGATCTCCACGCCAGGAACTATTCCTATGTAAATCTCAAAACCCCCTCCTTTTGAAGTTCATCTGTAGATAGGTTACTGTAGCAACCCCTTTCCACTTCACCACCTCATGACCCCCCTTTTATCATGCCAGAATTCCAACAGCAATAACTAGCTTTACCAGAAATTATGAGAAAATGTTTCTTAGAAATGATGTCAGCCCCCTGAGATTGTTCCCCCTTTACCCCTCCCAAACCTTGTATGCTTCCCTTTATATTGACTTGTGTGAAAATTAAAGTTTGACAGCTTGATCAGAACTAGACAGGCTGTCCGGCCTCTCTCTCTTGTCTTGTCACTTCATTGTCTTTCTTCTAGGTGGCCTAAGGAACCCTGTTGACTGTCCTGTGGGTCGGGATAGATGTCACCTACAATTATTGAGTTAGGTGAAATGTATGCTTTGAGCTTTAGTAAAGTTTCTTTTATGAATGAGGGTGCCCTTGCATTTGGAGCATAGATGTTCAGGATTGAGAGTTCTTCTTGTATTTTTCCTTTGACCAGCAAGAAGTGTCCCTCAGTGTCTCTTTTGATTACTGTGGGTTGAAAGTCAATTTTATCTGATATTAGAATGGCTACTCCAGCTTGTCTCCTGAGACCATTTGCTTGTAAAATTGTCTTCCAGCCTTTTACTCTAAGATAGTGTTTGTCTTTGACACTGAGGTGTGTTTCCTGTATGCAGCAAAATGTAGGGTACTGTTCATGTATCCAGTCTGTTAGCCTATGTCTTTTTATTGGCTAATTGAGTCCATTGATGTTAAGAGATATTAAGGAATAGTGACTATTACTTCCTATCATTTTTGATGTTATTTTTAAAATTTGATTGGTTATCTTCTTTTGTGTTTGATGAAAGAAGGTTACTATCTTGCTATGTCCAGTGTGAGGTTTCCCTCCTTGTATTGGTGTTTTCCTCCTATTATCCTTTGTAGGGCTGTGTTTGTGGAAAGATATTGGGTAAACTTGTTTTTGTCATGGAATATCTTACTTTCTCCATCTATGGTGATTGAGAGTTTTTCTGGGTATACTGCTCCACTGTTGGTGGGGTTGTAAGATGGTACAACCACTTTGGAAATCAGTCTGGCTGTTCCTCAGAAAACTGGACATGACACTTCCGGAGGACCCTGCTATACCTCTCCTGGGCATATATATAAAGTATTCCCCGGCATGCAATAAAGACACATGCTCCATTATGTTCATAGCAGCCTTATTTATAATAGCCAGAAGCTGGAAAGAACCCAGATGTCCCTCACTGAAGGAATGGATACAGAAAATGTGATATATTTACACAATGGAATACTATTCAGCAATTAAAAACAATGAATTCATGAAATTTTTAGGCAAATGGTTTGATCTGGAAAATATCATCCTAAGTGTGGTAACCCAATCACAGAAGAACACACATGGAAAGCAATCTCTGATAAGTCGACATTAATTTGTCCAGAAGCTCTGAATACCCAAGGCACAATTAGCATAAGAAATGACTCCCATGAAGAAGTAAGGAGAGGGTCCTGATCCTGGAAAGGATTGATCTAGCATTGTAGGGGAATATAAGGACAGAAAAAAAGGAGGAAGGTGATTGGAGAATGGATGGAGAGAAGAAGGTTTATGGGACATATGGGGATGGGGGAACTTGGAAAGGGGAAATCATTTGGAATGTAAACAAAGAATGTAGAACATAAAAATATATAATAAAATTTTTCTTTTCTCTTTTTAAGACATGTTTTGTGCCTTAGTATGTGGTCAGTTTTGGAAAATGTTCCATGAAGTGATGAGATGGTATATTCTTTTCTCTTTGGGTAAAATTTCCTTTAAATATATGCTCAATCCATTTGGTTTATATCTGTAATTTCCAGCATTTCTATGTTTAGTGTTTTTCTGGATAACCTGTTTATTGGTGATAATGGGACACCTAAGTAATCTGATATCTCTCTGTGAGGATCCCTATGTAATTTATACCATAGTTGCTTTGTTTGTTTTTGTTATTTGGGGAGTTTTTTGAGTTTTGGAGTCTGCATTTCGTGCATGGATGTTAAGAATTGAAATATCCTCTTGGTGATTTTTTTCTTTCATAACTATGTGTCTTTCCTCGTATTTTTTGATTAGTTTTGGTTTGAAGTCTTTTTTTCAGATATTGAAATTGCTAAAGATGTTGGTTTCTTATTTCCAACTGCTTGGAATATATTTTTCTATTTTCTTACCCTGATGTAACCTTGGATGTAGTAGAAGGACAGTTATTATTTTCACATTCATTCTGTTTGTCTTTTTATTTGGGTATTAAGACCATTGATGTTGAACTTTATTAAGTAGTGTTTCCTGATTCTTATTATTTTGTTGTGGTATGAGATATTTTCCCTCTTCTTTAGATTTGCTTGTCTGGGATCATTTATTTGTTCCTTGTGACTCTTTGGGAGTATTCTCTTCATATACAATGTTTTATTTTTGCACATTCTTTTGAAATGGATTTATATATAAATATTGGTTAAATCATGGACTGTCTTATTTTCTCCTTCTATGTTAACTGAATGTTTTGCTGTGTACAATAGTCTGAAATGACATCTATGGTCTCTCAGAATCTGTACAATAACTATACAAGCCTTTCTTATATTTAGAGTCTCTGTTGAGAAGTCAGGTACAATTTTAATAGGAATTCCTTTATAAGTTACTTAGCCTTTTTTCTTCATAGGCTTTAATATTTTTCACTTTTTGGTACCTTTAGTGTTTTGTTTATTATGGCCTAGGGGACTTTCTTTCCTGGTCTTTTCTATTTGGTGTTTTATATGTCTTTTTGTACTTTGGTAGCCAGCTACTTCTTTAAATTAGAGACATTTTCTTCTATGATTTTGTTAAAAAGATTCTGTTCTTTTGACCTCTGAATCTTTCTGCTTCTTTTATTCTAATGATTCTAAGATTTATTATTTTCATAGTGACTCAGATGTCCTAGATTATTTGTGCCAGGAGTATTTAGACTTATCATTTTCTTTCATCAATATATTAATTTCTTCTACTGTGTCTTCAATGCCTGAATTTCTCTCTTCCATCTCTTGTACTTTGCATCTTTTTTTAAAAAAAAGATTTATTTTATTTATATGAGTACACTGTAGCTGTCTTCAGACTCACCAGAAGAGTACATCAGATCACATTACAGATTTCTATGATCTACCATGTGGTTGCTGGGAATTGAACTCAGTACCTTTGAAAGGGCAGTTGGTACTCTTAATCACTGAGCCACTTCTCCAGCTCTTGTAATTTGTTTCTGAGTCTTAGCTCTGAGGTTCCTGCTTTAATTCCTAAATTTTTCCTTTCCAAATTTCCATCAGTTTGCATTCTATCTATTCTGTTTCCACTTTCATTCTTGAGCTCTTTCTTTTATTTCATTCAATTATTTCTTAGATTTATTTAATGGTTTTATTTCTTCCTCAAGCATATTTAACATAATCATAAAGGAATATAGACTGTTATACTATCTGTGTCTTGTGCTTCAGCTCTATTGGATTTTTCAGAGCCTATCATAGTAGGGTTTCTGAGATTGAGTAGAGACACATTGTCCTGGATATTATTGTGTTTTATCCCTGGCGCCTGGGCAGCTGGGTTTGAAATGAGAGTAATTATAATTATATATGTTGGTAACTTGTCTTTGTTGGGTGGATGTTCTATCTTTTGGTTTTTGTTTTGCTCTCTGACTCAGAGAATAACGTGATGGTTGTGAATTTCCTGGTAGGGAATGCTTCTGAGATCCTGCCAGATGTGACCACCAGAGGCACTGGATGGAATGCATTTCTTGAAATTAGAGCTGACAGTGGTAGAGATGGGCTACAAGGTGGAGGAGCTGTGGAGATTCACAGAAAGAAGTAAAGTAATGTATGCCACTAGGATTTTCTTAGTTGTTTGGGAATAGAAACAGACCCGGGGGACAGAACACAGCCATTAATCTGCCACAGGCTTGGAGATGAGATGAGGAATTGGATTTGGACAAGAGAAGGGTAAAGGTTCAAATTCTGCCTTTTGAAGTATAAACATTTGTCTTCATTGCTGACATGCATTTGTGTTCTACTATTAGTAATATTCATCAGACTCTTTTAATGATTTAAATTTTAATTGATAGTATACGCACAAATGTTTTTGAAAGAACATTTAATACAATTTTAGATGCTGTAAAACATGGCTTTCTTTTGAGTCATCAGGTATTTGAGAAAAATTTCCTCACTTAAGATGTAGGTTCTGTTTTCTATAACATTTATTCAGAAGAAGAATATAAATTTCTGTGGACCATGACATTGGTGAAATGTGTTTCATACAATTCCTGGGTTCAGCAAAATAATGTCTTTATATTGAATAATTTTGGTTCTTTGCTCATATTTTAAGAGCAAGAGTAGTAAATGTAAGGTACATATGCATTTATATGTATACATACATATATATGTATATAATCTTCTTACATTTCCTCTGAGATATTTCTACTTCCCATCACATAATAATCAAAACACCAAATGTTCTAAACAAAGGAAGAATATTAAAGGCAGTAAGAGAAAAAGGCCAAGTAACATATAAAGGAAGACCTATCAGAATCACAGCAGACTTTTCACCTGAGACTATGAAGGCTAGAAGGTCCTGGGCAGATCTCATGCAGACTCTAAGAGAAGACAAATGCCAGCCAAAACTACTATATCCAGCAAAACTCTCAATCACCGTAGATGGAGAAACTAAGATATTTCATGACAAAACCAAGTTTACCCATTATCTATCCACAAACCCAGCCCTACAAAGGATAATAGGAGGAAAACACCAATACAAGGAGGGAAACTTCACCCTGGAAAAAGCAAGATAGTAACCTTTCATCAAACCCAAAAGAAGTTAAGCAATCATTTTTAAACAAGCTGGAGTAGCCATTTTAATATCAGATAAAATTGACTTTCAACCCAAAGTCATCAAAAGAGACTCTGAGGGAAACTTCTTGCTGGTCAAAGGAAAAATACAACAAGAAGAACTCTCAATCCTGAACATCTATGCTCCAAATGCAAGGGCACCCTCTTTCATAAAAGAAACTTTATTAAAACTCAAAGCACACATTGCACCTAACACAATAATAGTGGGTGACTTCAACACTGCACTTTCCTCAATGGACCGATCAGGAAAACAGAAACTAAACAGGGACACAATGAAACTAATTGAAGCTTTGGACCAATTAGATTTAACGGATATATATAGAACATTCTATCCTAAAGCAAAAGAATATACCTTTTTCTCAGCACCTCATGGGTGTTTTCAGTCCCTTTGTCGAGGATAAAGTGGCCATAGGTGTGTGGGTTCATTTCTGTATCTTCAATCCTGTTCCATTGATCCACCTGCCGGTCACTGTACCAATACCATGCAGTTTTTAACACTATTGCTCAGTAATATTGCTTGAGGTCAGGGATACTGATTCCCCCAGAATTTCTTTTGTTTTTGAAAATAGTTTTAGCTATCCTGGGTTTTTTTGTCATTCCAGATGAATTTGAGAATTGCTTTTTCTAACTCTATGAAGAATTGAGTTGGGATTTTGATGGCTATTGTGTTGAATCTGTATATTGCTTTTGGCCAAATAGCCATTTTAACTATATTGATTCTGGCGATCCATGAGCATGGGAGGTTTTTACAATTTTTGAGGTCTTCCTCTATTTCCTTCTTCAGAGTCTTGAAGTTCTAAGATCCAACAAAGAAAGAAAACTTCAGACCAATTTCCCTTATGAACATCTATGCAAAAATACTCAATAAAATTCTTGCCAACCGAATCCAAGAACACATAAAAACGATACTCCACCATGATCTAGTAGGCTTTATTCCAGGGATGCAGGGTTGGTTCAATATATGGACATCCATCAAAGCAATCCACTACATAAACAAACTCAAAGAAAAAAACCACATGGTCATTTCATTGGATGCTGAAAAAGCATTTGACAAAATTCAGCATCCTTTCATGCTTAAAGTCTTGGAAAGAACAGGAATTCAAGGCCCATACCTAAACATAGTAAAAGCAATATACAGCAAACCGGTAGCCTACATCAAACTAAATGGAGAGAAACTTGAAGCAATCCCACTAAAATCAGGGACTAGACAGGGCTGCCCCCTTTCTCCTTATCTTTTCAATATTGTACTTGAGGTACTAGCTCAGGCAATTCGACAACATAAGGAGGTCTAAGGGATACAAATTGGAAAGGAAGAAGTCAAACTATCATTATTTGCAGATGATATGATAGTCTACCTAAGTGACCCAAAAAAATCCACTAGAGAACTCCTACCACTGATAAACAACTTCAGCAAAGTGGCAGGTTATAAAATCAATTCAATCAAATCAGTAGCCTTCCTATACTCAAAGGATAAGCAGGCTGAGAAAGAAATTAGCGAAATGACACCCTTCACAATAGCCACAAACAGTATATAGTACCTTGGGGTGACTCTTACCAAACATGTGAAAGATCTGTATGACAAGAAATTTTGTTTCTAATAAGTTCATCATTAAATGAATATTGGAACTTTTGCTGTGTGACTTTTTCTTAAAATGGTGTAGTGAGATTATCTTTACTGTTTATATAAACATTTCATGTATTTCATTTCTGTATATGAACGTTTCAAATGAATTTGAATTTCCAGTTTAGATTTTAGATTATGTACAACTCTTTCTCTCTCTGTCTCCCTCTCCCTCTCCCCCCCTCTCTCTCCCTCCCTCCCTCTCTCTCCTCTTACTTCTTGTATGTGTGTGTATGTGTGTGTGTGTTATATCATTTTCCACCTCCATTTTCATTAGTTCCACCCCTTCCATGCAAACTCTTTGTTCTGCTTCAAATTTATGACCTCTTTTCTTTTATGCATTTATATAATTGCTCAAAAACACATACTCATGTGTACATGTACATCTTTTTATTCATAAATACATTAATTCATTAATACATTAATGCATATATGCATTATTTCTATATTTTACTTGTACATATGTTTTCATGCACAAGCATTTTTGTATTACATAAGCAGTTGGGGAGCTCATTCCTCTAGAAACTATTTTTCCTTCTGTCAACATTCCTCAATTAAATATCATTCTTTGTAGAGGTTTAAGGCTTTATGGGAATTCCCTATTCCACATTCACATATCTATTAGTATCTTCCTTGTTCAGATAAACCATGTTTGTTCAGAGTCACAGTTTCATAGCAAGTTTTTATTGCTCTGACTTTTTCAATATCCCCCCTCTCACTCCCTCTTTCTTTCTTTTTCTGCAATTATTCAAGAGTTTTAGGTAAAGCATCAGTGTATCAGGGTATGTATATCAGTGGGGACTGGCTCAACAAATATATATAATTTATTTATATTTCAAATGTTATTCCCCTTCCCAGTTTTCCATCCACCAACACGCTATCCCATACCCCTTCCCCCTTACTTATATAAGAGAGTTCCCCCACCTACCCATCCACACTCCCCTTACTACCTTAACATTCCCCTACTACACTAGGGCATAGAGCCTCCCCAAGACCAATAATGTCAGATAAGGGAATCATCCGCTGCATATGTGTCTGGATCTATAGGTCCCTCTTTGGTGGGTGGTTTAGTCCTTGGGAGCTCTTCAGGGTCTAGTTGGTTAATATTGTTGTTTTTCCTATGAGGTTGCAATCCTTTTCAGCTCTTTCAGTCCTTCCCTTAACTCCTCCTTTGTGGTCCCTTTGCTTAGTCTGATGGTTGACTTTGAGGATGATCATCTGTATTGGGCAGGCTCTGGCAGGGCCTCTCAGTGGACAGCCATACTAAGATCCTGTCAGTAAGTGCATCTTGGCATCAGCAATAGTTTCAAGGTTTGATTTCTGCAGATGGGATGGATCCCTTGGTGCGGCAGTTTCTAGATGGCCTTTCCTTTGGTTTCTGCTCCACACTTTGTCCCTGAAAATTCTTTAGACAGGAACAATTCTGGGTTAACATTTTTTTAAATGAGTAGGTGGCCGTATCCCTCAAGCATGGGCAATGCCTAAACACTGGATCTGGTATCTACAGGTTCTCTCCTCCCCTTTGTTGGATATTTCAGCTAATGTCATCCCTGTTGGGTCCTGGGAGCCTCTTACTTTGCTAGCATATGGCACTTTCTAGTGCCACCAATAGTTCCACATGCCTCTGTTCAATTTCCCGACCCTCTGTATTTCTCCCATATCTCCTACAACACCTGTTCCTGTCCCCTTTCCCCTCCTCTTCCTCTCTATCTCCAAGATCTTTCCTTCCATCTACCTCTTATGATTATTTTGGTCCCCCTTCAGCATCTACACTTTGGTCTTCTTTCTTCTTGAGTCTCACTCATATGGTCTGTGAGTTGTACTGTGGGAATTCCAAGATCTTTTCCTAATATCTACTTATTAGTGAGTTCTGTTAAGATTTTCCCCTGTGCCAATCTATTCAAGGCTCTTTCCCACTTTCTCTTCTATTAGATTCAGTATATTTTGTTTTAGATGGAGGTCCTTGATCAACTTGGTCTTAAGATTTGTACAAGGAGACAAGTTTGGTGGTTCCTCAGAAAACTGGGCATAATACTACCAGAGGACCCTGCTATACCACACTTGGGCGTATACCCAGAGGATTCTCCAACATGTAATAAGGATGCATGCTCCACTATGTTCATAGCAGCCCTATTTATAATAGCCAGAAGCTAGAAAGAACCCAGATGTCCCTCAACAGAGGAATGGATACAGAAAATGTGGTATACATATAATATGGAATACTACTCAGCTAATAAAAATAATGAATTCATGAAATCTTAGGCAAATGGGTGGAATTGGAGAATGTCATCCTGAGTGAGGTAACCCAATCACAAAAGAACACTCATGGTATGCACTCACGGATAAGTGGATATTAGCCTAGAAGCTTGGAATATCCAAGACATAATCCACATATCAAATGATGCCCACGAAGTAGGAAGAACAAAGTATGAATCCTTGGGTCCTTTGTAGAAAGGGAAAAAGAATAGCTACAGAAGGAGATATAAAGACAAAAGGTTGAGCAAAGTCTGAGGGAAAGATCATCCAGAGACTACCCCATCCAGGGATGCATATTATATACAGTTACAAAACCCAGACACTATTGTGGATGCCTACAACTGCTGACTGACGGGAGCCAGATATAGCTATCATCTTGGAAACTCTCCTAGTGCATGACAAATACTGAGGGGGACACTATTACCTAGCCAATAAAGTGAGCACACGGTCCCCCAATGAAGGAGATAGAGAAAGGACCCAAGGAGCTGAAGGGGTTTGCAGTATCACAGGAGGAACAACAATATGAGCCACCCAGTACTCCCAGATCTCACAGAGACAAAACCCATCAACCAAAGTGTACAGATGGAGTTACCCATGGCTCCAGACACATCAGCAGCAGAGGATGGTCTTGTTAGACATCAAAGAGAGGAGTGTCCCTTGGTCCTGGAAAGACTTGATGACATAGTGTAGAGGAATACCAGGACAGGGAAGGGGGGGAGGGTTGGTTGGGGAAGGGGGAGACCAGTAAAGGGGACAACAACATGTGAAATGTAAATAAAGAATTTGCCTAATTAAAAAAATAAAGGATTGATTTTCATTCTTCTACATACTGGCTACCACTTAAGATAGCACCATTAGTTGAATATAATCTTTTTTCTTTTTTTCTTTTCTTTTTTCTTTTTTTAAATTTTTTAAAATTTATTTTCTATATTCTTTGTTTACATTCTAAAAGCCTTCCCCTTTCCCAGTCCCCCCTCCCATATGTTCCATAAGTCCTCCTCTCCATCCATTCTCCTATCTTTCCCCCTCCCTTTTCTCTGTCCTGGTACTCCCCTACAATGCTGGGTCAAGTCTTTCCAGGATTAGGGCCCTCTTCTTCCTTCTTTATGGGAATCATTTGATATGCTAACTGTATCTTCAGTATTCAGAGCTTCAGGGCTAATTAATATCCACTTATCAATGATTGCGCACCATGTGTATTCCTTTGTGATTGCCTTACCTCACTTAGAATATTTTCCAGTTCCACCCATTTGCCTAAAAAAAATCATGAACTCATTGTTTTTAATTGCTGAATAGTACTCCATTGTGTATATATACCACATTTTCTGTATCCATTACTCCATTGAGGGATATCTGGGTTCTTTCCAGCTTCTGGCTATTATAAATAAGGCTGCTATGAACAAAGTGGAGCATGTGTCCTTATTGCATGCTGGGGAATCCTCTGAGTATATGCCCAGGAGTGGTATAGCAGGGTCCTCCAGAAGTGTCATACCCAGTTTTCTTAGGAACTGCCAGACTGATTTCCATAGTGGTTGTACCATCTTGCAGTCCCACCAGGAGTGGAGGAGTGTTCCTCTTTCCCACATCCTCGCCAACACCTGCTGTCTCCTGAGTTTTTAACCTTAGCCATTCTGACTGGTGTGAGGTGAAATCTCAAGGTTGTTTTGATCTGCATTTCCCTAATGGCTAGTGATGTTGACCATTTCTTAAGGTGCTTCTCAGTCATCCAAATTTCTTCAGGCAAAAATTCTTTGTTTAGGTCTGTACCCCATTTTTTAATAGGGTTATTTGGTTACCTGGGGTCTAACATCTTGAGTTCTTTGTATATATTGGATATTAACCCTCTATTGGATGTAGGGTTGGTGAAGATATCTTTCCAATTTGTTGGTTGCCGTTTTTGTCCTTTTGACGGTTTCCTTTGCCTTATAGAATCTTTGTAATTTTATGAGAGCCCATTAGTCAATTATTGATCTTAGAGCATTGGTGTTCTGTTCAGGAACTTTTCCCTTGTGCCTATGTCCTCAAGGGTTTTCCCCAGTTTCTTTTTCTATTAGTTTCATTGTGTCTGGTTTTATGTGGAGGTCCTAGATCCACTTGGAGTTGAGCTTAGTACAGAAGTATGGAGAGGGTCTTGATCCTGGAAAGGATTGATCTAACATTGGAGAGGAATATAAGGACAGAGAAAAAGGAGGGAGGTGATTGGAGAATGGATGGAGAGAAGAAGGTTTATAGCACATATGGGGAGGGGGGATCTGGGAAATAGAAATCACTTGGAATGTAAACAAAGAATATAGAAAATAAAAATAATAAAAAAAAGAATGGATCAATTCGTATTCTTCTGCATGCTGACCTCCAGTTGAGCCAGCACGATTTGTTGATAAGGCTATCTTTTTTTCCACTGGATGTTTTCAGCTCCTTTGTCGAAGATCAAGTGACCATAGGTGTGTGGATTCATTTCTGTGTCTTCAATTTTATTCCATTGGTCCACTTGCCTGTCCCTGTGCCAATACCATGCAGTTTTTAACACTATTGCTCTGTAGAATTGCTTGAGGTCTGGGATACTAATACCCCCAGAAGTTCTTTTACTGTTGAGAATAGTTTTAGCTATCCTGGGTTTTTTGTTATTCCAGATAAATTTTAGAATTGCTTTTTCAACACTGTGAAGAACTGAGTTGGGATTTTGATGGGGATTGCATTGAATGTGTATATTGCTTTTGGCAAGATGGCCTTTTTAACTATATTAATCCTGCCAATCCACGAGCATAGCAGGTTTTTCCATTTTCTGAGGTCTTCTTTGATTTCCTTCTTCAGAGACCTGAAAATCTTGTCGTAAAGATCTTTCACTTGTTTGGTTAGAGTCACACCTAGATACTTTATATTGTTTGTGGCTATTGTAAAGGGTGACATTTCCCTAATTTCGTTATCAGCTTGCTTATTCTCTGAGTATAAGAAGGCAACTGATTTGCTTGAGTTGATTTTATAACCTGCCACTGTGCTGAAGGTGTAGGAGTTCTCTGGTGGAGTTTTTTGGGTCACTTAAGTATACTATCATGCCATCTGCAAATAGTGATAATTTGACTTCTTCTTTTCCAAATTGTATCTCCTTGACCTCCTTATGTTGTCTAATTGCTCTACCTAGAACTTCAAGAACTATATTGAAAAGATATGGAGAGAGAGGGCAGCCTTGTCTAGTCCCTGATTTTAGTGGGATTGCTTCAAGTTTCTCTCCATTTAGTTTGATGTTGGCTACCGGTTTGCTGTGCATTGCTTTAACGATGTTTAGATATGGGCCTTGAATTCCTGTTCTTTCCAATACTTTTAGCATGAAAGGATGCTGGATTTTGTCAAATGCTTTTTCTGCATCTAATGAGATGATCATGTTTTTTTTTTTTTTTTCTCTTTGAGTTTGTTTATGTAGTGGATAGCATTGATGGATTTCCTTATATTGAACCATCCCTGCATCCCTGGGATGAAGCCTACTTGATCATGGTGAATGATCATTTTGATGTGTTCTTGGATTCGGTTGGCAAGAATTTTATTGATTATTTTTGCATCGATATTCATAAGAGAAATTGGCCTGAAGTTCTCTTTCTTTGGTGGATCTTTGTGTTGTTTTGGTATCAGTGTAACTGTGGCTTCGAAGAACAAGTTGGGTATTGTTCCTTCGGTTTCTATTTTGTGGAAAAGTTTGAAGAGTATTGGTGTTAGGTCTTCTTTGAAGGTCTGATAGAATTCTGCACTGAAGCCATCTGGTCCTGTGCTTTTTTTTCATTGGGAGACTTTCTATGACCACTTTTATTTCTTTAGTGGTTAAAGGACTGTTTAGATGATCTATTTGATCCTGATATAATTTTGGTGTTTGGTTTCTGTCTAGGAAATTGTCCATTTCCTCCAGATTCTCCAGTTATGTTGAGTATAGTCTTTTTTTTTTTATTCGATATAATTTATTTACATTTCAAATGATTTCCCCTTTTCTAGCCCCCCCACTCCCCGAAAGTCCCGTAAGCCCCCTTCTCTTCCCCTGTCCTCCCTCCCACCCCTTCCCACTTCCCCGTTCTGGTTTTGCCAAATACTGTTTCACTGAGTCTTTCCAGGACCAGGGGCCACACCTCCTTTCTTCTTGTATCTCATTTGATGTGTGGATTATGTTTTGGGTATTCCAGTTTTCTAGGTTAATAACCACTTATTAGTGAGTGCATACCATGATTCACCTTTTGAGTCTGGGTTACCTCACTTAGTATGATGTTCTCTAGCTCCATCCATTTGCCTAAGAATTTCATGAGTTCATTGTTTCTAATGGCTGAATAGTACTCCATTGTGTAGATATACCACATTTTTTGCATCCACTCTTCTGTTGAGGGATACCTGGGTTCTTTCCAGCATCTGGCAATTATAAATAGGGCTGCTATGAACATAGTAGAGTATGTATCCTTATTACATGGTGGGGAATCCTCTGGATATATGCCCAGGAGTGTATAGCAGGATCTTAGTCGTTGGTAGTAATATCTGATGATTTTTTTTGAATTTCCTCAATTTCTGTTGTTATATCTCCTTTTTCATTTCTCATTTTGTTAATCTGTATACTGTCTCTGTGCACTTTGGTTAGTCTGGCTAAAGGTTTATCTATCTTGTTGATTTTCTCAAAGAATCAGCTCCTGGTTTTGTTGATTCTTTGTATGTTCTCTTAGTTTCTACTTGACTGATTTCAGCCCTGAGTTTGATGATTTCCTGCCTTCTACTCCTCCTGGGTGAATTTGCTTCTTTTGCTACAGTGTTTCAGGTGTGTCATTAAGCTGCTAGTATATGCTCTCTCCACTTTCTTTTTGGAGGCACTCAGGGCTATGAGTTTTCCTCTTAGCACTGCTTTCATTGTTTCCCATAGATTTGGGTATGTTGTGTCTTCATTTTCATTAAATTCTAACAAGTCTCTGATTTCTTTCTTTATTTCTTCCTTGACCAAGGTATCATTGAGTAGAGTATTGTTCAGTTTCCATGTGTATGTGGGCTTTCTGTTGTTTTTGTTGCTATTGAAGACCACTTTTACTCCATAGTGATCTGATAGGAGGCGTGGGATCAGTTGAATCTTATATTTCCTGAGGCCTGTCTTGTGACCAATTATATGGTCGATTTTGAAGAAGGTACCATGAGATGCTGAGAAAAAGGTATATAATTTTGTTTTAGGGTGAAATGTTCTATATATATCTGTTAACTCTAATTGGTACAAAGCTTCAATTAGTTTCACTGTGTCCCTGTTTAGTTTCTGTTTTCCTGATCGGTCCATTGAAGAAAGTGCAGTGTTGAAGTCACCCACAGTTATTGTGTTAGGTGCAATGTGTGCTTTGAAAATTAGTAAAGTTTCTTTTATGAATGAGGGTGCATTTGCATTTGGAGCATATATGTTCAGGATTGAGAGTTCTTCTTGGTGTGTTTTTCCTTTGACCAGCAAGAAGTGTCCCTCAGTGTCTCTTTTGATGACTTTAGGTTGAAAGTCAATTTTATCTGATATTTGAATAGCTACTCCGGCTTGTTTCCTGAGACCATTTGCTTGTAAAATTGTCTTCCAACCTTTTAATCTAAGGCAGTGTTTGTCTTTGACACTGAGTTGTGTTTCCTGTATGCAGCAAAATGTAGGATCCTGTTTACGTATCCAGTGTGTTAGTCTATGTCTTTTTATTGGGGAATTGTGTCCATTGATGTTAAGAGATATTGAGGAATAGTGATTATTACTTCTTGTCATTTTTAATGTTATCTTTTATATTTGATTGGTTACCTTTTTGGGGGTTGATGAAATAAGGTTACTATCTTGCATTTTCCAGGGTGAAGTTTCCCTCCCTGTATTGGTGTTTTCCTTCTATTATCCTTTGTAGGGCTGGGTTTGTGGTAAGATATTGGGTGAACTTGGTTTTGTCATGAAATATCTTGGTTTCTCCATCTATGGTGATTGAGAGTTTTGCTGGGTATAGACGTTTTGGCTGGCATTTGTGTTCTCTTAGAGTCTGCATGAGGTCTGCCCAGGATTTTCTAGCTTCCATATTCTCAGGTGAGAAGTCTGGTGTGATTCTGATAGTTCTTCCTTTATATGTTACTTGGCCTCTTTCTTTTACTGCCTTTAATATTCTTTCTTTGTTTAGTACATTTGAGGTTTTGATTATTATGTGACGGGATATATTTCTGTTCTTGTCCAGTCTGTTTGGAGTTCTGTAGCCTTCTTGTATATTCATGGGCATCTCTCTCTTTAGAGTAGGGAAGTTTTCTTCCATTATTTTATTGAAGATATTTGCTGGCCCTTTAAGTTGTAAATCTTCTCTCTCATCTATGCTTATAATCCTTAGGTTTGGCCTTTTCAATGTGTCCTGGATTTCCTGGTTGTTTTGGGTTACACATTTTTTGCATTTTGCATTTTCTTTGACCATTGAGTTTCTACGGTATCTTCGGTATCTGAGATTCTTTCTTCTATCTCTTGTATTCTGTTTTTGATATCTGCATCTATGGTCCCTGATTTGTTCCCGAGGTTTTTTATCTCCAAAGTTGTCTCCCTTTGCGATTTCTTAGTTGTTTCTACTTCTGTTTTTAGATCCTGGATATTTTTGCTCAGTTCCTTCACTTGCTTGTTTGTGTTTCCCTGTAATTCTTTGAGAGATTTTTCTGTTTCTTCTTTCATGACTTCTGCCTGTTGATCAAATTTCTCCTGTATTTTTAAAGTGATTTTTGCTTTTCCTCCTTATTGGCTACTATCGTTTGACCCATATTCTCCTGAATTTCTTTAAGTGATTTTTGTGTTTCCCTTGTAAGGGCTTCTAGCTTTTGATCATTTTTCTCCTGAATTTCTTTAAGAGATTTATTTATGTCCTTTATGTGTTCTTGTAACAGCATCACGACCAGTGATTCTACATCCAAATCTTGCTTTTCTGGTGTGTTGGGGTATCCAGAACTTGCTATTAAAGGAGAATTGGGTTCAGATGCTGCCATATTGCCTTCATTTCTGTTAGTAACGTTCCTACGTTTGACTTTTGCCCTCTAGATCTCACTGGCGTTAGTTGGTCTTGTTGTCAATTCAGGACTCACCCTTGCAAGATGCCTCCCTCCAGCCGGCCTCCAAATGTACTGCTGGCCCTCTGCACTGCTTGGGGACAGGGTGTGTGGCCCAGGCTGCTTCTGGTCTAGAGGTGGCTACCAGAAGGCTCCAGCCTGAGGTCTCTGGATGGATCCTCTGCTTTTCAGGGTCAGATGGATTCACGGAGCAAGATGCCTCCCTGTGGCCTGCCTCCAGATGCAGAACTGGTCCTCTGCACTGCTTTAGGACAGGGCATGTGGCCCAGGCTGCTCCCAATCCAGAGGTAGTGACTGGAAGGCTCCCGCCAGAGGCCTCCGAATGGATCCTCTGCTTTGCGGGGTCAGATGGACTCACCCGAGCAAGGGACCTCCCTGTGGCCAGCCTCCAGATGCACTGCTGGCCCTCTGTCCTCTCTTTTTTCCATGCTATTGTTTTGGCTTCTTTGTCAGAGATCAGGTGACCATAGTTTTGTAGCATTAATGTCTTCAATTTTTTTTTTACATTGATGTGTGACATTTATATTTTTTATTTTTTTAACTTTGTAATTATTTTTTGTTTACATTCCAAATGATTTCCAATTTCCTGACCCCCCCCCCAACCGTAAGTCCCATAAGCCTTCTTCCCTCACCCCATTCCCACAATCACCTCTCTCCCATTTCTCTGTCCTGGTAATCCCCTACAATGTCAAGTCTTTCCAGGACCAGGGCCCTTCCTTCCTTCTTCTTGGGAATCATTTGATATGTTAATTGTGTCTTGAGTATTCAGAGCTTCTGGGCTAATTAATATCCACTTATCAGTGACTGCATTCCATGCGTATTCTTTTGTGCTTGGGTTAGCTCACTTAGGATGATATTTTCCAGTTCCAACCATTTGCTTAAAAATTTCATGAATTCATTGTTTTTAATTGCTGAGTAGTATTCCATTGTGTAAATATACCATATTTTCTGTATCCATTCCTCCACTGAGGGACATCTGGGTTCTTTACAGCTTCTGGCTATTATAAATAAGGCTGTTATGAACATAGTGAAGAGCATGTGTCATTATTGCATGCCAGGGAATCCTCTGGGTATATGCCCAGAAGTGGTATAGCAGGGTCCTCCGAAAGTGTCATGCCCAGTTTTCTGAGGAACCACCAGACTGATTTCCAGAGCTGTTGTACCATCTTACAATCCCACCGGCAGTGGAGGAATGTTCTTCTTTCTCCACATCCTCATCAACACCTGCTGTCTCCTGAGTTTTTAATCTCAGCCATTCTGACTGGTGTGAGGTGAAATCTCAGGATTGTTTTGATTTTCATTTCCCTAATTATTAATGATGTTGAACATTTCCTAAGGTGCTTCCCAGTCATTTGAAATTATTCTGGTGAAAATTCTTTATTTAGCTCTGTACCCATTTTTATAATAGGGTTATTGTGTCTATGGAGTCTACCTTCTTTAGTTCTTGTATATATTGGATATTAGCCCTCTGTAGGATGGAGCTTTGGTAAAGATCTTTTCCCAATTTGTTGGTTGACTGTTTGTCTTATTGACAGTGTTCTTTGCTGTACAGAAACATTTTAATTTTATTAGGTCCCCTTTGTCAATTCTCAATCTTAGAGTATAAGCTATTGGTGTTCTGTTCGGGAACATTTCCCCTGTTCCCATGTCCTCAAGGATCTTCCCTAGTTTCTTTTCTATTAGTTTCAGTGTGTCTGGTTTTATATGGAGGTCCTTGAACCTCTTGGAGTCGAGCTTATAGGCAGATAAGAATGGTTCGATTTGGATTCTTCTGCATGCTGACCTCCACTTGAAACAGCATCACTTGTTGAAAAGGCTATCTTTTTTCCACTGCAAGGTTTTAGCTCCCTTGTCAAATATCAAGTGACCCTAGGTGTGTGGGTTCTTTTCTGGGTCTTCAATTCTATTCCATTGATCTACCTGCCTGTCATTGTACCAATACCATGCAGTGTTTAACACTATTGCTCTGTAGTAATGCTTGAGGTCTGGGATACTGATTACTCCAGAAGTTCTTTTACTGTTGAGAATAATTTTAGCTATCCTGGATTTTTTGTTATTCCAGATGAATTTGAGAATTGCTCTTTCTAACTATGAAGAGCTGACTTGAGATTTTGATAGGGATTGAATTGAATCTGTATATTGCTTTTGGCACGATGGCCATTTTAACTATATTAATCCTGCCTATCCATGAGCATGGAATATTTTTCCATTTTCTGAGGTCTTCTTCAAATTTCTTCTTCAGAGACCTGAAGTTCTTGTCCTAAAGATCTTTCACTTGTTTAGTTAGAGTCACCCCAAGATACTTTATATTGTTTGTGGTTATTGTGAAGGGTGTCATTTCCCTAATTTCTTTCTCAGCCTGCTTATCCTTTGAGAATAGGAAGGCTACTGATTTGCTTGAGCTGATTTTGTAACCAGCTACATTGCTGAAGTTGTTTATCAGCTGTAGGAGTTCCCTGGTGTTGTTTTTTTGGGTCACTTAAGTATACTGTTATATCCTTTACATCTTATATATGTTGAGGTCTGTCTTGTGACCAATTAATTATATGATCGACTTTAGAGGAGGTACCATGTCGTGCTGAGAAAAAGATATATTCTTTTGCTTTAGGATGAAATGTTCATATATATTTGGATCAACTGGATATAACACACACACACACACACACACACACACACACACACACACACATATATATATATATATAATATCCAGTTGGTCCAAAGCTTCAATTAGTTTCACTGTGTCCCTGATTGATCCATTGAAGAGCATGGAGTGTTGAAGTCATCCACAATTATTGTGTTAGGTGCAGTGAGTGCTTTGAGCTTTAGTAAAGTTTCTTTAATGAATGAAGGTGCCCTTGAATTTGGAGTATTGATGTTCAAAATTGAGAATTCTTCTTGGTGGATTTTACCTTTGACCATTGAGAAGTGTCCTTCTGTGTCGCTTTTGATGATTTTAGGTTGAAAGTCATTTCTATCTGATTTTAGAATAGCTATTCCGGCTTGTTTCCTGAGATCATTTGCTTGTAAAATGTTTTCCAGCCTTTTATTCTGAGGTAGTGTTTGTCTTTGACACTGAGGTGTGTTTCCTGTATGCAGCAAAATGTTGGGCCCTGTTTATGTATCTGGTCTGTTAGTCTACGGTTTGTTTTTTTTTTTTTTAAATTGGGGAATTGAGTCCATTGATGTTAAGAGATATTAAGCAATAGTGATTATTACTTCCTATTATTTTTGATGTTAATTTTATGTTTCAGTGCTTATCTTCTTTTGGGTTTGATGAAAGGTTACTATCTTGCTTTTTCCAGGGTGTAGTTTCCCTCCTTGTATTGGTGTTTTCCCTCTAATATCCTTTGTAGGGCTGGGTTTTTGGAAAGATATTATGTAAATTTGGATTTTAATCATGAAATATCTTGGTTTCTGCATCTATGATGATTGAGAATTATGCTGGGTATAGTAGTCTTGGCTGTCATTTGTGTTCTCTTAGAGTCTTCATGAGATATGCCCAGGATCTTCTAGCTTTCATGGTCTCTGGTGAGAATTCTGATGTAATTCTGAAAGGTCTTCCTTTATAAATTACTTGGCCTTTTTCTTTTACTGCCTTTAATATTCTTTCTGCCTTTAATAAATTTGGGGTTTTGACTATTATGTGACATGGTGTTCTTACACAGAAAAGTGTTTAATTGGGGCTTGTTTACAGTTACAGAGTGTAGTCTAATAACATCATGCTGGTGGCAAGCAGACAGGCACGGGAGCAGTAGCTGAGAGCTACATCCTGATTCACAGGCAGAGAAAGACTTGGGCCCAGCATGGACTTTTGAAATCTTGAAGCTTACCCAGCCCCGGAGGCATATACCTACCTAACAAGGCTTCCCATCCTATTTCCTAATCTTCCCAATCTTGTCAAAAATTTCCATTCCCTTGTGACTAACATTCAAATATATGAGCCTGTGGGGGTTATTCTTATTTAAACCACCTAGTCAGATTCATTTTTTCCTAGTCAGATTCTCTAAGATCAAGAAAAAGTTTTTCAATGAAAGCTGGTAAAGATGTGGGTAAAGAGGAACTCTCACTGATGGTAGGATTGCAAATTGGATTACCCTCTCTGGGAAATTGTGTGGTGAGCTGTCAAAAAAACAAAAGTAGATATAGCATATGATTCTGCTATACTACTCCTTAGAATATGTCGAAAGAATTTAGCATCCTACTCCACAGATACATGTTCAGCCAGTCATTGCCACCCTGCTATCATTATAAAATACAAATAACTTGAATGTCCTACAACTGATGAATGGACAAGGAAAATGTATATTTACTAGAAGAAATTCTATTTATCTATAATAAAAATGAATTAATTTGAATGAAAATAGAAAGAACTAGAAAATGTACTGAGTTATTTACTCTGGATTATTTAATCCAGATCAAGAAAGACAAACAGGATTGGTTTGGTGGAAACCATGTCTAGAAGTACAGAGAGGCCTCCTGCATGAGATTAGACATGACTCTTTAGAGGAAGACCTGCTCAATTGTTTCACCAAGGTAGATCCTGATAAGAAGAGGAAGTCCATCATTTTAAATAATTTATTGTCATGTTGAGTTGTGATGAGTGAAACCTTCCTTACCTCATTTTTCTCAGGGTGAGACTCAGGTTAAATACCTATTCCAGGAAGGAAGATACCACAGAAAACATTGATACAACTCTCAATTGAGAGAGCTTAATTGGCTAAACCTGTCAGGCCTTCAGGTACCTCATTAAAATGGAGATCTGTTTTGAGCCTATGTGATCTGTGGTTAAGTCTACCTGTGGAGGGGCCTGGCCTTCCCTTACATGACTGATGGACACAGAATTATGGAGAGCTGAGGCCTCATTTCAGGAACCTAGTGTCTAGGAGTATGGCAAATGCTTTCTGTTCCTTACAGGATAGTCTGTTGTGTCACTGGCATATAAACCTAGCTCAACCAGAAATCTGGCTGCCTTTCACAGTCCCATACTGCCCTACCTGGGGATCCATCCCATATATAGTCACCAAATGCAGACACTATTATGGAATGCCAAGAAGTACATGTTGTCTGGTATGCCTGGTAAAGCTGTCTCTTGAAAGTCTCTGCCACAGCCTAACATATATAGAGATGGATGATCACAGCCAACCACTGAACTGATCTTGGGGTCCCCAATGGAGGAATTAGAGAAAGGACCGAAGGATCTGAAGGAGTTTGCAACCCCATAGGAAGAACAGCAATATCGACCAACCAGAGCTCCCAGGGTCTAAACCACCAAACAAGGAGTACACATAGAGGGACCCATGGCTCCAGCCTTATACTTAGGAGAGGATGGCCTTGTTGAGCATCAATGGGAGAAGAGGCCCTTGGTCTTTTAAAGGCTCAATGCCCCAGTGTAGGGGAAGTCAAGGGAAGGGAGGTGGGAGTGGGTGGATGGGTAGTGGCATATCCTCATAGAGCCAGGAAGAAGGGAGATGGGGTGGGGATTTCTGGGAGAAAATCAGGAAAGGGGATAACATTTGAAATGCAAATAAATAAAATACCCAAGGGAAAAAAATAATTATTTTTATTATCCTGGATTTTTGTTTTTTCATATGAAGTTGAGTGTTATTCTTTCCAGGTTTGTAAGAATTGTATTGGTATTTCCATGGGAATTTCTTTGAATTTGGAGATTGCTTTGGAAAAGATGGCCATTTTCACTATCTTACCGATCCATGAGCATGGGAGATCTTTCCATCTTCTGAGGTCTTTTCTGATCTCTTTCTACAGGGACTTGAAGTTCTGTCATACAGATCTTTCACGTGCTTGGTTAGAGTTATACCAAGGTATTTGATATTATTTGTGGCAATTGTAAAAGATATTGTTTCACTCATTATATATTATAAGCCCATTTATCATATGTATAGCAATTTGAGTTAATTATATATCCAGTCACTTTACTGAACTTGTTTATCAGCTGTAGGAGTTCTCTGATAGAATTTTGGGGGTAGCTTATGTATACTTTCATATTATCTACAAATAATGATCCCATGCCTTCTTCCTTACCCATTTATATCCCCTTGATATCCTTTTGCTGCCTAATTGCTCTATCTGGAATTTCAAGTGCAATATTGAATAAATAGGGAGAGAATGATGAGTCTTGTCTCTGGTTTTAGTAGGATTGCTTAAATTTCTTTCCATTTAATTTGATGTTTGCCATTGGTTTGCTATATATTGCTTTTATTAGTTTAGGTATGGGCCTTGAATTTCTGATCTCTCCAAGACTTTTACCATCAAGGGGTGTTGTATTTTGTCAAAGGCTTTTTCAGCATCTAATGAGATGGCCATGTAAATTTTTTCTTTGAGTTTGTTTAGATAGTGGAATACATTGATATATTTCCATATATTGAATCATCCCTTCATTCCTGGGATAAAGCATACTTGATTGTGGTGAATGATGGTTTTGATATGTTCTTAGACTCAGTTTGCAAGAGTTTTATTGAATATTTTTGCATAGATATTGATAAACAAAACTGGTCTATAGTTCTCCTTTAAGTGAATTATTTATATCATACTTCAAGGCCTCTATCATCTTTTTTGAGATGAGATTTTCAGTCAAAATCTTGCTTTTCAGGTATGTTAGGGTATCTGGGTCTTGCTGTGATGAGTGAACTGTGTTTTGATGGTACTAAATTACATTGGCTTTTGTTGCTCATATTCTTGTGCTTGCCTCTTTCCAGCTAGTTATCTCTGGTGTTAACTGGCTTAAATGTCTCTGGATCGATTGAGCCTGTCTCTCCTTGGTAGAGTTCTCTTAGGTGGATTACAGCAGGCCTCCTGTGAGGGAGGCAGCGCTCCCTGGTTAGGGGGCCTCCTATGTCCCTGGTTAGAGCAGGACTCCTGTGATCCTTGGTTGCAGCAGACCTCCTAGAAAACCGGCTGTGGGGTTTTTCAATGGGGCAGGAAAGCCAGATTTGACTCAGCATTTCTTTGAGTGTTTCTTGGTCATTAGTGTTTCCTGTGCTAAGAATTCTCTGTTTAGCTCAGTACCACATTTTAAAAAATGGGTTAGTTTGTTGGGTCTAATTTCTTGAGTTCCTTATGTATTTGTTTTATTGGCAGTGTCTTTTGCTTTACTAAAGTTTTGAAATTTCACAAAGTCCTATTTACCAATTATTCATCTCAGAGCATGAGCCATTAGTGGTCTGTTCAGGAAATTGTCTCTTGTACCAACGCTTTCAAGGCTATCTTCCACTTTCCCTTCTATGAGATTTTGTGTATCTGTTTTTATGTTGAAGTCCTTGATTCACATGGATTTGTGATTGGTGTAGGTTGATAAATGTGGATCTAGTTACCTTGTTTTACATGCAGACATCCAGTTAGACCAGAATATATGTTGAAGATGTTTTTTTCCTTTATTGTATGGTTTTGGCTTCATTACCAAAATCAAGTTTCTATATACAGGTTGGTTTATATTTTGCTCTTTGATTTTATTCTATTAATCAGTCTGTCTTTTTCTGTACAATGCCATCGAGTTTTGATTACTATTGCTCTGTAGTACAATTTGAAGTAAGTGATGGTGATTCCTCCAGAGGTTCTTTTATTATTCAGGATTGTTTTGGCTATTCTGGTTGTTTTGTTGAGAATTGTTCTTTCCATATCTGTAAAGAATTGTTTTGGAATTTTGATTGGGATTGCTTTGAATCTTGAAATTGCTCTTGGAAAGATGGCTATTTTCACTGTGTTAATCCTTCCTATCCATATGAGTAGTTATAGTGGGACATATAGTAGTTATAGTTGAAAATATATTTAATTTCCTTGAAATTTGTAAGCAACATACCACACCATGTAATAAATGACTGTCTCTATAAATGCAGAAATAAGGAAGCTAATAAAGTATTTTAGAAATGTAAACTAAAGTTCCATACACTCAAAAGTAGAGGATAAGCTAAGAACTGAACTTCATGGCCTCATCCTATGTTCTCATTTTGTGTAAAGTTACATATATTCATACATATATTCTAAATTCAATGCACATATCTAAAAATAATAAAGCAGTATACAGGAAACCAACAACTAACATCAAATTAAATGGAAAACAACCTCCAGATTCAAAGCAATTCCCATCAAAATACAAGCACAATTCTTCACAGACATGGAAAAAACAACTCTCAACTCCACATGGAAAAACAAAAAAACCCAGGATAGACAAAACAATCTTGAACAATAAAATAACTTCAGTAGGAATCACCATCCCTGACTGCAAGCTGTACTACAGAACAATTGTGATAAAAACAACATGGGATTGGTACAGAAACAGATACATTGATCATTGGAATTGGATCAAAGACCCCCAAATTAACCCACATTATTATGGACATTTGATTTTGATGAAGAAAACAAAACCAAGCAATTGAAAAAATTAACACATCTTCAACAAATGGTGCTAGACTATTTGCCTACTGTAGAAGAATGAAAATAGAACAGTATTTCTCCAAGTACAAGTGGATCACGGACCTCAACATAAAACCTGATAGACTCAATCTAATAGATGAGGAAGGGGAAATAGCCTCGAATACATTGGCACAGGGGAAAATTTTGTGAACAGATAACCAATAGCCCAGGCTCTAAGATCAACAATTATCAAATGGGACATCATGAAACTGAAGAGCTTCTGTAAGTCAAGGGACAATGTCAATAAGACAACATGGCACCCTACAGATTGGAAAAACATCTTCACTAATCCTACAACCTACAGAGGGCTAATATCTGAGCTATACAAATAACTCAATAAGTTTTAGTCCAGAAAACCAAGTAACCCAATTATAAAATGGAGTGCAGAGTTAAATAGAAAATTCTCAACTGAAAAGTCTTGAATAGATGACAAACACTAAAAAATCTTTTAACTTCATTAATCATAAGGGAAATGCAAATCAAAAAGATCATAAGATTTCACCTTATACCAATGAGAATGGCTGAGATCAAAAATTCTATGGATAGCACATGCTGGCAAGGATGTAGAGTGAGAGTATCTGTTGCTGGTGAGATTACAAACTGGTACAGCCACATTGGAAATCAATCTGGCGGTTTCTCAGAAAATTAGAAATAGTTCCTCACCTATAACAGTCCTGGGAATATAGGCAAAAAATGCTTCACCATTTCACTACGTTCATAGCAGCCTCATTCATAAATAGTCAAAAGCTGGAAACAATCCAAATGTCCCTCAGTGGAAGAATGGATACAGAATAGGTGGTTCATTTACACAATGGAATACTACCCAGCTATTTAAAAGAAAGGCGTCATGAATTTTATAGCCAAATGAATAGAAGTAGAAAATATCATAAGTGAATTAAAAAGGTAACACAGACCCAAATGGACATATATGAGATGAATTCACTGATAAGTGGATATGAGGCAAAAAACTTCAGAATACCCATGATACAACTCACAGAACAAATGAAACTTAACAAGAAAGAAGGTCCAAGTGTTGATACTTCAATACCACTTAGAAGGGGGAACAAAATAATCACAGGAAGCATAAGGGAGAGGTACATTGATGGTAGAGGATAGGGTGAGGGAATAAGGGACAGGATCAGGTATGAGAGGAGACAGGATAGAAGCCCAGACAACCAAGAGAATAAATAGACCTATGGAGAGGAATGGAGTATAGAATAGTGTAACCTCTAGAAGTCCCAGGCTTCAGAAATGTGAGAGGATACCAGGACCCAATGGAGATAACCTTAGCCAAAATGCCCAACAGTGTGGAAATGGAATCCAAAGAGACCAACTCCAATAGATAATCATGGCCCTCATTTTAAGGTGTGGGGCCACCCATCTATCTTCAACCTTTTTGTCCCATAATTGTTCCTGTCTTATAGAAATTCAGGGACTAAAATGGAGCAGAGACCGAATTAACCATCATCCAGATATTGTTCCAAAATGGAATTCATTCTATGTGCAGACACCAATCACTGACACTATTACTGATGTCATGTTGTGTTGGCAGACAGGAGCCTAGCTTGGCTCTCTCTCTGAGGTTCTACCACCAGCTGTCTGAAACAAATGCAGATACTTACAGTCAACCATTGTAGAGAGGTCAAAGACTCCCATGGTAGTGTTAGGGGAAGGACTGAAGCTGCTGAAGGGGATGGCAAGCCCATAGAAAGAACCATCATATCAACTAACCAGGACCCTTCAGAGCTCCCAGATATTAAACCACAAGCCAAAAAGCATATATGGGCTTATCTGTGGCCCCTGCTACTTTTGTAGAAGAGGACTGCCTCATCTGGCATTAGTGAGAAAGGATTTGCTTAATCCTATAGAAATTTAATGCCCCAGGGAAGCAGAAAGGAGCAGGTTAAAATGGGGAAGGACTCTCTCAGAATCAAAGAGGAGAAGGAAGGCAGTGAAGAACTCATGGAGAAGGACCTGGAAGGGGGAAATATTTGGAATTTAAATAAATAAAATAATTAATGAAAAAAGTAATGCTAAACATTCTGAATCATCAGGGAAATGCAAATCCAAAGGACATGGTGATTTGACCTTACACCTATCAGAATGGCCATAATTAAAACTCAAGTGAAAGTACATACAGGCTAGATTTAGAGAAAGGGGAACACTATTCCATTGGTGGTAGAATTGCAAATTTGTACAATATCTCTAAAAATCAATTTTGTAATTTCTTAGAAAAATGGAAGACACAGCTGTACTAGTCCTCAGCATATACCCAAAATATTCTTCCACCATATCACTCGGTCACATTCTCCACTATGTTCATAGCAGCTTTATTTATAATATCCAGAAACTTGAAATAAACCAAGATTATCCCTCAAGTGAAGAATGCAAACAGAAAATATAGTTAATTTACACAAAATACAATTCTTTCATTAAAAACAAGGACATCATGAATTTTTCAGGTAAATGGATGGAACTATAAAATTTCATTCTGAGTGAGGTAACCTAGAGTACCTGAAAAATGTACTCACCCATACTCAAGAGGACATGCATGGTATGTACTCACTAATAAGTGGATATTAACCAAAAATCATAGAATACCCATGATACACCCCACAGTTGCAAAGGAATTAAACATGAAGGAAGGCCCAAGTGGGGAGGTTGAATCACACTTAAAACGGGGAACAAACTATTCATAGGAGGCAGATGAAGAGAGGAAACTAGGTTGGGAGAAAGAAGGTGGAGGAGAATGGGGGGCCTGTTGTGGGGACACAAGAAAGAGATACAGAGGGTGAGGAAATGAAATAAATCTTCATCTGCTTGCATGGGTAATCTTTAGGAAGTCATAAGGTCTGAGATGGGGGAAGCTCCCAGGAGTCAATGTGGGTGACTTTAGCTGATATGCCCAACAGTGGAGATGTGTAACCTGAAGAGGCCACCTCCTATAGTCAGGCAGGACTCCACAAAAAGGGATAAGTACACCAACCCATCCATAAAAGCTTTCTCCCAAATTTGTCATGCCTAAAAGAAATGTAAGGACAAAGATGGAACAGAGACTGAAGGAATGGCCAAACAATAACTGACCCATCTTAAACTCATCCCATGGACAAGAGCCAGTCCCTGACATTATTAATATATATTCTGTTATCCTTATAGACAAGAGTCTATCCTAATTATCTTCTGGAAGACTTTATCCAACAGATGTATGAAACAGATCCAGATACCCACAGCCATATTTTGCAAGGAGGTCAGTGACTCTTATGGAAGAATTGTGTGTATGTGTATGGCAGGGGGAGGGAAGGATTGAAGTTTTTGGAGGCAATTGGAACCCCATAGTATAACCAACATAGTCAACATAACTGGAACTCTGAGAGATCTCAGAAACTCACACACCAATGAAAGAACACACATGGGTTAGAATGAGGCCTGCAGCATATATGCAGCAAATGTGCAGCTCAGTCTCCACGTAAGCCCCATAATAACCAGAGTGGAGGCTTTGTTTTGTTTCTCTAGGATAAAAAAATACTTTTATCATCTTATGGGTTCTATAACAGACATAGAATGCAATTTCTTATTTTAAAATATATTTTCAGTTCTCTTTTTTGATAATATAATTGAGATATTTATTTTACTGATTTAAATTACCTCTAGATTGAATGGAATATTTAGGTACAATGTCTTCCAAAAATTAAAATATACAAAAGAGCTTTATAAACAGATGTATGCACACTCCTGGTACATTTATAAATCATGAGATACATTTTTATTTTTAAAGTAAAGATTATAAAAAATGAAAGTAATTCATCCAATTTTTTCCAAGATACAGCAAGAAACCTTTACATACATGAAAAAATGCAGAAGTAACATTTGCAGCTTAATTTTAATGTTTTAAAAATCACACTAGTTCTACAAATCACTATCTCTAGGATCAACTTGCTGCTTCTACTCAATGTGTCATGCTTACAATGAAAGAGAAAAGTGTTCTAAACACAATGATCAGAATTCTTATATCCTACACAACCTCTCAAATGTAATAATCAAAATGTGTTTTATATTTACACTTAGGTCTATGACACACTAAAATCACATTACATGAAAGAACTTATATCTTTCTATAATATCACAGGAACATTGCTTCATCTAAATTAATCATTCATTTAAATTTGCTAGTACATAACAAGTTATTTAAGACAAGCATCTACAATGCTACTCTCCCTTTAAGGACAAAGATATTTAATTTTTATCATCACTGCCTCTGGGAAGTTCAGTGGCTTTTTAAAACTCATGAAAATAGAAGTCCATGATAATAGCATTTGAACAAAACCTGGGAACTTAAAAAAGTCCTTAAAGTTATAGCCTGACTATGGTGTCTGTTCATCAATAGGGCTGCCTTATCTGGCCCCAGTTCTAGATGATAGGCCTAATCTGGCAGAGACTTAATGTGCCAGTATAGGGGAAATTGAGAATGGGGGTACTTGGAGGGGAAGCTTGGGATAGAAACAAACAAATAAACAAACAGATAGAAAATATATCCAATAAATTTAAAGGTGCATGGAACTTCAGAATTAGAAATAAGTAATTTCTTAAGAAATTAGATATTAAGAACCCACTCTGTATTTACGTTTCCTTCAAGGGTTGAACTTAAGTATTTGCTCTCTCCACTGCTGGAAATTTGTGTATTTTCTCACATAATTATTCAGAATTAATGTTGAAACTTATCTCAGTACCTTAGGGCACTTGGAGCTATTTATTTTGCCTATTATGAATTGACATGAAATAACTTTTATTTATTTTTTACATTTAGCATTATAATAAACAAACATTAACTTATTTCTCTAGCTTCTTTCCTTTACTATAAAATAGTCCTAAGATTTTGCTTATAACATAAAGGATAGGTAGAAATACTGCTTCATTTGAAGGTGGAAAATGAAGCCTTCATAGTAATTCTTTTGACTTCTTAATGTTAAATTTTTAATTAATTTAATTTAAATTTTAGACACAACTAAATAAAGTGTTAAGGAAATTTTACTTTTAAATAACAGGGTACCTTTCAGATTTCTTTAACCTGATACATCTCTTGACCTTACAGTTGTATATTTCTTGTATCAAGACAAGCCTTTTCAGTAGAAAAACTGTCTTAATTTTTTTCTTTGTTAAAAAAATTACTTGTTTTAAAATATGTCTTACTCATGAAAATGGCTTATGTATCAATATTTTGAAGATAAGCTAGAATTAAACATTTATTAGATTTCAAATTTTGAGCAATTTGCACTGATGGGAATTTGTAGAAGACTGTGTTCTATCTCACTTGAAATAATTTTGAAAAAAATAATGCTCATATTTTGCATTACTACCATGTTAAAGAATCAAAATGTAGAAAATTCAGTGGGATTATGGTCTTTGTTATTGTTTCTATTAAGTAATAAATTCAAGAATACTTTGTTGGACTTAAACATATTTTCTGCGTTGATACGAACACAGAAACCATAACTGCTTTTTATCTCCAAGTACTGGCATAAACAAGGCTATCAAAATGGACATGAGATTTGAATTAGATACTATTTTGTTGTCAACTCAAGCTGTTAATGTTCCATGAAGTTCTGAAATATTAGTGACTTTTTATGTGAAATTGTTAAGAATGTTGCTACTCAAGGGCACAGAGTAGTGACTAAAATATTTTTTGATGTCTGCGAGAGAAATGCTGCTATGATACAATTAAAAATTTACTGAACTATTGAACTAGTATTGAAATGACATAAAAGATAGATAAATACAATTTAATTTACAGTCCAAAATGAAATGTCAGAGAATATAGTATAAAAACTGATTCACATAGTTTTTGCTTACATATTCTGATATATTTGTTTGTCTGTGTGATTAACATAATACTTAAGTAATTATTGAATTTAACATAGGATAGGGATTTTGTTACTTTATGCCAAGTAGAAATGGGGCTTATGGCTTATAATTGGAAAGGAAGAAGTCAAACTATCACTATTTGCAGATGACATGATAGTATACTTAAGTGACCCAAAAACCCCCACCAGAGAACTCCTACAGATGATAAACAACTTCAGCAAAGTGGCAGGTTATAAAATCAACTCAAGCAAATCAGTAGCTTTCCTATATTCAAAGGATAAACAGGCTGAGAAAGAAATTAGGGAAATGACACCCTTCACAATAGCCACAAACAATATAAAGTACTTTGGTGTGACTATGACCAAACAAGTGAAAGATCTGTATGACAAGACCTTCAAGTCTCTGAAGAAGGAAATGGAGGAAGACCTCAGAAAATGGAAAAATCGGCCATGTTCATGGATTGGCAGGATTAATATAGTAAAAATGGACATCTTGCCAAAAGCAATCTACAGATTCAATGTGATCCCCATCAAAATCCCAACTCAGTTCTTCATAGAGTTAAGAAAAGCAATTCTCAAATTCATCTGGAATAACAAAAAACCCAGGATAGCTAAAACTATTCTCAACAACAAAAGAAATTCTGGGGGAATCAGTATCCTGGACCTCAAGCTTTATTACAGAGCAATAGTGTTAAGAACTGCATGTTATTGGTACAGTGACAGGCAGACAGATCAATGGGATAGGACTGAAGATCCAGAAATGAACCCACACACCTATGGCCACTTGATCTTCAACAAAGGAGCTGAAAACATCCAGTGGAAAAAAGATAGCCCTTTCAACAAATGGTGCTGGTTCAACTGGAGGTCAACATGGAGACGAATGTGAATTGATCCTTCCTTATCTCCTTGTACAAAGTTCAACTCCAAGTGGATCAATGACCTCCACATAAATCCAGACACACTGAAACTAATAGAAAAGAAACTGGAAAAGACCCTTGAGGACTTTTACACAGGGGGAAAGTTCCTGAACAGAACACTAATAGCTTATGCTCTAAGATCAAGAAATGACAAATGGAACCTCATAAAATCACAAAGTTTCTGTAAGGCAAAGGACACCATCAAAAGGAAAAATTGGCAACCAACAAGTTGGGAAAAGAACTTCACCAACCCTACATCTGAGAAAGGGCTAATATCCAATATATATATAAAGAACTCAAGAAGTTAGATCCCAAAAATGTATTAGACCGTATTAAAAATGCGGTACAGAGCTAAACAACGAATTTTCACCCAGAGAACTTTGGATGGCTGAGAAGCATCTTAAGAAATGTTCAACATCATTAGTCATTAGGGAAATGCAAATCAAAACAACCCTGAGGTTTCACCTCACACCAGTCAGAATGGCTAAGATCAAAAACTCAGGAGAAAACAGGTGCTGGCAAGGATGTGGAGAAAGAAGAGCACTCCTCCACTGCTGGTGGGTTGCAAATTAGTACAAACACTCTGGAAATCAGTCTGGTAGTTCCTCAGAAAACTGGGCATGTCACTTCCGGAGGACCCTGCTATACCACTCCTGGGCATATACCCAGAGGATTTCCCAGCAGGTAATAAGGATATATGTTCCACTATGTTCATAGCAGCCCTATTTATAATACCCAGAATCTGGAAAGAACCCAGGTGTCCCTCAACAGAGGAATGGATACAGAAAATGTGGTATATGTACACAATGGAGTACTATTCAGCCATTTGAAAAAATGAATTCATGAAATTCTTAGACAAATGGATGGAGCTGGAAAACATCATACTAAGTGAGGTAACCCACTCTCAAAAGATCAATCATGGTATGCACTCACTGATAAGTGGATATTAGCCTATAAACTTGGAATACCCAAGTCATAATCCGCATAACAAATGATGTGCAAGAAGAATGGACTAGTGGCCCCTGGTTCTGGAAAGGCTCAGTCCAATAGTATAGGGCAATACCAGAACAGGGACGTGGGAAGGGGTAGATGGAGAAACAGGGGGAGGGAAGAGGGCTTATGGGACATGTGGTTAGTGGGGACCCAGAAAAGGGGAAATAATTTGAAATGTAAATAAAAAATAAATTGAATTAAAAAAGAAAGAAATGGTGTTAATGGCTGACATTAACTGTATATTAGGTGCCAGCTAACAATTAGAATGAAAAGTAGGCAAGAAGCAAAGGAATTAACAAAGGCCTCTGTAGCCATCTGCTTTTTGGACACCACTTGAGATATATAAATCAGTGTGCTAGAACCACTCATAACCTGGCTTTTGCTGATAACATTTTTTATAGCAAACGGAAGAGTCCAGGGTCAGTGCAAACATTGAACATGTTCTCTGTCAAGAGGTCAGGAATTTTCTTTGATGTAAAAAATAAAATTCCAGTCTTGAAGTGAAGTGCTGATTTACAATGTAAACAAGATTTCCAAAAGTAGGTAGAAGATAGGCAGGTGTCAAGACAAAAGGACATGAAGGGATTCGATGTCTTTTAATGAACTATGTGCCAGAAGACTCATATGTCATAGTTTCTCCATAGCAAGCCTCCCACCCTTTTGTTTTCTTTCCTGCAGCACAATTTTCTAACTCCTAGCACTTTTAAACTCATTCCTCTAGGCAGCTACCATGATAACAAAGTTCACCCACTTGCTCCTCAAGGCATTCTTTCTGTCTTTCTAATTAACTGTGTTCAGATTTCCCCATTGTGTCTACTTTTAAATTCTTTTAGAGTCTTGCCTCGGGATTATATTGGGACTCAATGCCTAATTCATAGCAAGAAATTCACAGCTTATGTATTTCTTCTACATTACTACTTTTCATAAGTTTAATTCTATCTTCACTTAAGCTGAAAAAAAAACACTGTGGGTTAAGGCTTTATTTATTTATGTCAAAGCATTACTGGAAAAAATTGGAGAATTTTGTTATTGTTTGAAGTACTTAGGGTCAGATAGGTATTGTTTGGAAGAATTCAGATACTTTACTGGGTCTGGGTACCTCTAAACTCTCAATTCTATATCTTTCTCATCTCTTTCTTATTTATGTATTTATTTATTTATTCATTCATTCATTCATTCATTCATTCATTTTAAAGTTATCCTCCTTCTATGTCTCCCTTCCACAAATTCCCCCTCAGATTCCCCCTCTCCCCTTTGCCAGTATGAGGGTACTCCCCCACCCATCCACCCACTCATGTTCTTGGATTCAGTTTGAGAGAATTTTATTGAGAATTTTTGCATTTATATGCATAACGAAATTGGCTTGAAGTTTTCTTGGTTGGGTCTTTGTGTAGCTTAGGTATCAGTGTAACCATGGTTTCATAGAATGAATTACGTAGGATTCTTTCTGTTCCTATTTTGTAGAATAGTTTGATAAGTATTGGTATTAGGTCTTTTTGAAAGTCTGATAGAATTCAGCACAAAAATCATGTGGTCTTGTACTTTTTTTTTCTTTTTTATTTGGTTGGGAGATTTTAATGACTTCTATTTTATTAGAGTTTATGGGACTGTTTAGATAATTTCTCTGGTCTTGTTTAATTATGGTAACTGGTATTTGCCTAGAAAATCATCCATTTCATCCAGATTTTCCAGTTTTGTTTAGTATAAGCTTTTGTAGTAGGATCTATTTGTTTTTTAATTTCCTCAATATCTGTTGTTATATCTCCATTTTCATTTCTGATTTTGTTAATTTGGATACTTTCTCTGTGCTCTCTAGTTAGTTTGGGTCAAGGTTTATCTATCTTGTTGATTTTCTCATAGAATCAGCTCTTAGTTTTAATGATTCTGTATATAGTTCTCTTTGTGTACACATGATTGATTTCAGCTCTCAGTCTGATTATTGCCTCCTGTCTACTCCTCTTGTGTTTGCTTCTTTCTGTGGTAGAGCTTTCAGATATGCTGTTAAGCTGCTAGTGTAGGATTTCTCCAATTTGTTTATGAAGGTACTCAGTACTATGAATCTTCCTCTAAGCTCTACTTTCATTGTGTTGCATAAATTTGTGTATACTATGTCTTCATGTTCAATAAATTCTAGAAAGTCTTTAATTTTTTTCTTATTTCTTCCCTGGCCAACTTATCATTGAGTAGCAAGCTATTCAGTTTCCATGAGTATATGGCCTTTCTGTTGTGGTTGATTTTTGTTCTTGTTGTAGTTTTTTGTTTTGTTTTTTGTTGTTGTTGTTTTGTTTTATTCATTTATGTATGTATGTATGTATGTATGTATGTATGTATGTATGTATGTATTTACCTATTGTTGAAGACCAGTCTTGGACTGTGGTGATCTGAGAGAATTCATGGGATTATTTCAACCTTTTTTAAAAATCTGTTGAGGCTTGTTTTGTGTCCGATTATATGGTCAGTTTTGGAGAAGGTACCATGGGATGCTGAAAAGAAGGTATATTCTTTTTTTAAGGGTGATATGTTCTGTAGATATATGTTAAGTTCATTGGATTCATTACTTTTATTAGTTTCAGTGTCTGTGTTTAGTTTCTGTTACATTCATCTGACCATTGGTGAGAATAGGGTGTTCACGTGTCCAGATATTATTGTGTGAGGTGTAAAGTGTGTTTTGAGCTTTAGTAACATTTCTTTTACAAATGTGGATGACCTTGCATTTGGGATATAGAAGCTCAGAATTGAGAGTACATCTTGGTGGACTTTTCTTTTGATGTGTATAAAGTGTCCTTCTTTATCTTTTTTTTGGCATTTAAAGATGTTTTATTATTAAATATATATTTTTTTATTTTCTATATTCTTTGATTACATTCCAAATGATTTCCCCTTTCCTGGTTCCCCCTCCCCATAAGTTCCATAAGCCCTCTTCCCACTGCCCATTCCCCAATCAAACCCCTCCCACTTCTCTGTCCTGATAATCACCTTTATTGCTGCATCAAGCCTTTCCAGGACCAGGGCCCTCTCCTTCCTGCTTCTTAGGCATCATTTGATATGTAAATTGTGCCTTGTGTATGCAGAGCTCCTGGGCTACTATTCACTTATCAGTGACTGAATTCCATTCTTTTGTGAATGAGTTATCTCACATAGTATAATATTTTACAGTTCCAACCATTTGCCTATGAATTTCATAAATTCATTGTTTTTAATTGCTGAGTAGTATTCCATTGTGTAAATATACCACATTTTCTGTATCCATTCCTCCATTGGAGGACATCTGGGTTCTTTACAGCTTCTGGCTATTATAAATAGGGCTGCTATGAACATAGTGGAGCATGTGTCCTTATTGCACAGCAGGGAATCTTCTGAGTATATGCCCAGGAGTGTTATAGCTGGGTCCTCCTGAAGGGGCATGCCCAGTTTTCTGAGGAACTGCCAGACTGATTTTGGAGGAGTGTTCCTCTTTCTCCACATCCTCACAAACACCTGCTGTCTCATGAGTTTTTAATCTTAGCCATTGAGATTTTAACCTTAGCCATTCTGACTGGTGTGAGGTTAAATCTCATGGTTGTTTTGACAAAACGGCAACCAACAAATTGGGAAAAGATCTTCACCAACCCTGCATATGACAGAGGGCTAATATTCAATATATACAAAGAACTCAAGAAGTTAGACTCCAGAGAGACAAATAGCCCTATTAAAAAATGGGATGAAGAGGTAAACAAAGAATTTTCACCTGAAGAATTTCGAATGGCTGAAAAGCAACTTAAGAAATGTTCAACATCATTAGTCATTAGGTAAGTACAAATCAAAACCTTATCTTTTTTTCTGACTTTTGATTGTAATTCTCATTTATTTGATATTAGAATGGCTACTCCAGCTTGCTTATTGGAGCGATTTGCTTGGAAAATTTGTTTCCCAGCCTTTTACTCTGCGATAGTGTCTATCTTTTCTACTGAGGTGTGTTTCCTATATGCAACAAAATGCTGGATCCTGTTTTTGTATCTAGTCTTTTAGCCTATATCTTTTTATTGTGGAATTAATCTGTCAGGTGCCATAAAAGAACAAGCAGGTTATCTTCCTGCGATGTTCTGTTTTGGAGAATAATATAATATGTGACAGATTTGCTCTAATAAGGCAAAGCCATAAGAGAATTAATTTTAGGAATGATTCCTGTTATTCATATGTTTTTCTTGTTATTATTAAACATATGTAACAATAACTAGATATTAGTTCACCCCCTTTGAAAAGATATCTGCAGATCTATGAATATGCACTGTCTTATAGTGATGCTATATAGACATATAGATGAATTCTTAAGTCTTAATGATGATCCTATAAGAATTCTTAAAATTATATCAGTTGTTACTAAGATCTTTTACAGTGGGAATGCTATTAGGTCCTTTTCTGATAGTCAAACCTACAACGAGAACTCTGTCAATCTCCCATGTGCTACCAGTTAATTGCTCTTAGAAAGTAACCAGATGTTCTCCTACTTAGAACACATTCCAAAAGGTTATAAAACAATTAACCAAAGGTCACAAAGAAGGAAATAATAATTTATTATAGATGCTAGGACAGAAGGTAGAATATTGACTTGGTTGTTTTGATTTGCATTTCCCTAATGACTAATGAAGTCGAGCATTTTTAAAGATGCTTCTCAGCCATCCGAAGTTCTTCAGGTGGAAATTCTTTGTTTAACTCTGTACCCCATTTTTTAATAGGGTTATTTGGTTTTCTGGAGTCTAACTTCTTGAGTTATTTATATATATTGGATATTAGCCCTCTATCTGAAGTAGGGTTAGTGAAGATCTTTTCCCAATTTGTTGGGTGACGTCTCCCTTTCCAATTTGTATCCCTTTGACCTCCTTATGTTGTCTAATTGCCCAAGCTAGTACCTCACGTACAATATTGAAAAGATAAAGAGAAAGGAGGGGCAGCCCTGTTTAGTCCCTGATTTTGGTGAGATTGCTTCAAGTTTCTCTCCATTTAGTTTGATGCTGGCAACCGGTTTGCTGTATATTGCTTTTACTATGTTTAGGTATGGGCCTTGAATTCCTGTTCTTTCCAAGACTTTAAGCATGAAAGGATGCTGAATTTTGTCAAATGCTTTTTCAGCATCCAATGAAATGACCATGTGTTTTTTTTTCTTTGAGTTTGTTTATGTAGTGGATTGCATTGATGGATTTCCTTATATTGTACCATCCCTGCATCCCTGGGATGAAGCCTACTTGGTCATGGTGGATCATCGTTTTGATGTGTTCTTGGATTCGGTTGGCAAGAATTTTATTAAGTATTTTTGCATCGATGTTAATAAGGGAAATTGGTCTGAAGTTCTCTTTCTTTGTTGGATCTTTGTGTGGTTTTGGTATCAGCGTAATTGTGGTTTCTCACCTTACACCAGTCAGAATGGCTAAGATTAAAAATTTAGGAGACAGCAGGTGTTGGCAAGGATGTGGAAAAAGAGGAACACTCCTCCACTGCTGGTGGGTGGCAAATTGGCACAACCACTCTGGAAATCAGTCTGGCGGTTCCTCCGAAAACTGGGCATCTCACTTCTGGAAGATCCTGCTATACCACTCCTGGGCATATACCCAGAGGATTCCCCACCATGTAATAAGGATACATGCTCCACTATGTTCATGGTAGCCCTATTTATAATTGCCAGAAGCTGGAAAGAACCCAGATGTCCCTCAACAGAAGAGTGGATGCAAAAAAACGTAGTATATATACACAATGGAGTACTATTCAGCCATTAGAAACAATGAATTCATGAAATTCTTAGGCAAATGGATGGAGCTGGAGAACATCATACTAAGTGAGGTAACCCAGTCTCAAAAGATCAACCATGGTATGCACTCACTAATAAGTGGATATTAGCCTGGAAAACTGGAATACCCAAAACATAATCCACACATCAAAGGAGGTACAAGAAAAACGGAGGAGTGGCCCCTTCTTCTGGAAATACTCAGTGAAACAGTATAGGGTAAAACCAGAACACGGAAATGGGAAGGGGTGGGTGGGAGAACAGGGGGAAGGAAGGGGGCTTATGGGACTTTTGGGGAGTGGGGGGCTAGAAAAGGGGAAATCATTTGAAATGTAAATAAAAAATATATCGAATTAAAAAATATTGACTTGAACCTGTTGCAGTGAACAGTGGAGCTGAAGTGATGGATGTTTAGCCAGATAATTACTCCTAATAGTTAAGCATGTAATTATGATTTGTTTTTTTTTGTGTGTGTGTGTGTGTGTGTGTGTGAACTTGTGATGAACATTTTAACATGTGATCATGTATTCTAAAAAATATATAAGTACTGATGACAAATAGGAGGGAGAAGAATTTTTTATCCTTAGGAGAATATTTGCCTTTCCCTGCTTAGAGTAGAAAAATTTTCCCTTTCCCTACTTAGGATCTTTTCCTGGATGTTTTGGGTTAGTAGCTTTTTGCACATTTTATTTTCTTTGACAATTTTGTCCATATCTTCTATGTTATCTTCTACAACTGGGATTCTCTCATTTATCTCTTGGATTCTGTTGGTGATGTGAGTCTCTAACTCCTGATATCTTTCCTAGGTTTGAGCTTTAGTAACATTTCTTTTACAAATGTGGATGCCATTGCATTTGGCATGTAGAAGCTCAGAATTGAGAGTACATCTTGGTGGATTTTTCTTTTGATATGTACGAAGTGTCCTTCCTTATCTTTTTTTGGCATTTAAAGATGTTTTATTATTAAATATATATTTTATTTTCTATATTCTTTGTTTACATTCCAAATGATTTCCCCTTTCCTAGTTCCCCCCTCCCCATAAGTCCCACAAGCCCTCTTCCCTCTGCCTATTCCCCAATCAACCCCCTCCCACTTCTCTGTCCTGGTAATCCCCTACATTGCTGCATCAAGAATTTCCAGGACCAGGGTCCTCTCCTTCCTTCTTCTTAGGCATCAATTGATATGTGAATTGTGTCTTGGATATGCAGAGCTTCTGGGCTACTATCTACTTATCAGTGACTGAATTCCATGTGTGTTCTTTTGTGAATGAGTTATCTCACTTGGTTTGATATTTTCCAGTTCCAAACATTTGCCTATGAATTTCATAAATTTATTGTTTTTAATTGTAATGTAGTATTCCATTGTGTAAATGTACCACATCTTCAGTGTTTTGTCCTTTTGTGATTTCTTTACTTCTTTTATTTCCCAATTCAGATTCTGGGCATTCTTTTACTTCATGTGTTTGTGGGTTTTTTTGTTTGTTTGTTTGTTTTTTTTTTTTGGTTTTTGGATTTTGGTTTTTTCGAGACAGGGTTTCTCTTTATAGCCCTGGCTGTCCTGGAACTCACTCTGTAGACCAGGCTGGCCTCAAACTCAGAAATCCGCCTGTCTTTCCCTCCCAGAGTGCTGGGATGACAGGTGTGCGCCACCACCTCCTGGCTGTTTTGTTGTTGTTGTTGTTGTTTTGTTTTTTGTTTTTTTGTTTTGTTTTTTGTTTGTTTGTTTGTTTGTTTTTAATTTCATTATTTGTTTCTTCCTTAATGCTTCTACTGGTTTAGCTGTGTTCTCTATTTCTTCTACAGGTCCCCAATCATCTTTATGAGATGGGATTTTAGGTCAGAATCTTGCTTTTCAGGTTTGTTTGGGAATCCAAGGCTTATTTTGGTAGGTGAGCTGGGTTCTAATGGTGCCAATTGGCAAGGGTTTCTGTTGCATATGTTCTTGTGCTTGTCTCTTACATCTGGTCATCTCGGGAGTAAATTGGCCTTGCTGTCGCTGACTAGTTCCTGTCACCCCTGTGACCCTGTGACCCTGACTGTGTTGGAGCACCTAGGATTCAAGAGGTATCTGGGTATAGTCAAGAGGTCTCTAGGTGTGGATGTATATATGTAGCACAGGCTCTGCTCATGGATGAGTTCTGGGTTTGAAGGAAGATGTGATTTTGTTAGGGCAGGGCAGATGGAGGCCACCTCCTCTGGGCACCATGGATGTTTCAGTTAGGTCAGATATTGGAGCAGGAGGCATGTCTTACCTGTGCACCTGATTGTGTAGGAGCACCTTGGAATCAAGCTGTCTTTGGGAGAGGGTCTGCAGCTTTGACTCTGCTCTGGATAGAGTTGTGGGTTGGAAGGAAGATCCTCTCTCATCTTCTAAATGTTCAATTAATTTTAATTTTTTAAAATTTTGAAAATTTACTTCTTTTAAGCATATGTTGCACAAAGGAATGAATGTTTTATGATATTTTCATGTATGTATATAATATACTTTGTTCATATTCACTACTCTTTTTTTTCTTTTTTTTTTTCTTTTTTACTTACATTTCAAATGATTTCCCCTTTTCTAGCCCCCCACTCCCCGAAAGTCCCATAAGCCCCATTCTCTCCCCCTGTCCTTCCACCCACCCCTTCCCACTTCCCCGTTCTGGTTTTGCCGAATACTGCTTCACTGAGTCTTTCCAGAACAAGGGGCCACTCCTCCTTTCTTCTTGTACCTCATTTGATGTGTGGATTATGTTTTGGGTATTCCAGTTTTCTAGGTAAATATCCACTTATTAGTGAGTGCATACCATGATTCACCTTTTGAGTCTGGGTTACCTCACTTAGTATGATGTTATCTAGCTCCATCGATTTGCTTAAGAATTTCATGAATTCATTGATTCTAATGGCTGAATAGTACTCCATTGTGTAGATATACCACATTTTTTGCATCCACTCTTCTGTTGAGGGATGCCTGGGTTCTTTCCAGCATCTGGCAATTATAAATAGGGCTGCGATGAACATAGTAGAGCATGTATCCTTATTACATGGTGGGGAATCCTCTGGGTATATGCCCAGGAGTGGTATAGCAGGATCTTCTGGAAGTGAAGTGCCCAATTTTCGGAGGAACCGCCAGACTGATTTCCAGAGTGGTTGTACAAATTTGCAACCCCGCCAGCAGTGAAGGAATGTTCCTCTTTCTCCACATCCTCTCCAACACCTGCTGTCTCCTGAATTTTTAATCTTAGCCATTCTGACTGGTGTAAGGTGAAATCTCAGGGTTGTTTTGATTTGCATTTCCCTAATGACTAATGAAGTTGAGCATTTTTTAAGATGCTTCTCCACCATCCGAAGTTCTTCAGGTGAGAATTCTTTGTTTAACTCTGTACCCCATTTTTTAATAGGGTTGTTTGGTTTTCTGGAGTCTAACTTCTTGAGTTCTTTACATATATTGGATATTAGCCCTCTATCTGATGTAGGATTGGTGAAGATCTTTTCTCAATTTGTTGGTTGCCGATTTGTGCTTTTGATGGTGTCCTTTGCCTTACAGAAACTTTGTAATTTTATGAGGTCCCATTTGTCAATATTTGATCTTAGAGCATACGCTATTGGTGTTCTGTTCAGAAACTTTCTCCCTGTACCGATGTCCTAAAGGGTCTTACCCAGTTCCTTTTCTATTAGTATTAGCTTCAGAGTATCTGGCTTTATGTGGTGGTCCTTGATGCATTTGGATTTGAGCTTAGTACAAGGAGACAAGGATGGATCAATTTGCATTCTTCTGCATGCTGACCTCCAGTTGAACTAGCACCATTTGTTGAAAAGGCTATCTTTTTTCCATTGGATGTTTTCAGCCCCTTTATTGAAGATCAAGTGGCCATAGGAGTGTGGGTTCATTTCTGGATCTTCAATCCTGTTCCATTGATCTGCCTGCCTGTCACTGTACCAATACCATGCAGTTTTTTTTTAACACTATTGCTCTGTAGTATTGCTTGAGGTCAGGGATACTGATTCTCCCAGAATTTCTTTTGTTGCTGAGAATAGTTTTAGCTATCCTGGGTTTTTTGTTATTCCAGATGAATTTGTTAATTGCACTTTCTAACTCTGTGAAGAATTGAGTTGGGATTTTGATGGATATTGCATTGAATCTGTATATTGATTTTGGCAAAATGGCCATTTTAACTATATTGATCCTGCCGATCCATGAGCATGGGAGGTTTTCCCATTTTTTGAGGTCTTCTTCCATTTCCTTCTTCAGAGTCTTGAAGTTCTTGTCATAAAGTTCTTTCACATGTTTGGTAAGAGTCACCCCAAGATACTTTATACTGTTTGTGGCTATTGTGAAGGGGGTCATTTCGCTAATTTCTTTCTCAGCCTGCTTATCCTTTGAGTATAGGAAGGCCACTGATTTGCTTGAGTTGATTTTATAACCTGCTACTTTGCTGAAGTTGTTTATCAGCTGTAGGAGTTCTCTAGTGTAATTTTCTGGGTCACTTAGGTAGACTATCATGTCATCTGCAAATAATGATAGTTTGACTTCTTCCTTTCCAATTTGTATCCCTTTGACCTCCTTATGTTGTCGAATTGCCTGAGCTAGCACCTCAAGTACAATATTGAAAAGATAAGGAGAGAGGGGGCAGCCCTGTTTAGTCCCTAATTTTAGTGGGATTGCTTCAAGTTTCTCTCCATTTAGTTTGATGCTGGCTACTGGTTTGCTGTATATTGCTTTTACTATGTTTAGGTATGGGCCTTGAATTCCTGTTCTTTCCAAGACTTTAAGCATGAAAGGACGCTGAATTTTGTCAAATGCTTTTTCAGCATCCAATGAAATGACCATGTGGTTTTTTTCTTTGAGTTTATTTATGTAGTGGATTGCATTGATGGATTTCCGTATATTGAACCAACCCTGCATTCCCGGGATAAAGCCTACTTGATCATGGAGGATGATCATTTTGATGTGTTCTTGGATTCGGTTGGCAAGAATTTTATTGAGTGTTTTTGCATCGATGTTCATAAGGGAAATTGGTCTGAAGTTCTCTTTCTTTGTTGGATCTTTGTGTGGTTTTGGTATCAGCGTAATTGTGGCTTCGTAGAAGGAATTGGGTAGTGTTCCTTCTATTTCTATTTTGTGGAATAGTTCGAAGAGTATTGGTGTTAAGTCTTCTTTGAAGGTCTGATAGAATTCTGCACTGAAACCATCTGGTCCTGTGCTTTTTTTTGGTTGGAAGGCTTTCTATGATTCCTTCTATTTCTTAGGTGTTATGGGACTGTTTAGATGATCTATTTGGTCCTGATTTAATTTTGGTATTTGGTATCTGTCAAGGAAATTGTCCATTTCCTCCAGATTCTCCAGTTGTGTTGAGTATAGGTTCTTGTAGTAGGATATGATGATTTTTTGGATTTCCTCAGTTTCCGTTGTTATATCTCCCTTTTCATTTCTAAGTTTGTTAATTTGGATACGTTCTCTGTGCCCTTTGGTCAGTCTGGCTAAGGGTTTATCTATCTTGTTGATTTTCTCAAAGAACCATCTCCTGGATTCGTGAATTTTTTGTACGTATCTCTTTCTTTCCAATTGATTAATTTCAGCCCCGAGTTTGATGATTTCCTGTCTTCTACTCCTCCTGGGTGAATTGGCTTCTTTTTGTTCCAGGACTTTCAGGTGTGTCGTTAAGCTGCTAGTGTATGCTCTCTCCATTTTCTTTTTGGAGGCACTCAGGGCTATGAGTTTTCTTCTTAGCACTGCTTTCATTGTTTCCCAAAGATTTGGGTATGTTGTCCCTTCATTTTCATTAAATTCTAAAAAGTCTCTGATTTCTTTCTTTATTTCTTCTTTGGTCAAAGTGTCATCGTGTAGAGTATTATTCAGCCTCCATGTGTATGTGGGCTTTCTGTTGTTTTTGTTGCTATTGAAAATCACTCTTACACCATAGTGATCTGATAGGAGGCATGGGATTAGTTCGATCATCTTATATTTGTTGAGGTCTGCCTTGTGTCCAATTATATGGTCAATTTTGGAGAAGGTACCATGAGGTGCTGAGAAAAAGGTATATTCTTTTGCTTTAGGGTGAAATGTTCTATAAATATCAGTCAAATCCAATAGGTCCAAAGCTTCAATTAGTTTTACTGTGTCCCTGTTTAGTTTCTGTTTTCCTGATCGGTCCATTGATGAGAGTGGAGTGTTGAAGTCCCCCACAATTATTGTGTTAGGTGCAATGTGTGCTTTGAGCTTTAGTAAAGTTTCTTTTACGAATGAGGGTGCCCTTGCATTTGGCGCATAGATGTTCAGAATTGAAAGTTCTTATTGGTGGATTTTTCCTTTGACCAGCAAGAAGTGTCCTTCTGTGTCTCTTTTGATGACTTTAGGTTGAAAGTCAATTTTATCTGATATTAGAATGGCTACTCCTGCTCGTTTCCTGTGACCATTGGCTTGTAAGATTGTCTTCCAGCCTTTTACTCTAAGGTAGTTTTAATCTTTGACACTGAGGTGTGTCTCCTGTATACAGCAAATTGTAGGGTCCTGTTTCCTTATCCAGTCTCTTAGTCTATGTCTTTTTATTGGGGAATTGAGACCATTGATGTTAAGAGGTATTAGGGAATAGTGATTATTACTTCCTGTCATTTTTGATGTTCTTTTTATATTTGAGAGGTTATCTTCTTTTGGGTTTGATGAAGGAAGGTAACTATCTTGCTTTTTCCAGGTTGTAGTTTCCCTCCTTCTATTGGAATTTTCCTCCGATTATTCTTTGCAGAGCTGGATTTGTGGAAAGATATTGTGTAAATTTGGTTTTGTCATGGAATATCTTGGTTTCTCCATATATGGTGAATGAGAGTTTTGCTGGGTACAGTAGTCTTGGCTGACATTTGTGTTCTCTTAGAGTCTGCATGAGATCAGCCCAGGATCTTCTAGCTTTCATGGTCTCTTGTGAGAAGTCTGGTGTGATTCTGATAGGTCTTCCTTTATATGTTACTTGCCCTTTTTCTTACTGCCTTTAATATTCTTTCTTTGTTTAGTGCATTTGGGGTTTTGATTATTATGTGACGAGAGGTATTTCTGCTCAGGTCCAGTCTGTTTGGAGTTCTGTAGGCTTCTTGTATATTCATAGGCATCTCTCTCTTTAAGTTAGGAAAGTTTTCTTTTGTAATTTTGTTGAAGATATTTGCTGGCCCTTTCTGTTGTAAATCTTCACTCTCATCTATACCTATAATCCTTAGGTTTGGTCTTCTCATTGTATCCTGGATTTCCTGGATGTTCTGGGATACAAGCTTTTTGCATTTTGCATTTTCTTTAGCAGCTGAGTCAATGGTTTCTATGGTATCTTTGGCATCTGAGATTCTTTCTTCCATCTCTTGTATTCTGTTGTTTATATTTGCATCTATGGCCCCTGATTTCTTCTCAAGGTTTTCTATCTCCAAAGTTGTCTTCCTTTGTGATTTCTTGGTTGTTTCTACTTCTGCTTTTAGATCCAGGATGGTTTTGCTCAGTTCCATCATTTGTTTGTTTGTGTTCTCCTGCATTTCTTTAAGTTTTTTTTTTTTTTGCCTTTCTTCTTGATTGGCTTCTATCTCTTGGGCCTTATTCTCCTGCATTTCTTTAAGTGATTTTTGTGTTTCCATTATACTGGTTTCTAACTTACTCATGTTCCCCTGTATTTCTTTAAGAGATTCATTCATGTCCTTTTGGTGTTCTTCTAGCAGCATCATGACCAGTGATTTTAAATCCAAATCTTGTTTCTCTGGTGTGTTGGCATAACCAGGACTTGCTGATGTTGGAGAGTTTGGTTCAGATGCAGCCATATTGCCTAGATTTCTGTTAGTAGCGTTCCTGCGTTTGCCCTTTGCCATCTTGTTTCTGGAGCTAATTGGTCTTGTCTCTGGCTGGTGTTTCAGCCTCCTGAGAGGCTCTAGGGCTATTTCTGCAACACTGGATGGCAGGGTTTCCCCTGTTGCAGATTGCTGATGTGCTGTCCTCCTTTTGGTTGCCCTTGCAGCCCTAGTGTTCTTTGCCCCAGATTGTATCTGTGAACCAGATGGTGCCAGTTTGCTCCTTCAGGGAGTGCTGTGACTGTATGCTGCAGGGACCTTTTTTGTGTGTTGATCACTCTGCTGGATAGCGGAACTCCCAACCGGGTTGGTGCACACAAGGCTAGCCTAGCTGCTCAGGCTCTGAGTCTAGGCAAAAGCCTGGCAGGCCAATGTCTGAGCAAAGTTCCCCTCAGCTGTGAGTGTTAATTGGGTCTGTCAGGTGGCTAGGATGGTGGCGTGCGTGCGTGCTCCTTGAGAGTGCTGGGAGAGTCTGATGGGCTAACAACCTCCTGTGTGGGTCGGCACACAGATGACCCACTGTGCAGCCCAGGGCCTGGGGGCAGTCCAGGGCCTGACCATCTGAGACCCCTGCTATGTCCGCCCCGGGCTATGCCTGTTAGCTGGTTTGGTTTTGCCTGCTAGGTCTCTCTGGCTTCCCGTAGGCAAAATGGCAGCTGTGCGTGCGCTGGCCCGCGCAAACAACCTCCTGGCCGGGTTTGCACCCCAGCTCCCCCCCCATCAGCCCAGGGCCTGGGTGCAGGCCAACGCCCATCGGACTTAGACCCCCTGCGATGTTGGTCTCGGGTTATATTTGCTTACCTCAGTCTGATTTCTATGGTGACTGAGAACCAATATGGAGGCCTCATAACTGACTGGCGGGAGGCAGAGTTCTGATGTGGCTTCTGTGTGGTGAAAGGCACCGTAAGTCCTCCGCTGCTTGCAGCCTGGCTGGCCAGCGATGGCCAGTGGTCGTGGGCGCAGGGTTGACTGGACCCTGTCAGCTTGGTTCTACTGCTGATGGCCCTTCCTCTGGACCAGCGGCTGCTGCTGTTGCTGCTGCCGCTGCCACCGCTTGTCGTCTCCCCCATATTCACTACTCTTTAACCATTCTTTTCCTACTAGCTTCTTCCTCAGATCCCCTTCCTTTTGCCACAAAGGTATCCTACTTTCTTGTCTTTAATCTTCACAATCTGGAATATGTGTATATCAGAAAATGTCATGCTTGGCTTTTTGAATCTAGCTTATGTTAGTTTATCTTCTGGCCTATCATAAGCACACACACACACACATACACACACACACACACAAACTAACACACACAAACACACACAGACTAACACACACATACATACACAGCACATCATGTTGAATACTTTAAGTATGCATAGATTTATATTTTTCAAATGTTAGCATTCAATCACATTCCTTTTGGGTTTCTTTTCTTTATATTTTTATAAATCCTTTTTATCTTGTTTTAAATCATATACATATTTTTACAAATTTATTCCAGAAATATAATTTCAAGTCTTAGTGTGCCATACTAATAAAAATGGAAAGACATATTTATTATAATTCATTCAAATATTGTAAATTAAAATTCACATAATAACATTAAATTGGGAACTTTTATTAAAATTCTGTAGCAGGGTTGATAAATAAGCCTATTACAGGTCCCTTTAAAGGTATTAGTGGTATGACAGTTCACAAATGTGTCTCTCACTCTCATTTATTGAACCAACTTGCTATATTCTGTGATTGTACTTACAATGGAAGAAGAAAAACAGAAATTAGGAAGAAATAGTGGCTATTACAAGTTGATATTTTATGCATTGAATAGAAAAACTAAAGATAGACTTCAGAGATAGTGAAGGGAGTGTTCTAAATTACACATAGTAGTTCAAAACTGCTTCAAATACCTTCTAATCCCTTAGAATATTATATACTGGGATAGTAAGGAGGAAACTATTCATTGATTTTATTTTACCAGGATGGCATGATAGATGGGTAGTGGGTGCACAAATTTAATTCTGAAAGATGAAATGATTTAGTACTACAATAATCAGGGTGATAAGTATAAACAAGAATGAGTTCTATGATGAAATAATCCTTAATCTCACTGGACGCTAAATATATATCCATCAGAGACAGAATGAATGAGGAAAAAGGGCCAAACATACATTGGATAACTCATATCACCCAAGTCACCATCTCATTTACTATGTTCAATCACAGATTCTCTTCCACAAAACTAGTCACAGTGGCTTTCTCCAGAGATTCCTACACTCTGTCTATATTGCATGCTATAATGTTGCAAACATCAACTGCATGGAATGATGTTCTAAAAGAATAAAACTGAAATCATATAGCATTTAGGTTTCCTTTCTTTACTAAATGCACAGAAGAATGAAGAATGAAGTGTCATGAACAGGCTTCCCTGAGTGTAGTACAAAGGTGATATAATTGACATGTATTTGAACAGAGGTGTGTAATAATAGGGGATGGGAAACTGGTGGTAGCTACCAGCAAGTCCCAGATGCCAGGAAAGTAAGAGGCCCCCAGGGCTTAACGGGGATGAGATTAGCAGAAATGCCCAATTAAGGGGAGGGAGAACCTGTAGAGACCATATCCAGAGGTGAGGCAAGGGACTTGTTTGGGGGATGGGGCCACTTACTCATCTTTAAAATTTTAACGCAGAATGACTTTTCTCTAAAGAAAATACAGGGGAAAAGTGTGGAGCAAAGACTGAAGAAAAGGCCATCCAGAGACTGCCCCTCCTGGGGATACATCCGATATGCAGACACCAAACTCAAATACTATTTTGGATGCCAAGAAGTGCTTGCTGACAGGTGCCTGTTATAGCTATCTCATGAGAGCCTCTGCCAGAGTCTGACAAATCTGAGGTGAATGCTCACAGACAATTATTGGACTGAGTATGGGGACCCCAATGGAGGAGTTAGAGAAAGGACTGCAGGAGCTGAAGGGTTTTGTAATCCCATAGGAAGAATAACAATATACACTAACCAGAACCCACAGAGCTCCCAGAGCTCTTTACTATGAAGAAAAGATTACACATGTAGGGACCCATGACTCCACCTGCATATATAGCAGATGATGGCATTGTCTGTCTTCAATGGGAGGAGATGCCTTTGATCCTGTGAAGGCTCTAATATTCTCAAATGTAGGGGAATGCTAGGGTGGTGAGGTGGAAGTGGATGGGTGGGTGGGGGAGCACCCTCATAGAAGCAGGAGGAGAGAATAGGATAGAGGGTTTGCAGAAGGAAAACTGGGAAAGGGGATAACTGTACTGTGTAGGACCCTTCAGCATCATAAAGACCGTTGTATGTGAATTTTTTATTGCTTTTAATTCTGCCTTTACTTGAAATGAAAACATGAGGTATGGAGAAGACAAGACCCTCTATTGTGTAGAGTCATGTATCTAAGGATATGATTGCTGATTGTCTTCTGACTCTTGTTGAGATTTTGTATTGTTTCATACTCATACTACAAAGACATTTGAATTGAAACATTTATTAAAATGTCTACCCTGACAAACTCTCATCTAAGGTCTTAGAAATATGATATGTACATCAGAATATTATGCATGGTTTCTAATTTGCTCCTGGTAGTAATATAACAGTGGAAGAAACTAACACTCCTTCACTTATTGCTATTTGGGAAACAGCCTAATATTTAAGTATAATCTAATTGCAATTGTTCAGTGATTCTCAAAAAGATTGATCTAAAAGCTATTTATAAATGGAAGAGTTAGATTAACATTTTTCAGTTAATTAAATTTTATTTAGCAACCTAAAAATAGTGTACTGTTGTTCAAGAATAAGGGTGGATTTTGCAAACAACCTGTTGAGCTGTAAATTTCGTTATGCCATATATATATATATGTTACTCTACCCAGATATAATTATGTGAAAATATGTTAAAACAGTAGCCAGATTCATGGCATGCTGGGAATTTTTCTACCTCTTGAATAATGGTTCTTTAGGGTTTGATCAAACTTTGGAAACCAGGCTGACATTATTTTCATTCTTTTTGAAATTTCCAAGAACTTGATATAATTCATCTAACAGGATATATATCTGCACTGCAGATGAAGCTCCTCTTTCATACAATTTCAGGCATGTCAGTTGATAGACTATGAAGTGAATGAAGAGTTTCTGCTGGAATGTCACTATGAGAATTGATGCACTGCAACTTAGGTATTTGGAGACTGTACATAGCATGAAGTGTCTTAGTTAATGTCATGTGCAGATATCTCTCAGTGACTACAAGTGATCTAAAATACCCGACATAGACAAACAATGAGAAGAGAAAATAGTATGGCTGCAACTATAATAGAGTTACTAACATAGTATGCAATCTGCCAGTGTTTCATTCTTTGGTATGACACTGCTGATACAAAAATGATTATGTATAGCTTAAGATAACTTCCATCAAAGAGGCAAGAGCACTTTCTACTTATGACTAATATGAATTTTATAAACTTCCAGACTTTAATAAGTGACTTTTTTGTATTATTTAATATTTACCATTATTGTAGATGAATAATTTCACCTTAACTATTATAAAATAGATGAGTATTAAAAATAAAATACCAGATACTAAAAAAAATTAAAAATAAAAATACACATAAAAAGTACTGGATACAATAAAAAGCATATTTTATCATATGGATTCTAAAGTAAGTTGTCAAATTGTAGAAAATCTACAATCAAATACAATAACAATTATTATCTTATTTCTATAGTCATATTTCTATAGTATAGTTATATTTTTTTCTACCTTAAATTTTAGTTTTTTTTCTTTCTAATCTACATTAATATAAATGTTACAATTCTGAACTTTTGTCCTTCAATATCTTTCTAAATATTTCAGGAAAGGCTCATATAACATCAGAATGAGAGTAAGTGAAATGGAATGGAAACTGTTGTTAATATTTAACATGCTTTAGCCAATACATATCAGAGTACTCTTTGAACAAATATAAATAAGAAATAGTATATGGAGGAAATATAGAATACAAGTACAAAAGTTAGAGTTGTGTAAAATACATTATACATGAATATCACTTAAAGGAAATAAAATGATTGATTTTGATAAAGAGAGGTTCAAACTAATTTCTCATATTTGAATTTATTCAAACAGAGTACAGCCAGAGGTGCTTTGAAAGCCATGGAGTATGAAGTTACTTAAGTTTTAGTTTGTAATAATATAAGGAGCAGGTGTAATGTCTCAGCAGGTGGAAGAACATTTTATTCAAGAGGAATAAAATACATGATAGCATGATTAAAAAATTTCAACATTTTTCCCTGTGTAATATATAAAGTGGTACAGAAGGAAATTAATGATCTGAATAAAAGTGTATATCCTAAGCTCATAGTTAATAAATCTTACTATTTATAATAGTGCAAAATATCAAAAAATAAATTCTTGTATTCACCACAGTTCTTTTAACATACCAGCTGTTGATAAGCTAACACTAAAATCATAAAAAACAAAAACAAAAATAATCCAAAGCCCATTTGGAAGAAGGAGGAGGAGAAGGAGGTGGAGGAGGAGGAGAAGGAGAACGAGGACAAGGAGCAGAAGAAGAAAAGGAAAAGAAGAAGAAAGAAGAAGAGAAGAAGAAAGGAAGTGAGAAAGATAAAAGAAGGAAAGAAGGAATGAATGAATCAGAATATCTGTAGGGTACTGATGGATCTAGCAAGCACACTATTAAGGAAGTGGATAGACCAAATACAGCACTACAAAATTAATACTAGTTTATAATATATATGTGCATATAAATATGAGAGTTGCAAATAAAGCCATATAATTAAAAATGAGAGCAAAATCAAGTAAAATAAAGATGCTGATCAAAGCATGGGGTAATGGTATGCAAGAAAGCATAAGTACACATGTGACATAAAAACAGCAGAAAGTGGATATGGGACGATGCAATGGAATAAGAAAAATTGGCAAGAATCAACTAAAATTTTCTTTTTCAGAAATCTTTAATAATTTCTCTTAGATGTAATATCAAGACAAAGTAATAAGATAAAATATGTTTAAACTGGAACACATACAGTTTTAATTTTTTTCTATTTGTTTTCTTTTTACTTCCAGGAAACCACCTATTTCCCCCTCCCCCTTCTTCTATGAGGGTGTTCCCTCACCCACCCACCCAATCCCACCTCCCTGTCCTAGAATTCTCTTAAACTGGGGCATCCAGCCATCATAGGGCCAAGGGCCTCCCTTCCAATGAAAGCCCTATAAGGCCAACCTCTGTAATATATGCAGTTGGAGCCTGGATCCCTCCATGTGCACTCTTTGGTTGGTGGTTTAGTCCATGGGAGTTCCTGGAGTGTCTGGATGGTTGATATTATTGTTGTTCATATGGGGCTGCAAACCCCTTCAGATCCTTGGGTCCTTTTTCCAGTGCCTCCATTGGGGATCCCATGCTTAGTCCAATTGTTGGCTGCAAGCATCCACCTCTATATTCGTCAGGCTCTGGCAGAAACTCTCAGGAAACAGCTCTATCAGGTTCATGTCCACATGCATTTCTTGGTATGCACAATAGTGTCTGGGTTTGGTAACTGTATATGAGATGGATCCCCAGGTGGGGCAGCCTCTGGATGGCCTTTCCTACAGTCCACATTTTGTCCCCTTATTTCCTCCTGTATTTTGTTTCCCCTTCTAAGGAGGAGTGAAGATTCCAAACTTTGGTTTTCCTTCTTCTTGAGCTTCTTATGGTCTGTGAATTGTACCTGGATATTCCAAGCTTTTGGGCTAATATCCACTTATCAGTGAGTGCATACAGTGTGTGTTTTTTTGTGATTGGGTTCCCTCACTCAAGATGATACTTTCAAGTTCCATCCATTTGCCTAAGAATTTCATAAAGTCATTGTTTTTAAAAGCTGAGTGTTAGTCCATTGTGTAAATGTATCACATTTTCTGCATCGATTCCTCTGTTGAAGGACATCTGAGTTCTTTTCAACTTCCGGCTATTATAAATAAGACTGCTATGAACTTACGGAAGTGTGTGTCCTTGTTATATTTTGGAGCATGTTTTGGGTATATGCCCATGAATGGTATAGCTATAATCAACAAAACTGGAAAATTTGGATGATATGAACAAATTTTTAACAGATACCAGGTGCAAAAGTCAGAAAAAGATAAACAATCTAAACAGTCCCATAACCCTAAAGAAAGAGAAGCAGTCATTAAAAGTCTCCCAACCAAATAAAGCACAGGAGCCGATGATTTTAGTGCATAATTCTATAAGACCTTCAAAGAAGTGCTAATACCAATACTCTTTAAACTATTCTACAAAATAGAAACAGAGGGCTACCCACTCTCTCCCAACCTAATCAATATAGTACTCGAAGTCCTAGACCCAGTCCTAGTCCCAGAGGAATTACACAACAAAAGGAGGACAAAGGGTTACAATTTGGAAAAGAAGCCCTTCTCTTTTACTACCCAAATATCTCTTTTTTTATTCGATAATTTTTTATTTACATTTCAAATGATTTCCCCTTTTCTGGCTCTTCACTCCCTGAAAGTCCCATTAGCCCTATTCCCTCCCCCTATTCCCCCATCCACTCCTTCCCACTTCCCTGTTCTGGTATTGCCCAATACTGCTGCACTGAGCCTTTCCAGAACCAGGGGCTACTCCTCAGTTCTTTTTGGACACCATTTGATATGTGGATTATGTCTTTGGTATTCCAAGTTTCTAGGCTAATATCCACTTATCAGTGAGTGCATACCATGATTGATCTTTTGAGACTCTGTTACCTCACTTAATATGATGTTCTCGAGCTCCATCCATTTGTCTAAGAATTTCATGAATTCATTGTTTCTAATGGCTGAATAGCACTCCATTGTGTACATATACCACATTTTTTGTATCCATTCCTCCATTGAGGGTGATCTGGGTTCTTTCCAGCTTCTGGCTATTATAAATAGGGCTGCTATGAACATAATGGAGCATGTATCCTTATTACATGCTGAGGAATACTCTGGGTATATGCTCAGAAGTGGTATAGCAGGGTCCTCTGGAAGTGACCTGCCCGAGGGGTTGTGCCAATTTGCATTCCCACCAACACTGAAGGAGTGTTCCTCTTCTTCACATCCTCACCAACACCTCCAGTCTCCTGAGTTTTTAATCTTTGCCATTCTGACTGGTATAAGGTGAAATCTCAGGGTTGTTTTGATTTGAAATTCCCTAATGACTAATGATGTTGAGCATTTTTTAAGATGCTTCTCAGCCATCTGAAGTTCTTCAGGTGAAAATTCTTTGTTTAGCTCTGTACCCCATTTTTAATGTGGTTATTTGGTTTTCTGGGGTCTAATTTCTTGAGTTCTTTATGTATATTCGATATTAGCCCTCTGTCAGATGTAGGGTTGGTGAAGAACTTTTCCCAATTTGTTGGTTGCCAATTTGTCCTTTTGATGGTGTCCTTTGCCTTACAGAAACTTTGTAATTTTATGATGTCCCATTTGTCTATTCTTGATCTTAGAGCATAACCTATTGGTATTCTGTTCAGGAACTTTACCCCTGTGCCAATGTCCTCAAGGGTCTTCCCAGTTTCTTTTCTATTAGCTTCAGTGTGTCTGGTTTTATGTGGAGGTCCTTGATCCATTTGGAATTAAGCTTAGAACAATGAGATAAGGATGGATCGATTCCCAGTCTTCTCCATGCTGACCTCCAGTTGAACCAGCACCATTTGTTGAAAAGACTATCAATTTTCCACTGGATGTTTTCAGCCCCTTTGTTGAAGATCAAGTGGCCATAGGTGTGTGGGTTCATTTCTGGATCTTCAGTCCTATCCCATTGATCTGCCTGCCTGTCACTGTACCAATACCATGTAGTTTTTAACACTATTTTTCTGTAGTATTGCTTGAAGTCAGGGATACTGATTCCCCCAGAATTTCTTTTGTTGTTGAGAATAGTATTAGCTATCCTGGGTTTTTTGTTATTCCAGATGAATTTGAGAATTGCTCTTTCTAACTCTATGAACAACTGAGTTGGGGTTTTGATGGGTATTGCACTGAATTTGTATATTGCTTTTGGCAAGATGGCCATTTTAACTATATTAATCCTGCCAATCCATGAACATGGCAGATTGTTCCATTTTCTGAGGTCTTCTTCCATTTCCTTTTTCAGAAACTTGAAGTTCTTGTCATACAGTTCTTTCACTTGTTTGGTCATAGTCACACCAAAGTACTTTATATTGTTTGTGGCTATTTTGAAAGGTGTCATTTCCCTAACTTCTTTCTCAGCCTGCTTATCCTTTGAGTATAGGAAGGCTACTGATTTGCTTGAGTTGATTTTATAACCAGCCACTTTGCTGAAGTTGTTTATCAGCTGTAAGATTTCTCTGGTGGAAGTTTTTTGGGTCACTTAAGTAGAGTATCATATCATCTGCAAATAGTGATAGTTTGACTTCTATCTTTCCAATTTGTATCCCTTTGACCTCCTTATGTTGTCTAATTGCCCTAGCTAGTACCTCAAATAAAATATTGATAAGATAAGGAGAGAGGGGTCAGCCTTGTCTAGTCCCTGATTTTAGTGGGATTGCTTCAAGTTTCCATTTAGTTTGATGTTGGCTACCATCTTGCTGTATATTGCTTTTACCAGGTTTAGGTATGGGCCTTGATTCAAGTGCTAAATCTTTCTATGATTCCACAATTATACTTTTACCTAAATCACACAAAAAACCCATCAAAGAAAGAGAACTTCAGACTAATTTCCTTTATGACTGTCAATGCAAAATTACTCAATAAAATTCTAACAAACTGAATCCCAAAAACACACCAAAACAATTATCCATCATGATCAAGTAAGATTTCATTCCAGAGATGCTGGGGTGGTTCAGTATACAGAAATTCATCAAGGTAATTCACTATATAAACAAACTCAAAGAGAATAACCACATGGTCATGTTATTAAATGCCTAAAAAGCATTTGACAAAATTCATCATCCCTTCATGTTAAAAGTCTTAGAAAGATCAGGAATTCACAGCCCATATCTTAACATAGTAAAAGTAATATGCCGCAATCCAGTAGCCAACATCAAACTAAATGGAGAGAAACTTGAAGCAATCCCACTAAATCAGGAAGTAGAAAGGGCTGCCCATTCTCTCCCTAACTATTCAATATAGTACATGAAGTCCTAGCCAGAGAAATTAGACAATGAATGGAGGTCAAAGGGAAACAAATTGGAAAAGAAGCCATTCTCTTTCCAAAAAAAAAAAAAAAAAAAAAAAAAAAAAAAAACCCACAGTTTATAGAGCACTTTCATATACTCTGAGAGCTAGTTATAAGGGAATAGCCCTCCAGATTAGTTGGATTCCATTAAACACTGTCTTTTAACTAATTGGATATTACCCTCAATTTCTATGAAGGTACTATTGGAAATGGCAGCATCATCTATTATTTTGGGGATTTTTTTTTTTTTGAGTTTTCTAACCAACAATTAAGAAGTGTAGTTTTCCATGTCTGGCAATGAGAATTTTATTATATACTTTACAACTTTGGGGAAAGCATTATCATTATAGTGGCATAGCTTCATTTAGTTTCTGGTTGTGAATTTCCATGTTAAATAACCTCAATCTTTCTAATTCTCCTGTTCATAGTATCTGCTTCTTAATATTCCCTTCACATAAACTCCACTCAAAATGGTCCATTTTTATTATCTGTCAATCTATCTATCTATCTATCTATCTATCTATCTATCTATCTATCAATCATTTATTTATGTTTTTGGTTTCTGTATTTGCTTCATGTCATATTCACACATCTGAACTTGAAGTGCCAATATTGCTAGAGGAAATCTTATAGAACCACAATTCTAGATGAAGAGTTACAGGTAGTTAATGGCTATCATGAGAAGGAGAATTAGTCCTCTCTAGGAAGGAGGCCCTGATAGGCTATGCAATCCAATATATCAGGCCTAACTGCACATGCATAAGAGAAAATAAACTTAACAGGCTGTAATCTTGTGTATGTGTACATGTGTGTGTGTGTGTATGTATGAGTGTCTGTCTATGTCTATGTATGTGCATGAGCATGTGAGTGTGGAACAATAATAATTAAAGAAGAGAAGGTCATAAATTTGAAAGAGAGTTGGGGAGAAGCAGGAAAAATTGGTGTGTGGAGAGAGAGGTAAGAAATTATGTGAATGAAGTACTTATGTATAAAATTCCCCAGGTGAATTTAAAGCTAAAAAATTAAAAGTCTAGCCAAAGATTGAAAGCAAATATTTGCCAACAGTAGATACAGAAACTTACATCATTCTGTGTTTAAATCTTAAATGTATTTGTTAGCTTAGTCCTGAAATCCCAGCTATCAGTCAATCTGAGGCAGAAGGTTTCTCAGGGTAACAGAATCAGCTTAGTATCATGCTGAGAAACTTAGTGAGATTCTGTCTCAAAATAAATACAACAGTAAAACACTGGAGAAAAAAGAGGAAAATATACCTCACTAGCATAATGCTTCTCTCAAATGTGTGAGCATCTGGGCTCAATATTTATTACCATAGAAACCAAACAAAGAATGCCAAAAACAGTTCTGACAACAAATCTTATGTAAAAGGAACAAAGTATTTGAGTATACATTTATTCAGGGAAAATATAAGAACATCTATTAGTATATAATTTGTCATTGAGGAAACGTAAATATTAATATACTGTTTCATATCCACTAGTATGATAACAATATAGGCAATTCACAGCCAACCATTGGAATAAGCACAGAATCCCCAATGGAGGAGCTAGAGAAAGGACTGAAGGAGCTGAAGGGGTTTGCAGCTCCATAGAAGGAACAACAATATCAACCAACCAGTAGCCCCCTCCCCCCCCCCCCCCCCCCCGAGATCCCAGGGTCTAAACCACTTATCAAAGAGTACACAAGGAGGGACTCATGGCTCCAGCTGCATATGTAGCAGACATCAATGAGAAGTGAGACCCTTTGTTTTGTGAAGGCTTGATACCCCAGTGCAGGGTAATGCTAGGACAGGGAAGAGGGAATGGTTGGTTTGGTGAGTAGGGCAAGAGGGGAGTGGAAACCTGGAAAGGGGGAAACATTTGAAATGTACATAAAGAAAATATCGAATAAAAAAGTTTGTAGAAATTCAAAATAAATAATCACATGTGAAATTTCTGGTAAAACTATGTTACCATTTAAATAACTAGAAAATGATTGTCCAAAGTAGCCTTGCCATTTTATATTGATAATCAGTGAAGAAATTATCCAGAATTGTAAAGATGAGATTAATATGAACTACTTATTGTGTGCAAGTAGTATTTCTAAAGTTGAACCTAGATACAAGACAGTTTAAAATAGTCTAAAGCAAATACTAATGTATAAAAATGTTAGCATTTTGGTATCCATTTATATAAAATTAAAAATACCTAATCAATAGTGGCTAAGTCATTTGTAGAATATAGTTAATTCCCTAATGGAAATGATTTTTAAATAATTATGTCATTGCAAAATATCTGATAAGATGGTAGACACAATTGAAGCCTGCTAGTGAGTCCTTTGCAGTGTTTTATCTTGACCAACTCCTACTTAGCCAAATCAATATTGTAAATTTTTTGTGTATAAAAAGAGTTGATTTAAAGTTTAGATTTAAATAAAAGTTGGAAATATTTGTGCATAGTGCCCAGCCTAGCCTGAATTGTTTTAAATTGTAAAAACATAAATGGTGTAGGAATAAATTTAAAACAGAAAAATGTTAAGATATCTATTAAACTATGGAAGGAATTTTAAAATTTCAAATCACATTGCTTCTTTTGTTGTTTATTTGTTTCTTTGCTTCTTCTGTTTTGTAATATTTGGTCTTTAAATACTATGGCACCAATGGTAATACCAGTTTGTAGAAATTCCACCATCTAGCTGCCCAAAAGAAGCTAAAATATAAAGATGCACCTATTTCCCCTTATTTCCCTTCACTAATAGTAAAATGAAATAAAGCAACGCCAGGATGGCTCAAATCGGATAACACACACACACACACACACACACACACACACACACACACACAAATGGAACTTTGAGAATGCTAAAAGTAGAGGAAAGTAACAGTGCTGTGTGGATAGATACTTAAGAGTGTTGTTTCTTACAAGGGATGAGTCTGAGACTGCAAAGATATTTCTTTTGTTTTAATTGTTCATTCTTTGAGAATTTCATATGTTGATGTTATATTCTTCCTTTCCCTACTTCTTTTTTTTAAAATTTTTTCTTTGATATAATTTATTTAAATTTCAAATGATTTCCCCTTTTCTAGCCCCCCCCCCCCACTCCCCGAAAGTCTTGTAAGCCCCCTTGTCTTCCCCTGTCCTCCCACCCACCCCTTCCCATTCTGGTTTTGCTGAATACTGCTTTCCAGAACCAGGGGCCACTCCTCCTTTCTTCTTGTACCTCATTTGATGTGTGGATTATGTTTTGGGTATTCCAGTTTTCTAGGTTAATAACCACTTATTAGTGAGTGCATACCATGATTCACCTTTTGAGTCTGGGTTACCTCACTTAGTATGATATGCTCTAGCTCCATCCATTTGCCTAAGAATTTCATGAATTCATTGTTTCTAATGGCTGAATAGTACTCTATTGTGTAGATATACCACATTTTTTGCATCCACTCTTCTGTTGAGGGATACCTGGGTTCTTTCCAGCATCTGGCAATTATAAATAGGGCTGCTATGAACATAGTAGAGCATGTATCCTTATTACATGGTGGGGAATCCTCTGGGTATATGCCCAGGTGTGGTATAGCAGGATCTTCTAGAAGTGAGGTGCCCAGTTTTCGGAGGAACCGCCAGACTGATTTCCAGAGTGGTTGTACCAATTTGCAACCCCACCAGCAGTGGAGGAGTGTTCCTCTTTCTCCACACCCTCTCCAACACCTGCTGTTTCCTGAATTTTTAATCTTAGCCATTCTGACTGGTGTAAGATGAAATCTTAGGGTTGTTTTGATTTGCATTTCCCTAATGACTAATGAAGTTGAGCATTTTTTAAGATGCTTCTCCGCCATCCGAAGTTCTTCAGGTGAGAATTCTTTGTTTAACTCTGTACCCCACTTTTTAATAGGGTTGTTCGCTTTTCTGGAGTCTAACTTCTTGAGTTCTTTATATATATTGGATATTTGCCCTCTATCTGATGTAGGATTGGTGAAGATGTTTTCCCAATTTGTTGGTTGCCGATTTGTCCTCTTGATGGTGTCCTTTGCCTTACAGAAACTTTGTAATTTTATGAGGTCCCATTTGTCAATTCTTGCTCTTAGAGCATACGCTATTGGTGTTCTGTTCAGAAACTTTCTCCCTGTACCGATGTCCTCAAGGGTCTTCCCCAGTTTCTTTTCTATTAGCTTCAGAGTGTCTGGCTTTATGTGGAGGTCCTTGATCCATTTGGATTTGAGCTTAGTACAAGGAGACAAGGATGGATCAATTCGCATTCTTCTGCATGCTGACCTCCAGTTGAACCAGCACCATTTGTTGAAAAGGCTATCTTTTTTCCATTGGATGTTTTCAGCCTCTTTGTCGAGGATCAAGTGGCCATAGGTGTGTGGTTCATTTCTGGATCTTCAATCCTGTTCCATTGATCCTCCTGCCTGTCACTGTACCAATACCATGCAGTTTTTACCACTATTGCTATGTAGTATTGCTTGAGGTCAGGGATACTGATTCCCCCAGATTTTCTTTTGTTGCTGAGAATAGTTTTAGCTATCCTGGGTTTTTTGTTGTTCCAGATGAATTTGATAATTGCTCTTTCTAACTCTGTGAAGAATTGAGTTGGGATTTTGATGGGTATTGCATTGAACCTGTATATTGCTTTTGGCAAAATGGCCATTTGAACTATATTGATTCTACCGATCCATGAGCATGGGAGGTTTTCCCATTTTTTGAGGTCTTCTTCCATTTCCTTCTTAAGAGTCTTGAAGTTCGTGTCATACAGACCTTTCACATGTTTGGTAAGAGTCACCCCAAGATACTTTATACTGTTTTTGGCTATTGTGAAGGGGGTCATTTCCCTAATTTCTTTCTCAGCCTGCTTAGCCTTTGAGTATAGGAAGGCTACTGATTTGCTTGAGTTGATTTTATAACCTGCCACTTTGTTGAAGTTGTTTATCAGCTGTAGGAACTCTCTAGTGGAGTTTTTTGGGTCACTTAGGTAGACTATCATGTCATCTGCAAATAATGAAAGTTTGACTTCTTCCTTTCCAATTTGTATCCCTTTGACCTCCTTATGTTGTCCAATTGCCCGAGCTAGTACCTCAAATACAATATTTAAAAGATAAGGAGAAAGGGGGCAGCCTTGTCTGGTCCCTGATTTCAGTGGGATTGCTTCAAGTTTCTCTCCATTTAGTTTGATGATGGCTACTGGTTTGCTGTATATTGCTTTTACTATGTTTAGGTATGGGCCTTGAATTCCTGTTCTCTCCAAGACTTTAAGCATGAAAGGATGCTGACTTTTGTCAAATGCTTTTTCAGCATCCAATGAAATGACCATGTGGTTTTGTTCTTTGAGTTTGTTTATGTAGTGGATTGTATTGATGGATTTCCGTATATTGAACCAACCCTGCATTCCCGGGATAAAGCCTACTTGATCATGGTGGATGATCGTTTTGATGTGTTCTTGGATTCAGTTGGCAAGAATTTTATTGAGTATTTTTGCATCGATGTTCATAAGGGAAATTGGTCTGAAGTTCTCTTTCTTTGTTGGATCTTTGTGTGGCTTTGGTATCAGAGTAATTGTGGCTTCGTAGAAGGAATTGGGTAGCGTTCCTTCTGTTTCTATTTTACTTAAGAGTGTTGTTTCTTACAAGGGATGAGTCTGAGACTGCAAAGATATTTCTTTTGTGTTAATTGTTCATTCTTTGAGAATTTCATATGTTGCTGTTATATTCTTCCTTTCCCTACTTCTTGCAGATTCCCTCATACTTCTCAACACATGAAAATTCATGTACTTTCCCTCTCTTAAAAAACAAATATCAAAATAACAATAACAAAAACACAAATACATACAGAGAAAAAGAATAAATGTTTGTATTAAAAAGAAACAAAATCACCAGACTTACTAATGTTTTTAATACCATTTTGTTTCATTAAATTTTAGTAGCTTTTTAAATTGTATCTATATAGATGTGTTTTCATGTGAATATATTGTTCGAGGAAGTGTGGGCATCAGCTTTAAGATCCTCATCATAGCTACCTGGACACCTACTTGGATACCTTTGTAACAAGTGGTAGAACTCTTAACACCCCCAGAAACATGCCTACCTGAATGCTGCCATCCTTCATGTCATAATGATAATGAACTCAATCTCTGAACCTGTAAACAAGCCCCAATTAAATAGTATCCCTTAGAAATGTTGCCATGGTTACAGTGTTTCTTCACAGTAATGGAAACCCAAACTAAGACAAAAGTTCATACCAGGGACTGAAGTAATAAATTGTTTGGAAGAGTGTAGATTTTAGGACTTTGGATTAGGGAAAGAATTGAATGCTTTAAGTGAGGCTTAATGGGGTATTCTAGGAGGAATATTGAAGACTTTGTTGCTGAGAGAGATTTGAACTGTGCAGACCTGGCCCAAGTGGTTTCAGGGGAGAAGAATTTCAGTATTTGGCCTACAGTCTGTTTTTGTGGTATTTTGGTGAAGAAAGTGGCCACTTTTTGCCTTTGTCTGAAGAGTCTACCTGAGGCTAAGGTAAAGAGATTTATACTCATTACAATGACAAAGAGGTCTCAACAAAAGCCCAGTAGAGACTCTGTTCTCTGCTTTAGTCTTATGAAGAGCGTTTTAATGAAAAGGAGAAAGCTGAGAAAGGAAAACAATAAAATGTATTGTTCAAGTAATAAAGGGAAACCAGAAGATGAAATGGAGCTCATTTCTATGTCCATTGAGATAAACAGATTAAAGGAATGATGACTTGGGTCAAGATCCCATGCAGCTAAGCTTGTATCCAAGCATGGTGTTACATACTTTTAATCCAGGAGACAGAACAAAGCAGATCTCCAAGTTCAAGGGGAATCTAATGAAGAGCAATTTAAAAGTAGAACAAAAGCATAAGCCCAGGATTGGTGGTGCACAACCTTGATCCCAGCATTAACAAGAGAGACATGTAGATGCCTGGGTCAAAGGTCAATCTACAAGGCAAGTTCCAGGAAAGCTAAGCTTAGGCAGTGAGGATGTTGGAACACAGAAAACTGGTGACAATATAATATATCAAGGGGGCCATATTCCAGAGAGTAATCAGTAGAACTCAGAATCTTTGGCCATATGGCTCTGACTTTAGAATCAAGAGTAGAAGGAGACTATAGGGACAATTGATGCTAGGAAATTAGCAATGATTAAGAAGAGACTAGCATCACTTAGGTGAAAACTGGGAAGTATTTTCTGAAAGTCAAAGAGATAGCCAAGGTTGTACCTGCTGCTTCAGCTGGACTTGGTAATATATAAGAATTGCCCAGGTAGTACTGGTTTTGAAGGTATGAAGGTGTCATGGAGAGCAGCTGAGACTTGTCACTGTGGGTGGCCAGAGAAGGCCATTAGTGAAGGTGCAGCCTCAGTTGTAGTTGATGGCCCAGGACTGAATGGGTCATGCAAAGAAGTTGAGGTTTGACACCATGAAGAGAGTCTATGAGATAATATTGTAGATGCCTAGATGTAGCAGTAGATCCTAATATATTGGAAATGCCAGTACCATAGGATGACCACAAAGAATGGAAGCTGCAGTAGAGTCCAGTCAACCAGAGCCTAGAGTTCTACAGAAAGTAGTTCTGGAGAAGTGATACAAGTCTTTTGGAGAAGCACAGAAGATCATGTGTGGATCTGAGACATTGGAACAAGAAGCTGTGAAGTTGAAGCTGATTTAGAGACCTCAAGATGTAAAAGATGCCAGAGCTGCGGGGTATTTGCCAAAGAAAGCAGCTAACAGAGAATAGAACCACCCCATTGAGAAAGAAGTGTATTGCAGTCAACAAAGATGAAAAAGTGTTGGAGAGCTGAGGACTATTTTGACATCAGACATGAAGATGCAGAGTTTGGGGTTTGCCCAACTGGTTTCCTGTCTTGCTGTGAGGATTACAGTTAAGTGAGTGGAGGAATCTGAGAAGAGACTTTGAATTTTGGACTTTTAACATTGTTGAGACTGTTGTATACTATGAGGGATCTTGAAGTTAGACTCAATATATTTTGCATTGTGCTATGGCTAAAAGTGTCTCCCATAGGTTCAGGTGTTTAAACAAGTCTATGGGGACCAAGGAGTGGAATGTGGTGGTTTGAATATGCTTGGCTGAGGAAGTGTCACTATTTGGAGGTGTGACTTTGTTGTAATAGGTGTGGTCTCAATGGAGTAAGTCTGTCATTGTGGGTATGGGCTTTAAGACCCTCTGCTTAGAGTCTTCTGCTAGCTGCCTTTGGAACAAGTGATAGAACTCTCTGGTCCTCCAGCACCATGCTTGTGTGAATGATGCCATGCTTCATGTCATAATGGTAATGGACTGAAACTCTGAACCTATTATCAAGCCCCAACTAAATGTTGTCCTTTACAAGAGTTGCCATTGTTATTGAGGCTCTTCACAGCAATGGAAACCCCAACTAAAGCACTTGGTTTTCGTGTAGTCCTTGAAAGAGGGGGTATTATATTCTCCAACTACTATTATCTCTTTCTTTAATTCTCTCGGCTTTTGCTTCATATATTTTGCAATTATGTTTTAAAATGTGTATGTGTTTAGGATTGTTGAATTTTCTTGGTAGATTAAATCATTAATTTATATAGTATATTATTTAGTTTAAGACATAATTTTTATTTTTGTAACTACCATAATTGTCTCTAGTTCCTAATTTCATGGAATGCCTTTTTCACCTTTGTACTTTCAACATGTTTATAACATTACATATAAATATTTTTCTAGTAGACAGCTTATAATAGTCATTTAATAAATCCACCAATTTTTATAAAGATATATTTTTTCATTATTTATTTATTTGTTTGCCTTTAATCTCTACCATAGTCCTCTCTTCTCCCAATCCTGCCTTTACAAATTTGTCTCCACATTACTCTCTCCTCTTTCTCCTTAGAGAATGGGAAGCCCCCTTGGATCTCAGTCTGACATGGGACATCAAGTTACACTAAGACTAAGCACATCCTCTCGACCAAGGCCCTTCCAGGTAGTCCAGCTAGGGGAAGGGGATTCATTGGCTCTTAACAAAGTCAGAGACAGACTCCACTTCAACTGTTAATGGGATCCACAAAAAGACCAATCTACACATCTCCTACATATATGTAAGTGAACAAGGTCCGGGTCCTGCATGCTCTTTGGTTGGTAGACAGTCTTTGTGTGCCTCCACAGGCTCAGGTTAGTTTATTCTATAGGTCTTTTATAGGTTCCTTTACCCCTTCTGCTCTCTGGACCTTATCCACCGACAGTATTTCCTGAGTCTTGGCTGATGTTTGGCTGTGGGTATCTGTATCTTTTTCCATAAGCTGCAGAAGAAAGCTTCTGAGGAGACAGTTATATAAGTTTCTGTCTGCAAGCATAGCAGAATATAATTAGTAATGTCAGGGGTTGACTCTCTCTCTTATGCCATGGGTCTCAAGTAGGCTCAGTCATTGGTTGGCCAGTTCTTCAATTTCTGCTCCATTCTTTTCTTTGCACATCTTTTAGGCAGGACAAATTTTGGATTGTTGAAAGTACAGAGGTTGATTTGATTCCCTCTTCCTCCACTGGATATCCACCCTGGCTATAGAAGGTGGCCACTTCAATCTCCACATATCCTGCTGCTAGGAGTATCACCTAGGGTCAACTCCATAGACTTCACAAAACTCCTCCCTCTCCCTGTCTTAGATCTTCAGCTATTTCTAAAGATGTCTCCCACCAGTTTTCTTTATTTCTCCCAGCCCCCTCCTGTACCCCTTCTCATACCAGATCCATGTCCCCATTCCCATCCTTACCCCTTCACACATGCAGTTTCTTTCCTACATCTATCTCTGATATCTATTTTACTTTATCTTATGACAAAGATTTCATGTATCCTCTCTTGATTACTACTTACTACTTAGTTTCTTTAGGTCGGTGGATTGTAGCATGCTTATCCTGTACATCTTAGCTAATGTCCATGTATAAGTGAATACATACCAAATGTATTTTTCTTGGTCTGGGTTACCTCATTCAGGATGCTAGTCTCAATTTCTTTCCATTTGCCTTTAAGTTTCATTATGACTCACTTTCCAATAGCTGAGTAGTATTGTACTGTGTAGATGTACCACATTTTCTTCATCCATTCTTCAGCTGAGGGGCATCTAGGTTGTTTCCAGTTTCTATATTTTTAACTGGTAAGTTTTTCCCATTTTCCCATTTGTATATAAAGTTATTATTTATAAAGAGAGACTTGATATTTTGCTATTATGACTTTATTTTCAACTATTTCTGTTCCTCAATTCTTCTATTACTGTCTTTGCTTGAGGGTTTTTTTTTTTTTTTTTTTGAGTAAGTGACAATTTTGATCAATGCTAAAGTGGAGAAGGATAAAGAAAATAATGGGTAGACTTGAATGGTTTAAGAATGAAAGAATTCCCTCTCTCTAATTCTTTCTTATCGAAGAGGAAGTTAATAAAATTTCATTGTGCTCTTTTATTTTATATTGTCTTCTCTGATGTTTGTCTTGTGAGGTGGTTTTGCTAATTGAGAGCTACAGATTCATTTCACAGATAGGCCCATGGTCAGATATTTTATATATATCAGACATACAAGAGATTATTTCTGAATTTCAACTCTGAGCTAACTTCAGTATCCATATGATCAGGGCATTGAATGAAGGGTACCAGGTCTGAAGTGAGGTTCACACAACAAGTAAGAGTGACATCTTAGAAAAATTGAGATTGAATGCTAAAATCACAATAGGGGTCATGTAAATGTTATGGATTAAGAATATATATCTCATATGGCCTTCTTCACTAAAGGGAATATACCCATAAAGTGCTTACCAACATAGGAGACAATAATACATGAGCATGTGACCTAGATGTTTAGAAATAAAGATTATTGACTTTAAAAGAAGATGCATACATCAATCACTAAAACTTTATGGTTAATATCTACACAAAGACATCCATAAAAAGAAATGTAACAAGGATCTAATCTTAAAGGAAAGAAACAAGCATGTAAGTTATAGAAATAATTTTACCAACTTTACCTTGAAACTTTATGTTCTTATACTCATATGTGTATGTGTGTGTGTGTGTGTGTGTGTGTACATGTATGTACTGGTAGGTTATGCACATAACTTAATACTCTCCAGCTTAAAAAGGCAGATGGATAGTTAAACAAACAACAGATCAATATAGAGAGAAAATGAGGAGATTAAATTTTTCACATGTTAAATTTATTATAAAATTTGTTACCAACTCTTCTCTGTCTTCGAATGTTGTAAAATTGCTTTCAAGTAGCTTTACTTATATCTATCTGCTTGACTGCTCCTTGACTGAACTCTCCAAGAACACACAAAGTTTTATGAATACCACATATATAGGCTGGATACTTAGTAAACAATTAGTTAATGGATTAGTAATTGAGAGGAATTATCTCATTGGCATAGTAGTGCAGGCCTGTAGATCCCTACGAACAAGAGAGTAATGATTTAGAATTACAAGTTTAGAGCAGATTGGGCTATATGACAAGCTCTTGTCTCAAAACTAAAAACAACCAACCAACCAACCAACCAAACAAACAAACAAACAAACTGATTAATTCTACTGATTTCTTTGATACAAAGGCTTAGTTTAAATTGTAACTCTATTGTCACATGTAGTCAAGCACAAAACAATTTTTAGTACACTCTGTCTTCCCTCTTACATGTTTAATAATCGAGTCCTTTGAAATGAAAGAACTTATATTCTATACTGCAGGATTAAAGGAACATTGAGCTTTGTACAATGAGATCAATTGTATGGATCAATTTTCATTCGTCTACATGCTGAAAGTCAGTTGAACCAGCACCATTTGTTGAAAATGCTGTCTTTATTCCACTGAATTGTTTTAGCTACTTTGTCAAAGCACAAGTCCAAGTGAATCAAGGACCTCCACATAAAACCAGACACACTGAAACTAATAGAAGAGAAAGTGGGAAAGAGCCTCAAACACATGGACACAGGGGACATTTTCCTGAACAGAAGATTTGTGCTCTAAGATCAAGAATTGACAAGTGGGACCTCATAAAATTGCAAAGCTCCTGTAAGGCAAAGGACACTGCCAAAAGGACATCATGGAAACCCACAGATTGGGAAAAGATCTTTACAAACCCTACATCCAATAGAGGGTTAATATCCAAAATCTACGAAGAACTCAAAAAGTTAAATTCCAGAAAACCAAATAACTCTATGAAAAAAAATAGAGAACAGATCTAAACAGAATTCTCAACTGAGGAATATTGAATGGCTGAGAAGCACTCAAAAAATTGTTCAACATCCTTAGTCATCAGAGGAATTAAAATCAAAATGACCTTGTGATTCCACCTCACACCAATCAGTATGGCTAAGATCAAAAACTCAGGTGACAGCAGATGCTGGTGAGGATGTGGAGAAACATGGGGCACTCCTCCATTGCTGGTGGGACTGCAAGCTGGTTAAACAACTTTGGATATCAATCTGGAGTATCCTGAGAAAATTGGAAATAGTTTTACCTGATGACCCATTATACCGCTAATAGACATATACCCAGAAGATGCTCCAAAATATAACAAAGACACATTCTGCACTATGTTTCTAGCAGTCTTATTTATAATAGCCTGAATCTAGAAAGAAACCAGATGTCCATCAACAGAGGCATGGATAGAAAATATGGTACATTTACATAATGGAGTACTCCGCTATGTAAAACAATGACTTCATGAAAATTTCAGGCAATGGATGAAACTAGAAAATGTTAATTTGAGGGAGCTAACACAGTCACAAAAGAACCCACATGGTATGCACTCACTGATAATTTGAGTGAGCCCAAAAGCTCACAATGCTCATGATACAACCCACAGACTATATGGAACTTAGGAGGAAGGAAGACCATATTGTGGATGCTTTAGTCCTTCATTGAGGGAGGAACAGGATGATCACAGGAGGTAGAGGTAGGGGGCCTGGAAGGGAGAGAAGGGGAGCAGGTACAAAGGCTCAGTATCAGGACCTGGAGTAGACTAGAAAGAGTTACAGAGGGTTGGGTAATCAAATAAAAGTATGTTGCAGGTAGGGGGGATGAGCAACTGGGGATATTCACTGGAGGATCCCAGAGACTAGATAAACAAGAGTCATCCAGAACCCCACAGGGATGATTTTTAGTAGGGAAGGGGAAATAGAACTTGTAGAGAGTACCTCCAGTAGAGAGGCACAGCCTCCACTGAGGATTGGGTCACATATATATCTCAAGTTTTTAACCCACAAATGTTCCTATGCAAAGGGAGAACAGAGAGAAAAATGGATCAGATCCTGAAGGAAGGGCCACTCAGGGGATCCACGTCTATAGACACTAAACCTGATACTGTTGTTGTCATCAAGAGGCACTTGCTGACAGGAACCTGCTGTGACTGCTCCATGGAAGGTTCAGCCAATAACTGACCAATGCAGATGCAGATGCTTGGAACCAACCATCACTCTGGTGGGGGAACTGGAAAAATAATTGGAGGAGCTGAGGGGGATTGCAATCCCATAGGAAGAATAACATCAGCTGGCTAGACCACACAGTGTTCCCAGGCACAAGACCACCAACCAAGAAGTGGGATGAATCCATGCCTCCAGATACATAGGTAGCAGAAGATGACTTGTCTGACATCAATGAGAGTGGAGGTCCTTGGTCCTGTGGAGGTTTGATACTCCAGCATAGGTGGATGTAGGAGGGGGGTGGGGCCGGAGATGGTGGGTAGGTGGGGGAGCACCCTCATAGAGGCAAAGAGGAGGGAGGAGCGGAAGGTTGTGGTATGGGGAGCTTGTGGTGGGGTAACCTGGAAATGGGATATCATTTGAAATGTAAATTAATTGAATTATTAGTAAAACAATAAAAAATACAGGAACATTGCCTCAGAGCATAAAAATCATAGGGATATCTGAAAGTAGAGACTGCACCTCAGCTCAGTATTAAGAGACCTTTGATTTCAATCACTATTCTTCCAACATTCTTAGGATGCTTTCTCTTCAGTGAGGAAAGTACATGAAGGGAGCCAGTAGTGTACCCAGGACTGTTATTAGTGGTAGACCTGAAAAACAACAAGGGTTGTCTGCCTTTGGAAAAGTGCAGTCATGGCAATGTTGACAAGAGTAACTGTACACCTCTCTCTCTCTCTCTCTCTCTCTCTCCCACACACACACAGAGGGTAAAGAAGGGGCATAGCAGAAAGTGGCCACTGTAACATTAAACATAAATTTCATTGAAAAGAAATAATCCGAGGAAATATATTGGAATTTCATTAAATGAGATTATCTGTGTGCATTTTCTAGAATGAAAGCAGAGATTGTGTTTCATTATCTCAAGAAAGTACATGATTCAGAAGTTCAACTTGGCTGAGTTAATCAAGCACAGCTGTTTTTTGCCTTGAGAAAACAAAAACTTCTTAAGAATTTCAAAATCCAGCCTGCTGGATATATTTTTTAAGTATTTATGAACCTTTCTTTTATATGTGTGTATTGCTTTCATGTGTGCATGCTCTCCACATGTACATAATGCTTGCAGGAATAAGAAAAGTGCTCTGAACCTCCTATAACTGGTAGAACAGACACTTGTAAACGACCATGTGTGTGCTTGAAAGAAGACATGTATTCTGAAAGAGCCACCAGAATTCTAAATAATTGAAACATGTCTCCAAACACATTACCCCTTCAATTATGACCAGTTGTTGAGATAGAGTCTCACTCTTTGCCAAGGTTGACTTAGAGTATAGGGATCTGTAACCTAAGATAGTTTCAAAATCATGGCAATCTTTCTATTTCAACCTTACAAGTGTTGAGACTGAATGTATGAATCATAATACCTTGAGTAGTAGTCTGTTTAATTTCCAGATCATAATTTAGTATATATTGCTTCATATACATACTGCAATAATATTGTACAATATTAGTAAAGACATCATCATTAAGTGGGGAAGGGAAATACCTAGGAAAAGTACTTATAAAAGACAATCTCTGTGAGTTTGATGAATCACATAGATGAGATCAAGATCTTATAATTCTAATAAACTTTACTTTACCAAACAAATAGAGATTATTTAAAAAAATCTTGAAATACATTCCCATGATTTGTGAGGGATGAAAACAAAGCTGCAAAAAATTCTTATCAAAAAACTGCATAGCAATATATTTTTTATCAAATTTATATTATAATTAGCCCCCATGGAAAATATAGTTTATTGTAAACTGAAACACATCATGAACTTAAGCATCTATCTGTACAACAAACAGTTTGAAGCTTAAATTGCTTATTAAATTCAATAACTTCTGTATTTATTTTACTAAATGGTTTTCTAAAACTATAAATGATGCTTTGAATTTATGACTTCAGAATGTTTCTAAGACTGTAAGGATCCTTCTTGTCCTGACAGTTTTAAGATTAATGTTGGAAAAGAATAAATGAAAATTATGTGATATACAAGCCAGCTAAATTTCCCCTATAGAAGGTGTGGATGGCCTCACTTTGTCATGCTTATTAAGGACATTTTGGCAGTATATACTTGTTGTAAGGAAAAGGATATATTTTGGGTGGAGATGTGATAATTGGTAGATGGAAGGACCTCAAAGTTAGCCCAAGACACCCCAAGACCATGTTCTTGGCACAAAGGAAATTTTCTTGCTCTATAAGGACAAAGAGCAGAGAGTAAGAGACAAGGAAAGGTGATAGAAGATGAGGAAGAAGGGGGAGGGTACAAAGGAGAGATGAACGGGATATTCATCCCAGAGAAACAAGGAGGAGACAGCCTCTATGGCCCATAGGCAAATGTCATACACTAGTAGATCACCAAAACATTATTTTTTTCCATTCATGCTTATTTTTTCTTTTCTTTTCTTCTTTTTTAGATTTATGTTTTTAACATATGTATTTACTTTATATTCTGCTCATTGCTACATACCTCTAGGTCATTCCTCCCATAATCTTTCCCCATCCTCTCCTGCCCACCCTGACACTTCAAATTACTGCGAGGCTAGCCTCTTCACCTCCCACTGACAGCATACTAGCCAACCCAATTGGAAGAACATATCCCATATATAGGCAACAGCTTTTGGGGTAGCCCTGTTCCAGTTGTTCAGGACCCACATGAAGACAAAGCTGTACATATGCTGTATATATATATATATATATATATATATATATATATATATATATATATATATATATATATGTCTTGGGAGCTGTGAAACACAGCACTGTGAGTATGAAACCTGAAGAGGCTAGCTTCTGAAGCCAGGAAGAAACCCCAGTGGAGCAATAGAGGCATCAACTTACCCACAAAAGTTTCCATCCAAAATTTATTTTGTCTTTAAGAAATGCAGGTACAGGGGGAATGGAGCAGAGACTGAGGGAATGGCCCACCAATAACTGACACAACTTGAGACTAATCCCATGAGCAAATGCCAGTCTCTGACACTATTCATAATACTCTGGTATCCTTGCAGAAAGGAGTCCTCTGAGACAATGTGGATGTCTTCTGAGAGGCTGCATCCAGCAGCTAACTCAGACAAATGCAGACACCCACAGCTGAACAGTGAATTGAGGTTGTGGACTATTATGGAAGACTAGAAAGAAGGATTACGGGCCCAAGGGGCATAGGAATACCACAGGAAGACCAACAGACTCAACTAACCTGGACCTTTGGGGCTCTTGGTGTCTGAACAACCAACCAAAGAACAAGTGCAGGTTGGAGCTAAGCCTTCCTACAATTTTTAGCGGACTTACTTTAGTTTAGTTTTTATTTTGTACTGCAGTAGTCCAAGTAAAATCTTATTTGCCTGTTTGATTTTCTTGAGTATAGATTTGTCTTAAGATTCCTCATTATAGAGGATTTTGGATTGCTTAAAACTTGTCAGTACTTATACATTTTTTTCAGTAATCATTTTCTGATAGGAGATCTGTATAAATTAAGCTGTAGTAAATGACTGAAAATGTTCTGAAACATCTGAGCCTGGGCCCTGAGCAAACCTTGGGTGCTGATTCTACACACAGTCCCACAACACCCAGAGGAAGCTCAACTCCCATGTGCTCTAACATGCTCAGGATCACAGGAGAGGCAACAACATCAGGCAAACACCTGCAGTAATTGAGTCCTCCAGGATCCATGGATGCAGTGCAGAAAACATGACCAACCATTGGCATGGATTCCTACATATCTGAACCTGCACCTGGAGAAGACCTGGCATGCTGGCTCTGCACCCACACTTAAAATACTCAGAAGGAGCTCAACTCCAAGGTGCTGTGAAATGTCCAGATTCACAGGATCACAGGATCACAGGATCACAGAAGAAGCCCAACTCCGGGACATCTGACAACCCCAGGAACACTGGAGCTCTGACATACTCAAGATATGTTGAGGCCACAGCGTATTTCCCAACACCTAGCTTATTTAGAACTCCACAGGAACAAGGGAAACACAAACCCCAGCCTAGCCAAAGGCATGGGCTGCTCTTCCAACTTGCACCTGTGCCCAGAGCAAACCCAGGGCTCTGGCTCCCCACCTATCCCTGCAACACACAAAGAGAGCTCTGACCCAGCAGGATCTCAGGAGCTTGGTCTCTTCAGGATTTCAAGATCCCAGAGACAGCTTGACTCCCAGAAACTCTGAACTACTCAGGATCACAGGATCACAGAATCACAGGATCATAGAGACAGATGGATTCTGAGAATTTCTGACACATCACAGGAGAGAAAGGCTCCTGTCAGAGACATTTCGGGTGGGTAGCATTAGAGATGAGCAGATGGTGAGAGGCAAGCACAAGAATATAAGCAACAGAAACAAGGATACTTGGCATCAGCAGAATCCAGTTCTCCCACCACAACAAGTCGTGGATATTCCATGAAACTGGAAAAGCAAGATTCAGATTTTAAATGGTCTTAAACAAGACCATTTAAATATCTTCAACAAGATTATTAAAGAAAACTTCCCTAACTTAAAGAAAGAGATACCCATGAACATAAAAGAAGCCAACAGAACTACAAATAGAGTGGATCAGAACAGAAATTCTTCACATATCATAATATTCAAAACACCAAATGTACAAAACAAAAAATATTAAAAGCAATAAGGGGAAAATATCAAGTAACACATAAAGCCACACCTATCAAAATTACATCAGACCTCTTCTCATGATGATGATAGAGGACATTAAGAAGGACATGAATAACTCCCTTAAAGAAATACAGGAGAACAAAGGTAAACAGGTAGAAGCTCTTAAAGAGGAAACATAAAAATTCCTTAAAGAATTACAGGAAAATACAACCAAACAGTTGAAGGAATTAAATGAAAGCATCCAGGATCTAAAAATGGAAATAGAAACAATAAAGAAATCACAAAGGGAGATAGTCCTGGAGATGGAAAACCTAGGAGTGATAGCTGGAGTCATAGACAACAGAATACAAGAGATAGAAGAGAGAATCTCAGGTGCAGAAGATACCATAGAAAACATTGACACAACAGTCAAAGAAAACGCAAAATGCAAAAAGCACTTAAAACAAAACATCCATGAAATCCAGGACATAATGAGAAGACCAAACCTAAGGATAATAAGTATAAAAGACAGTGAAAACTCCCAACTTCAAGGGCCAGTAAATATCTTCAATAAGATTATTAAAGAATACTTCCCTAACTTAAAGAAAGAGATACCCATGAACATAAAAGAAGCCAAGAAAACTACAAATAGAGTGGATCAGAACAGAAATTCTTCACATATCATAATATTCAAAACACCAAATGTACAAAACAAAAAATATTAAAAGCAATAAGGGGAAAATGTCAAGTAACACATAAAGTCACACCTATCAAAATTACATCAGACCTCTTACCACAGACTATAAAAGCCAGAAAATCCTGGGCAGATATCATACAGACCCTAGGAGAACACAAATGCCATCCTAGAATACTATACTCAGCAAAACTGTCAATTGCCATAGATAGAGAAACCAAGATATTCTATGACAAAAACAAATTTACACATCTTTCCACAAATCCAGTCCTGCAAAGGATAATAGATGGAAAACACCAACACAAGGAGGGAAACTACACCCTAGAAAAAGCTAGAAAGTAATCTTCTTTCAACAAACCCAAAAGAAGATAGCCAGACAAACATAATTCTACTTCTTTTTATTCTTTTTTTTATTCGATATAATTTTTATTTACATTTCAAATGATTTCCCCTTTTCTAGCCCCCCACTCCCCGAAAGTCCCATAAGCCCCTTTTTCTTCCCCTGTCCTCCCACCCACCCCTTCTCACTTCCCCGTTCTGGTTTTGCCGAATACTGCTTCACTGAGTCTTTCCAGAACAAGGGGACACTCCTCCTTTCTTCTTGTACCTCATTTGATGTGTGGGTTGTTTTGGGTATTCCAGTTTTCTAGGATAATATCCACTTATTAGTGAGTGCATACCATGAGTCACCTTTTGAGTCTGGGTTACCTCACTTAGTATGATGTTCTCTAGCTCCATCCATTTGCCTAAGAATTTCATGAATTCATTGTTTCTAATGGCTGAATAGTACTCCATTGTGTAGATATACCACACTTTTTGCATCCACTCTTCTGTTGAGGGATACCTGGGTTCTTTCCAGCATCTGGCAATTATAAATAGGGCTGCTATGAACATAGTAGAGCATGTATCCTTATTACATGGTGGGGAATCCTCTGGGTATATGCCCAGGAGTGGTATAGCAGGATCTTCTGGAAGTGAGGTGCCCAGTTTTCGGAGGAACCGCCAGACTGATTTCCAGAGTGGTTGAACCAATTTGCAACCCCACCAGCAGTGGAGGAGTGTTCCTCTTTCTCCACACCCTCTCCAACACCTGCTGTCTCCTGAATTTTTAATCTTAGCCATTCTGACTGGTGTAAGGTGAAATCTCAGGGTTGTTTTGATTTGCATTTCCCTAATGACTAATGAAGTTGAGCAGTTTTGAAGATGTTTCTCCACCATCCGAAGTTCTTCAGGTGAGAATTCTTTGTTTAACTCTGTACCCCATTTTTAATAGGGTTGTTTGGTTTTCTGGAGTCTAACTTCTTGAGTTCTTTATATATATTGGATATTAGCCCTCTATCTGATGTAGGATTGGTAAAGATCTTTACCCAATTTGTTGGTTGCCGATTTGTCCTTTTGATGGTGTCCTTTGCCTTACAGAAACTTTGTAATTTTATGAGGTCCCATTTGTCAATTCTTGATCTTAGAGCATATGCTATTGGTGTTCTGTTCATAAACTTTCTCCCTGTACCGATGTCCTCAAGGGTCTTCCCCAGTTTCTTTTCTATTAGCTTCAGAGTGTCTGGCTTTATGTGGAGGTCCTTGATCCATTTGGAGTTGAGCTTAGTACAAGGAGACAAGGATGGATCAATTTGCATTCTTCTGCATGCTGACCTCCAGTTGAACCAGCACCATTTGTTGAAAAGGCTATCTTTTTCCATTGGATGTTTTCAGCCTCTTTGTCGAGGATCAAGTGGCCATAAGTGTGTGGGTTCATTTCTGGATCTTCAGTCCTGTTCCATTGATCTGCCTGCCTGTCACTGTACCAATACCATGCAGTTTTTAACACTATTGCTCTGTAGTATTGCTTGAGGTCAGGGATACTGATTCCCCCAGACTTTCTTTTGTTGCTGAGAATAGTTTTAGCTATCCTGGGTTTTTTGTTGTTCCAGATGAATTTGATAATTGCTCTTCCTAACTCTGTGAAGAATTGAGTTGGGATTTTCATGGATATTGCATTGAATCTGTATATTGCTTTTGGCAAAATGGCCATTTTAACTATATTGATTCTACCGATCCATGAGCATGGGAGGTTTTCCCATTTTTTTAGGTCTTCTTCCATTTCCTTCTTCAGAGTCTTGAAGTTCTTGTCATACAGATCTTTCACATGTTTGGTAAGAATCACCCCGAGATACTTTATACTGTTTGTGGCTATTGTGAAAGGGGTCATTTCCCAATTTCTTTCTCAGCCTGCTTATCCTTTGAGTATAGGAAGGCCAAGGATTTGCTTGAGTTGATTTTATAACCTGCCACTTTGCTGAAGTTGTTTATCAGCTGTAGGAGCTCTCTAGTGGAGTTTTTTGGGTCACTTAGGTAGACTATCATGTCATCTGCAAATAATGATAGTTTGACTTCTTCCTTTCCGATTTGTATCCCTTTGACCTCCTTATGTTGTCGAATTGCCTGAGCTAGTACCTCAAGTACAATATTGAAAAGATAAGGAGAAAGGGGGAAGCCTTGCCTGGTCCCTGATTTCAGTGGGATTGCTTCAAGTTTCTCTCCATTTAGTTTGATGCTGGCTACCGGTTTGCTGAATATTGCTTTTACTATGTTCAGGTATGGGCCCTGATTTCCTGTTCTATCCAAGACGTTAAGCATCAAAGGATGCTGAATTTTGTCAAACATAATTCTACTTATCACAACAAAAATAATAGGAAGCAACAGTAACCTTTCCTTATTATCTCTTAACACCAATGGACTCAACTCCACCATAAACAGACATAGAGTAACAGATTGGATATATAAACAGGACCCAGCATTTTGCTGCTTACAGGAAATGTGCCAGAGAGACAAAGACAGACACTCCCTCAGAATAAAAGGCTGGAAAACAATTTTCTAAGCAAGCGGACACAAGGTTCATGCTGGAGTAGCCATTCTGATATTGAATAAAATTGACTTTCAATGATTAATTATTTAAAAAGATAAGGAATGCCACTTCATACATTTTAAAGGAAAAATCTACCATGATGAACTCTCAGTGCTAAACATGTATGCACCAAATGCAAGGGCACCCACATTCATAAAAGAAACTTTACTAAAGTTCAAAGCTTACATTGCAACTCACAGTTTAAGAGTGGGAGATTTCAAGATCGCACATTCATTACTGGACAGATCATGGAAACAGAAACTAACGAGAGACAAAGTGAAGCTAACAGAAGTTATGAACCAAATGGATTTAACAGATACCTATAAAACATTATATCCTAAAACAAAAGATTATACTGTCTTTTCAACACCTCATGGTACCTTCTCAAAAACTGACTACATAAGTGGTCACGAAACAGGCCTCAACATATACAAGAAGATTGAAATAATCCCACGCATCCTATCAGATCAACATGAATGAAGGCTTCTCTTCCATAACAAAAACAACAGAAAGACCATACATACATAGAAGCAGAAAAATGTTCTACTCAATGATAACTTGATCAAGGAAAAAGAAAGAAATTAAAGACTTTTTAGAATTTAATGAAAATGAAGTCACATCATATCAAAACTTATGGGACACAATGGAGGCAGCGCTAAAAGGAAAAGTCACACCTCTGAGTGCTTCCAAAATGAAATTGGAGATACATTAGCAGCTTGACAGCACACCTGAAAGCTCTAGAACAAACAGAAGCAAATACATTCAAGAGGAGTATATAGCAGGAAATAAACAAACTCAGGGCTGAAACCAACCAAGCAGAAACAAAAAGAAAATAGAATTTGATTTGCTTAAGAATTAAAGCTAACAATCAAATGAGTGGGAACTCAGAAAACTAATAAGCTTCCATGCAGCTGAAGAAATATTTGAGTGAAGAGGCATTCCATACAATAGAAGAAAATCTTCTCCAAATATGTGTGACAGAGGACTAATATCTAAAATATATAAAGAACTAAAAAAAAAAAACAGAGTCAAACAAAACAACCAGAAACATTTGAAAATGCACCAGGAACCTGAACAGAGAACTCTCCAAAGAAGAAAAATATGGTTAAGAAATACCTCAATAAATTTTCATTCCCTCTAGTAACTGGAGAAATGCAAATCAAAACAACTTCAAGATTTTCTCTTACCTGAGGCAGAATGGCATAGATCAACACAATGACTAACAATAAATGCTGGAAAGGATGTGATGAAAAGGAAAGCTTTTTCTCTGCTTGACAGATTGCAAACTGGAGAAGCAAACATGGAAATCAGTGTGAAGAATTCCCAAAAAGCTAAAAATAAATTTATCATGTGATCTAGCCTCAGTACTCTTTGGCATATGCCCTAAGGACTCCACATCTAAATCTGCAGATATTTTTCCAGTCCTGTTCATTATTGCTCTATTTTCAGTACCAAAGAAAAGAACAAAAAACCCAAATTTCCTTCAATTTACTGACACATAGATAATAAAAATATGATACATATATACTTTGGAATACTAAATATCATTAAAAGTAAATGAACATCATAAACTTTGGAAGTAAATGGATGGAACAAGAAAAGATCCCTTTGAGTGTGGCAACCCATACACAGAAAGACAAATGTCATTCTTTCTTATCTGTGTATCCTTGTTTCACATCTTCAGATGTGAATACATATCCTAGACAAACTGCAAAAGTGGGAAACAAAAATGGGCCAATTCCAGCATTTGGATAATGGGGTATCAAGAGGAGCATGACAAAGTAGGAGTGATAGGTAGGGGAATATGTGAAAAAATGTTACCACTGATTAGGGAGGCAGGGAGAGGGGAAAACAGAAGGAGCAAAGAGAGTAAAATAACAGTAAGAATTTCTAAAACAGGCACACACCTAAAATAGATATAGTACATGTAAATCAGCATATAAATACACATAAATCCTTTGAATGAAAAGTTTCCATTTGAGCTAACAATTCTCTCTCCAATAACCTGAGATTACCTAACAAAAAACTCAAAAGCAGGCATGAGAAACTGTCTTAGGAGTTGTTGGTTGGGTGGTCCCTAAATATTTTTAGACTCTTACTGTGGTACTTTGTTTTTCCAGAGATAGAATGTAAGTCCCTATTGCAGAAGATACCAAGAAGTTCAAAGACTTGACACAGAGTACTCTGATCAAGGTATCAGATGCACCATACAACCTTCCAAAGTAACTAAGTAATCAGTATTACTACCCAGCCATAAAGTCTATGAATCACATTATAAATGAGTATGGGAAGATAAGTAGAAAGCAGTGGTTCTTAACCTCTGGGTCATGATTCTGCAGGGGTCAAAAGGTCCCTTTATCACTATGGCCACATATTAGATATCCTGCATATTAGATATTTACATTATGATTCTAACAGTAGCAAAATTATAGTTATGAAGTAGCAAAAGCAATTTCATGGTTGGGGCTTACTACAACATTAAAAACTGTATTAAAGGGTCAAAGCATTAGGAAACACTGCACTATATTTTCTTTCCTTTTCCTTTTTTTTTGTCTTTACTCTGCAACACTGTATTTGTTTATTATGTTGTATTCTCACAAATATTTCATTTTTCTATATTCTCTGTTTACATTCCAAATGATTTTCGCATTCTGGGTTCCATCCTCACCATATGTCCCATAGCCCTCTTCCCTCTGCCCGTTCTCCAATCAACCCCCTCCTAATTCTCTGTCTTGGTAATCCCCTACAATGCTGCATCAAGCTTTTCCAGGACCAGGGCCCTCTCCTTCATTCTTCTTGGGAATGATTTGATATGTGAATTATGTCTTGGGTATTCAGAGCTTCTGGACAAATATCCATTTATCAGTGACTGCATTCCATGTGTGTTCTTTTGTGATTGGGTTACCACACTTAGGATGATATTTTCCAGTTCCAACCATTTGCCTAAGAATTTCATGAATTCATGGTTTTAATTGCTGAGTAACATTCCATTGTGTAAATATATCATATTTTCGGTATCCATTCCTCCATTGAGGGACATCTGGGTTCTTTCCAGATTCTGGCTATTATAAATAAGGCTACTATGAAAATCGTGGGCATGTGTCCTTATTGCATGCCAGGGGAATCATCTAGGTATATGCCCAGGAGTGGTATAGCAGAGTCCTCTAGAAGTGTCATGCCCAGTTTTCTGAGGAACTGCCAGACTGATTTCCAGAGTGATTATACCAACTTGCATTTACACCAGCAGTGGAGGAATGTTCCTCTTTCTCTACATCCTCACCAACACCTGCTGTCTACTGAATTTTTGTTCTTAGCCATTCTGACTGGTGTGTGGTGAAATCTCAGAGTTGTTTTGATTTGCATTTCCCTAATGACTTAGAATGTTGAACATTTCTTTAGGTACTTCTTGGCCATTTGATATTCCTCAGCTGAAATCTCTTTGTTTAGGTCTGTACCCTATTTTTTAATGGGGTTATTTGATTCTCTGGAGTCTAGTGTCATGAGCTCTTTGTACACATTGGATATTAGCCTCTGTCAGATATAGGGTTGGTAAAGAACTTTTCCAAATTTGTTGGTTGCTGTTTTGTCCCATTGACACTTTCCTTCACCTTACAGAAGCTTTGTAATTTCATGAGTTCCCATTTGTCAATTCTTGATCTTAGAGTATAAGCTATTGGTGTTCTTTTCAGGAACTTTTCCCTGTGCCCAAGTCCTCAAGGGTCTTCCCCAGTTTCTTTTCTATTAGTTTTAGTGTATCTGGTTTTATGTGGAGTTCTTTTTTTTATTATTTTTATTCGGTATATTTTTTATTTACATTTCAAATGATTTCCCCTTTCCTAGCCCCCCACTCCCAAAAAGTCCCGTACGCCCCCTTCTCTCCCCCTGTCCTCCCACCCACCCCTTCCCACTTCCCCATTCTGGTTTTGCTGAATACTGCTTCATTGAGTCTTTCCAGAACAAGGGGCCACTCTTCCTTTCTTCTTGTACCTCATTTGATGTGTAGATTATGTTTTGGGTAATCCAGGTTTCTAGGTTAATATCCACTTATTAGTGAGTGCATACCATGATTCATCTTTTGAGTCTGGGTTACTTCACTTAGTATGATGTTCTCTAGGTCCATCCATTTGCCTAAGAATTTCATGAATTCATTGTTTCTAATGACTGAATAGTACTCCATTGTGTAGATATACCTATGTGGAGGTCTTTGATCCACATTGAGTTGAACTTAGGACAGGGAGATAAAATGGATCAATTCATATTCTTCTGCATGCATTGACCTTCAGTTGATTGAGTCAGCACTATTTGTTGAAAAGGCTATCTTTTTTTCCACTGGATGGTTTCAGCTCCTTCGTCAAAGATCAAGCAATAGGTGTGTGGGTTCATGTCTGGATCTTCAATTCTATTCCATTGATCTACCTGTCTGTCATTGTACCAATACCATGCAGTTTTTAATACTATTGCTCTGTAGTACTGCTTGAGGTCCCCCAGAAGTTCTTTTACAGTTGAGAATACTTTAAGCTATCCTGGGTTTTCTGTTATTACAGATGAATTGGAGAATTGCTCTTTCTAACTCTATGAAGAGCTGAGTTGGGATTTTGATGGGGATTGAATTGAATCTGTATATTGCTTTTGGCAAGATGGCCATTTTAACTATATTAATCCTGCCAATCCAGGAGCATGAAAGATTTTTCCATTTTCTGAGGTCTCCTTCAATCTCCTTCTTCAGAGACCTGAAGTTCTTGTCATACAGACCTTTCACTTGTTTGGTTAGAATCACACCAAGATACTATATATTGTCTATGGCTATTGTGAAGGGTGTTGTTTCCATAACTTCTTTCTCAGCCTGCTTATCCTATAGGAAGGGTATTGATTTGATTGAGTTGATTTTATAACCTGCCACTTTGCTGAAGTTGTTTATCAGCTGTAGGAGTTCTCTGGTAGAGGTTTTTTGGGTCACTTAAGTATACTATCATATCATCTGCAAATAGTGGTAGTTTGACTTCTTCCTTTCCAATTTGTATCCCTTTGACCTCTTTATGTTGTTTAATTGCTGTAGCTAGAACTTCAAGTACTATATTGAAAAGATAAGGAGAGAAGGGGCAGCCTTGTCTAGTCCCTGATTTTAGTGGGATTGCTTCACGTTTCTCTCCATTTAGTTTGATGTTTGCAACCAGTTTGATGTATATTGCTACTATGTATAGGTGTGGGTATTGAAAACAACAGAAAACCTATGTACACATGGAAGCTGCACAAAGCTATACTCAATAACTTGATCAAAGAAAGTTAAATAGAAATAAAGAATTTAAAGACTTTTTAGACTTTAATGAAAATGAAGGTACAACTGCATTTTGATTAGTGGCATGCATATATTGGTTGTTAACACAGCTCTCTAATTGGAGTGAAACCTGATACAACAAGAAGGAAATCATACTTATACTTAGTACCAGAAAACTAGCCAGCTATCCAAAGTTAGTAAATTTATGCATTTTGTACAAGAATCTACAACTGCTACTTATTAAATGTAACTATATTCTAAATATGTGTCCTTATACATACAGATAAATGTAGTTTTCATCCCTAAACCTTAATAAAACAAACTTCATTAGAAGGATGCACTTAAAGAAAAACAAACCAATCAAAATACCAGGTTGTGGTGACTGGCCCACTGGATACGTCTACAATAAACTTTTTCACTTAAGGCTCAGGGATGATTGTGAAAGAAGACATAATGATTCTAACAAAAAGAAAAACAGAGTTTTTTGTGAGACTTTGTCTCCTAATAATGTCAGAAGCTACACTTATAAAGTCCTACCAACATGACTGCATAAACATGAGATGGATAAGGACAAACACTAGATTTGCCAACTTGAATAGAAGGCAAAATGAATAAAGAAAGCTCACGAAACTTCAAATACTCACAAAGAACTACAGGTAACTACAAAATTCTGAGTGGGAGAAAAGAATTTCCCAAGGAAGTCCACATCGCTTGGTTGATCTATTGAAAGTTCAGCCCCAAAAGCATATATACAAGTAACATTTTATAGACTGAGCAGTTTGTAATTACAAATTCACAAATTAGTGTGTGTGTGTGTGTTTGTGTGTGTGTGTGTGTGTGTGTGTGTGTGTGTATTAACAGCAATTAATGAAAAAAGAGATAAGGAGGGATGGATATGTGTAAGGTTTAGACACAGAAACATGAAGGAGAAAGTATAGTATATTTAATCTCAAATAATAATATCAATAACTATTAAATGTAAAAATCAACTATAAAATATCACTGTGGCATAGAAAATGAACACTGTGTGCATCAACCAATAGTATCAATTGTATTCACAGAGTTCTGTCCTTATTTCCTCAGCTTTACTTACTCTTTCCTCAATCTATGTCCAGTCTAATGATAGACCCATCTAGAATAGTCTTCATTTTTGCGACAGTTTTAGGTTTGAGGTTTGATTCATTTTTGCTTTATTTTAGTCTCTTTACATTACAATATTGTTCTTACATTTAATTTACTTTCCAGTGTATCCCTTTACCTATTAATCATAAGTAAATTCTCTGATGGTGATCAAATATCTGTCATACTTAAGTCTGGTCTGTCTCTTCAAACTATTAATTTTGCTTTTTTCTTTAATATATCATACATTTTGTTGTAAATGAGAAATAATATAATGAGTTAAATAAATGGATAAAGTGTTCCTTTAGTGAGCAGTTACCTTTAGTTGGGTATGAGGTAAACATTGTAGACTGTTTCATAGATGTGGATAGAAGATTCTAAAATATGTCTTCTGATTTTCCTTATGTCTCTCCCACCATATCTGACTTTCTGTGGAAACATAAAAGTAATCTTAACTTTATTCTTTTTCCATTTTTAACCCCTGTTCTACCAAAACTATATTGATATATTAGTATGGATAGGGAGCAGGGACAGGTTTATTAATCCTATGATATCTTTTTGTCTATTCATCTATCTGTACTTTTGGTCTGCATCATTCATATATACTTTCATTGGATGAGAAGGGAAGACAACAGGGGCTTAATGCTAGAGGAAAATGGCATTTATTATTTCCTTGTTTGTTGTGTTGGTGAGGCTCCGATAAAAATAGCTTCCCTTATGAAGCACAGAATGTTCTAGGTATAATTTCAAAATGTTTATCTTCTGTCTTCTTGGAACAAAAGCATATTTTCCTCTAGTCATAAAAGTGAGGATGTTGTGGGTCTCTAAGAGATAAACTCACAAAAATTTATTTTTTATAATTGAGTTTTCAGAAATAAACTTAAGTGCAAGGTAGTTCACCTTGACCTTCTTTCAATTTATCAATTATTGTTGAAGAGTTACTGTCATTACTAGACTAGTGTTACAATTTTTTTTCCAAGGGCAAAGGAAAATGTGTTGTGAAGCTTTGGGTAAATGAAAGCAATGTTGAAATATTTTCTTCTATCTTCCAGAGCACAATGATAAGAAAGGTGATGCTCTATACTTCCTAGTCTCAACTGAACAAAAGTACTTCATGGATTTTCTCTTTCTGAATCAGACAGTTATTCTAGTCATCAAACAAAAAGACTATGATTTGGGAGAAATGATAAAAGTGGACAAAAAGCATATAATTGGAAGAGAGAGAGAGAGAGAGAGAGAGAGAGAGAGAGAGAGAGAGAGAGAGAGAGAGAGAAAGAGGCCAATCCTGCTTAGCCATTAAGGGACAATATGACATGGTTTCCTTCCCCTGTAATAGAGTGAGCAGGGTGTATGCCTCCATGAGTGTTGGTGGTTGCTGTGGACATAAGGCTTGTTTGTATAATAGTGTACATATTTTCACATTCCTCCTTCGAGGAATCACCTTTCTCCCAAGGTTAATGACTCTATGATAATTAGAGACAGCACAAGTCAGGGTAGAAGCAATATGGCTAATGACTCAGCAAACTGGTATAAAACTGTGACCTTTTAGGACAGCCCTTAAGGCTATGGGAAAGAATGCTGAAAGCATGAGTTTGAAAATATATAATTTCTCAACTATGCAAAATATATGGATGCATATGAATCGTGTAAGGAACTTCACAGATCTAAAGGAACAGAGGCAGCTGCACTATGAGCCAGCTTGTTAGATAGATAATAAGATTTAGGGAGTAGTGATAGTGAGGCAAGATCCTACACAGCTAAGTATTTTCTGTTTATGCTTACAAAAGCATGCAGATTCCTGAGTTCAAGGTCAGTTTCAGACAGATGGAGTTTAGGTCCAGGTGTTGTCAGATAGATCTGTGTGAGACACTGGAGCCTCTCAGGGGACAGCCATAACAGCTCCTGACAGCAAGCATAGTAGAATATCATTAATAGAGTTAGAGATTGACACTTGCCCTTGGCATGAGTCTCTGATTGGGCCAGTTATTTGTTGGTCATCCCCCTAGTCTTTACTCCATTTTCATCTTTTCCTATTTTTCTTGTAGACAAGGCAGATTTTGGATTGAAAGTAATATGGATGAGCTGGTTTCTCTATTGTTTGACTGGGGTTACTATCTCACTACAATAGGTGGCCTCTTCAGGTTCCATATTCTCAATGCTATGAGTCACAGCTAAGGTTATTCCAATTGATTCTTTTGTACTTCCCTTATCTCAGGTCTCTCTTATCCTGGAAATCACCCCCATACTTTCCATATCAGTTACCAGTTTCAACTCATATTCATAGCTATCTGGCCATCTTTCTTGTGTTTCCCCACACCTGGTCCTGAATCCCACATTCTTCCTTACGTTCCTGCTCCCTCCTAGTATCCTTCCTCCATTTGCCATTTTTCGACTACTTTATTACCTGTTGTAAGTGACATTGAAGAATCCTTGCTTATGCAATCCTTCTTGTTTACCTTCTTTGGGTTTGTGGTTATCCTGCATTTTATGTCTAATATCTACTTATAAGTTAAGTACATACTTGCATGTCCTTTTGGGACTGGGTTACTTTACTCAGGATGACATTCTCAAGTTCCATCCATTTGCCTTCAAAATTCAGAATCTTTGTTTTGTTTGCTGTATTGTGATTTTTATCAATCAATCTGGAACATTCTTAATGTGTAAGATGCTTTGCCCAATATATATATAAAAAAAAAAAACCATACCATTTCTGTAGGCAATAGTCATATGATCAAACAAACAGAAAATATGGCCAAATAAATGAAGAGTATTTTGAGAAATGTCAAAAAAAACTAAGAAAAACATTTAGAAAGTAATTTAAAATGGATGAAATTAATACTTCTCAGATCATAGATATAGTTCAGGCCAAGCGGAATAGTTCAGGTCAAGGGGAAAGGAGATTGAAGATGTGTCCATAAACCCTCAGGTGAGAAATGATGCCGGTTTAGGTGGCATATATGAATTGCTGCTCTTTAGGGTCTGATGATATTCAGTTACTTCAGAATAGGTATCATTGTATATGCATTTTAAGAACAAGATATTCTCTTGAGAGCTATTATTTACACCTCTAATTATCAACTCATCATCTCTACTTATTAAAAATATAAAATTCTTTATCACCCCACACTCATTTGCAAAGAAAAATCCTGAGAGAATATCTCCAGCACTCAAAAAATCTAGTTTTGCTTTTTGTGTGGTGGTGTATGTGCACATATGTGCTTTTGTAGGCCAGAAGCTGATGTAATATGCTTCCTTATTGCTCTTTAACTTACATATAGAGGCAGTCTCTGCATAACTCTGAATTCACCAGTCCTGTGATTCTAATTATCCAACTTATCAGTGTACAAGCCCAGAGATTACAGGGTAGCTGCCTGCATAGTTCTCACAGCTTTTATGGGTGCTGATGATAGAAACACAGGTCTCCACACTTTTATAGCAAACACTTTACCCATTGAGTCATCTGTTCAGTTCCTAATGTGGTAAAATTTAAAGTATCATGTGGGATTTGGAGATGGCTCGGTGGTTAAGGGCACGGACTGCTCTTCTCCAGGATACAGATTCAATCCCCAGCACCTACATGGCAACACACAACTGTCTATAACTCCATGATAATGGACAGAGGCACACATACAGGTAGAACACTAGGACACACACACAAAAATTTATAAATTTATTTATTTATTTATTTATTTATTTATTTATTGTTTTTTTTTTTCCAAGACAGGGTTTCTCTGTGTAGCCTTGGCTGTCCTGGAACTCACTCTGTAGACCAGGCTGGCCTCCAACTCAGAAATCTGCCTGCATCTGCCTCCCAAGTGCGGGGATTAAAGGCATGCACCACCACTGCCCAGCATATAAATTTATTAAAATGAAATGTGTCTTCAATGATAAGTCTTTTCTTCAAAACAATCAAGGAATGAAATTTTGGGATTTTTAAAAATTCTATTTGAATATCAATTTATATTATTAACATATGCAATCAAAGAACTTATTATAAAATACCAAAGCATTACATAAATTTGATTATTGAATGTAATTTAAAAACTGATAGCTCAAAAAGCCTGATAGAACACTTGATATTTTTAATATTTAAAAATTATTTCTCTCTTTGTCCTTGAGTTATAAAATACTAGTATTAAATATTTAATAAATTATAACTCTAGAATAAAAGGAAATCCTATTTTTTTCAATAATATTTGTATATGTTTAGATTGCTTGAACAGTTGAGATTAAAACTGCTTAAGTTAATTCATATAACAGAAATTGCTGTAATATGATATTTGTTTAATAGCTGAATTTCATTGTGTAGCAGTACCACACTTTCGTTATCCATTTTTTTAGTTGAGGGACATCTAGATTGTTTCCAGTTTCTGGTTATTATAAGTGAAGAGGCTATGAACATAGTTGAACAAGTGTCTTTGTGGGAAGGTGGAGCATTTTGGGGTATATGCCCAGAGGTGGTATAGTTAGGTCTTGAGGAAGAACTATTCCCAGTTTTCTGAGAAACTGCCAAATTGCTTTCCATTGTGGTTGTAGAAGTTTACACTTGCACGAGCAATAGAGGAATATTCCCCTTGTTACAAATCCATGCCAGCACGTGGTATCTCTTGAGGTTTTGATCTTATTCATTTTGATGAGTATAGGTGGAACTTCAGAGTTTTTTTGATTTACATTTACCTGATGACTAAGGACTTTGAACATTCTAGTGCTTCTCAGCCACTAGAGATTCTGCTTTTGAAAATTCTCTATTTAGCTCTGAGTCCCATTTTACTGGATTATTTTTGGATTATCCAGGTGTCTAACTTCTTGAGGTCTTTGTAAATTTCGGATATTAGCCCTCTGTTAGATATAGGGTTGGGGAGTATCCTTTCCCAGACTGTAAGATTCTGTTTTGACCTATTTACAGTGTTCTTTGACTTTAGAGATGTTATGCAATTTCATGAAGTCCCATTTATCAATTGTTGATCTCAAAACCCAAGCCAATGTTGTTCTGTTTATGAAGTTGTTTCCTATACCAATGATTTTGAGACTATTTTCTACTTTAACTTCTAAAAGATTTAGTGTATCTGGTTTATGTTGAGGTCCTTTTAATGACTGCTTCTATTGGTGTTATAGGTTGTATACCTTATTCCCCTAATGTTGATTTTACTTTGGTAAGTGGTATCTATTTATAAAAGATAATTTCTAAATAGATAATTTTCCAGTTTTGTGGAGTACAGACTTTTGAAATAAGCCTGAATAATTATTAGATTTTCCTCCATGCCTGCTGTTCTATCTCCCTTTTCATTTTTGATTTTGTTCATTTGAATAATGTGCCTCTGTCTTTTGGTTACTTTGACTAAGTATTTGTCTATCTAGTTGATATTCTCAAAGAGCCATATCATGGTTTTTTTGATTACTTGTACTGATTTCTTTGTTTCCAACTGATTGGTTTCAGCCCCAATTTTGATTATTTCTAGCTTTATACTTCTCTTTGGTGTGCTTGCATCTTTTTTTTTCTAGAACTTTCAGGTGTGCTTTCAAATTGCTGTCATGAGAACTTTCTAATATTTTTACAGAGGCATTTAGAGTTATTTTCTTAGCAATGCTTTTCTTGTGTTCAATGGATTTGTGTCTGTTGTGCCTTTATTTTCATTGAATTTTAGAAAGTCTTTAATCTCTTTATTTCTATCCTCACATAGAAATCATTACATACAGAGTTGTCCAATTTCAATGAGTGTATAGGCTTTCTAGTGTTTCTGATGTTGTTGAAGTCCAGCTTTAATCCATGGTGGTCAGATAAGATACAAGGTGTTTTTTAATTTTCTTGTATCTGTTGAGAATTGCTTTGTGACTGTCTATATGTTCAACTTTGGAGAAGGATCTATGAGGTACTGAGAAGTAGGCACATTATTTTGTGTTTGGGTGAAATATTGTACAGATGTCTGTTAGGTCCATTTGATTCATACTGTTTATTAGTTTCAGTATTTCTCTGTTTGGTTTTTTGTGTACATGTCTTATCAATTAGTGGGAGTAGCATGTCGAAGTTTCCCACTATTAATATGTGGTGTTCCATGTACAATTTAAGCTTTAGCAATGTTTATTTTACAAATGTGGGTGTCCTTGCAGTTGGGGCATAGGTGTATTGAATTGATGTATTATCTTAGTATATTTTTTCCTTTAATGAGTATCAAGTGTCCATTCTGTCACTTTTGTTTAATTTTGGTTGGAAGTCTGTTTTAGTTGATATTAGAATAGCCACTCCAGCTTGCTTCTTGGGACAGTTCATTTGGAAAACTTTTATCCAGCTTTTTACTCTGACATGGTGTCTATGTTTATGGCTGGGGTGTGTTTCTTTTATGCAGCAGAATGGAAGGGGTGGATGGGAGAACAGGGGGAGGGAAGGGGGCTTATGTGACTTTTGGGGAGTGGGCCACAAAAGGGTAAACCATTTGAAATGTAAATAAAAATATATCGAATAAAAAGAGAATGATGAATACTGTTTTCACATACATTTTATTAGCCTGTTTCTTTTCACTGGGGAATTAATTCCATTGATGTTGAGATATTTTAATGACCAATGATTATTATTTTCTGTTATTTTGATGTTTATGGTGTTAGTGTGTTTGTGTGTGTGTGTGTGTATGTGTGTGTGTATTCTTTTCTTGTTTTTGCTGTATGAAATTATTTATCTCCCATGTTTTCTTGGGTGTAGTTATCCTCCTTTTCTGGAGTTCCCTTCTCGAAGTTTCTGTAGTACTGCATTTGTAGATAGACATTGTTTGAATTTGGATTTGTCGTGAAATATTGTGTTTTCTCCATTTAGAGTGATTGAGAATTTTACTGGCTATAGTTGTCTAGTTTGGCACATGTGGTTTTTTAGATGTTGGAATATGTCGGACCAGGCCATTCCAGCCTCGAGAGTCTCTGTTGAGCAGTTGGGTACAATTCTGATTGGTCTGCCTTTATATGTTACTTGGTATTTCCCTGTTGAATTTTTTATTATTTTTTCTTTGTTCTGTAGATTTTATGTTTTGATTATAATATGGTGGGAGGATTTTCTTTTCTTGTCCGGTCTAATTTGTGTTGGATAAGCTTCATATATATTTATAAGCATCTCTTTCTTTAGGTTGGGAAAATGTTATTGTATGATTTTTTTGAGAATATTTTCTGGGCCATGGAGCTGGTACTCTTTACCTTTTTTTTTCCCCTATCATTCTTAGGTTAGGTCTTTTCATGCTATTCCAGATTTTCTGGATCTTGTACATCAGGAGTTGTTGAGATTTAGCATTTTCTTTGATGTATCAGTTTCTTTCTCTTGCATTTTCTATGCTTGATATACTCTCTTCCGTCTCCTGTATTCTGTTGGTGATCCTTGTTTTTATATGTTCTTCTTGTTCTCCTCTCTATGACTTTTTATCTCCAGGATTCCCTCAGTTTGTGTTTTCTCTATTGCTTCTATTTCCACTTTCAGGCATTTCACAGTTTTATTATTTCCTTTATCTGTTTAACTGTATTTTCCTCTCTGTCTTTAAGGGATTTTTTTCCCCTTTAAAGACTCTATTAATTTTCCTGTATTTACAGTATTTCTTTAAGGGATTCATTCATTCCCTATTTAAAGGTCTCTATCATTTTATAAGATTGTATTTAGGATAATTTTCTTGTTCTTCCATTGTGTTAGGATATTAAGGGTTTATGGTGTTATGGAGTAGCTGTGCTCTGATGGTGTCATATCTCCTGTTTTGTTTTGTTTTGTTTTGTTTTGTTTTGTTTTTGACTGTGTTCTTTAGGGTGTCTTTACCAGTCTGGATGGATTTGGTCCTTGTATGTTCCTATTGTATTGTTAATTGGAGAGGATTAACTTGGATGATCCTTGTGTGGTAGGTCTCTGTTTATTATTGTTGGGCTGTATATTTCTGGATATGCAGACCTGCATAGTTCAGGATCTGAAGGTCTGTATGATTCAGAAGCTGTCATTTTAAAATAGGTAGGCAGAGAGGTGGTAGAATGTTGGTCCCCCTTGGATATCAGTCTGTTCAGGGCTCCTTGTTAGGCCCAAACAACTCAGTGAGCAGAGAAGAATGTATCTCCTTCTTCCCCTTAATTAAAGGAACAAATACACAAATGTAAGTGTGGCTATCACCATGAAGCAAAACATCAAGGAAAGAAATAGCTCTGAGTCTCTATGTCACGAAATGTATATGGTTCTTTTTGATTAAACTTAGGTACATACACACATATTACCAATTGGAATTATAAAATGATACCAGATAATAGTAATAATGAAGTTATGACAAATAAACCTACAGCTCAAGAATAATTGCCAATAATTCATGATTTATTGTACTACATCTACTTTATATGGCAAAGAAACTGAAATGCTTTTTATCTTGTTCTTCACAAAAAATTCTTCTGTCACCTATCAAATCTTCATGAACACTGTATTAACAAACTTTCTTGAAACATACCTTTTACAACTCTAAATATTACAACATCTGTCAGAAACATGAGGGTTCCTATATACTGAATAATGGTTCATGACACTTCATACTCACTAAGAAGTTCAGGACCTTCAATGGACTGGATGTTAAAGACTTTGTATTGAACATTTCCTTTTTCAATTAGCCTTTGTGACTTGAGATCTTAAAATGGAAAAGAAATGTATTTTCCTGTGTGTTTCATACAAAGAAAATGCAAAAGAAATCCAATAACAGTCTTTCAAATGAGGTTACCTCAATTTCTTTGAAGAAAAGGGCTACAATTTTCTATTATAAAGGTCAAAGCCTGGAAATAAAGTTTCAGTTTACATATTGGTCATGTACTGGTCTAGGATCTATAAGTATAAAATATATCTTCCCCCTAGCAAAAAGAAAATATAATGATAACAATAAGTAAGTCTTCTGTTTACCAGCCATAAAAATGCCCCCAAATCCTCCACTTTTCCTGGAATACAAACATTTGTGTAATCCTTGTCCTTTTATTAATGGATTAGAGGAAACATTACACAAAATCCTTCTTTAAATTCTTCAGTTGCATAGTCTTCTTGAAGCATTTCATCATGTTATGAGAGCATGCAAGGCAGCTTATGAAGAAGCCCATGTGAGAAGTAATTGAAGCATACTACCATCAGTGTACATACAATGATAAGTTTTGAACCACCTATGTGAATAGTCTAGACCCAGTTGAGCTTCTTCCAGGAACATCATAAAATATGGAAGCCTAAAATAAATCATTCACTTAAATCATTTTGAAATTTTTCATGCTCAGAAACTATGAAACATAATATTTACTAATTTTCAACTAGTAAATTTTGAAGTAGTTTATTATGATAACTATCATTTGCTACCTTGCTGATTTTTAAAACATATGTCTCATAACATTGCTGTTTTTTCATTCCCATCATTATAACTCTGTTTCAAAACCCCAGGACCTCATACAGTAACACTTGGTCCCTTAAGGGTAAAATTTAGATTGGTCTTTCTACACAGAGTTATGGAGTTAAAAAGCAAAAATTATAGTTCTATTCATTTATTTAACTCATAGAAAATACTAAATAATTGTTCAAAATTTTCAAAATTTGTTTTTATGACTTCAACCCTGTATTTAAGCATTTTGTATTGTATGCAATGATTTTACTCTTTGCTTAAATAATATTATGTGTTTCTACAAATTGGCAAGATTTCATATTTTTATGGCTATTCACACCACAACGCACTTGTTTTCATTCCTCTACTTCTGTTTAAGTTACCACAGACTTGTTTAAATAATAAATAGTCTTCATACACTTGATGTATAGAATTACAATTTCAGCCTCATACTTACCCTACTATGCTCTCAGCAACAAATTCAATAGCTATTTCAAAAGGGTATGATCACTCAAATAATTCTTTTTTTTTTGCTTTAGAATACTAATTGCATAACTTATAAAACTGAAAAATTATCAGTAACTATAATTTTTCTTGGGAATACTCATTTTGTATATTTCCTATAAATTTATATATTATTTATTTTAATGGAAACAAGAATATCAAAGAATATTTAGAAAACAAAGCCAATTATTGTGAGAAATATAAAACCCTGATAGGAGAAATTATATATTACTCAAATTATTATAAGCCTATTCCATTTTCATGGACTGGAAGATGACACTTAAATTGAGAATCTTCTGTTTGTAATGATGTTGATGTAATCAAACTTACTGGCAGTTGTGAAAATACATAGCATGGGAGCAGCAGAATATTTAAACAGGTAAAAGTTTTTCCTGTCAAAACATGAAAACTTCAGTTTGAACATCAGAACCTTTGTTAAAATGTTTTGTTTCTGATTTCAGTGCTACTTGCTGAGATGGGAATCTGGAGGCAGAAACAAAAAGAGACATTCTGCCTTAAAGCAAGGTAGAAAAAGAGACTCTAGTCAAAATATGTCCTTTGACTTCTACTTGCCCACTGAGGCGCAAGAGTGTTTACACACACACACACACACACACACACACACACACACACACACACACTCAAGAGAGAAAGAGAGCAATAGAGAGAGAGAGAAATAGCTGCTACTTTATACACCACAATAATGTACAGCAACTATAATTATACACAGAACATAACATTTGATCATTCATTCATCATTTAGACCATTTGTTTATATATTTACTATATAATGCTTTACTTTAAAAATATTTTACATTTTATCCCTGTATTTAATAAAGCATTTACTGTAATATTATAATATTGTATGGGCAGCAGTCTCATATATCTTGTGTTTGGCACATATTTTAATTGTAGCAAGTACCACATTTGATGATTGACCAAATTTGGTGATTTACCACATTTGGTGATTTACATAATGGCAAAACTGTACCCTTGATCTTCATACGACAATAAACCAACTTAGAATGCATTTCTCTCAACACTTCTCTGTGGAGAAATAGCACATAACTTTATCTGACCTCAAAATAACAAAAATAAAAATATAGATTAAGTTTCAAAAATATTTAAAAGTACAATTAATAATAGAAGAAAGAAAATGAAATGAAAATCCAGTGAGTAGGAGAAAACATTTGCAAATCATATGGCAAATAATATTCTAGCAATGAATACATTGGTAGTAAGAACTCAAAACCAAAGGAAAAGAATCCAGGTTCAAAGTAGGCACAACATTTAAAAGATATTCATCCAAAGAAGATGTACTCAATCCCAAGGAGGACACAAAAATGTAATAAACATTAGTCACTTAGGAAAATATAAAGAAAAACCTCAATCAAATACTATTTGACAGTCACTAGGATAGCTAAAAACTAATTTGAAGGGGTAATAACATGAGTTTTAAAAATGAAGTATTGTATACTTTATGAAATTAAAAAAATAAATGGCTGACTATATAAAACTGTTTGCTCAGTAGGTTACATGTATATTTCATCTGAGAGTCCAGCAATTTTTTTCTTTCTTCTTAAAAATACTATTTTATTTTTTTGAGTGCTTCATATATCAACATTGCACCTAAGTTGTACCCATGTTTGCCTTTACTCCCTCAACACTTTTGGTGTCCCAACTCCCATGATCTGTTTTTTTTTTTTTTTTTTTTTTTGTTGTTGTTGTTGTTGTTTTTTTCTTTTTACTTCTTTTTTTTTAATTCGATATATTTTTTATTTACATTTCAAATGATATCCCCTTTTCTGGCCCCCCACTCCCGGAAAGTCCCATAAGCCCCCTTCCCTCCCCCTGTTCTCCCACACACCCCTTCCCACTTCCCTGTTCTGGTTTTGCCTTATACTGCTTCACTGACTCTTTCCAGAACAAGGGGCCACTCCTCCGTTCTTCTTGTACCTCATTTGATGTGTGGATTATGTTTTGGGTGTTCCAGTTTTCTAGGTTAATATCTACTTATTAAATTATTATTGTTAAATGTTACACTCATTTGTCCATAATGTTGTAGAGCCATTATTATCTTTCTATTATGCATATGTACATGTGTCCAGAGCTAATTGCTTGATATGAGGTAACCTATGTGGGAGTTTCTTCCCAGAGGAATATGGTTCTACTTCTCTTAGTTGCCAATGACCTACTTACTGTAGCTCTTCATCTGGGTATAAGGTCATGTAGAAATTCCCTTGTCGGCATTGGTATACCAACTGCTACTGTCACTTCTGATCCTATTCAGACAACCATAACATTGAAGGTTTTTAAGTATATCTCTACTGTCATGTCTAGGGAATAAGATGTATTGGCAGGGATCTTGAACCTCTGGTTCTTACAATATTTCTGTTCCCTCATCCATGAATTTCACCAAGGTTTCAGTGTAGAGTTGCATTAAAGATATGTCAGCTGGGGTTTGGCACCACATTGATGCTTAGTCTCTGTATTTTGATCAGTTGTATATCTTTGTAATATTTTCCATTTGTTTCAAAATAAAGCTTCTTAGATGAAGGTTGAGAATTACACTTATCTATAGATATTAAAGAAAGTACTTCAAAAACAGAAATTTTGTTGTTTTAGGAAATTACCAACAGTACATTCTTCTCTGAAAGACCCAGCACTCTCACACTTTGGTGTGAGCACTCTCATACACTCAAATATGAAACAAAATTTCCACTAAAATTTTCCACATAAATTTGCAATGCATAATTCTCCTATTTTCTTTCTAATGATACTCTATTTCGTCTTACAACTTATGCTTCACAATAAAAGGAGGTCAGAGAAAGAAATTAAAGCAGAAACCTGGAGGCAGGAACTGAAGCAGAGGCCTGAGGAAAATATGCTCACTAGCTTGCTCCCAATGGCTTGTTTCCAAAGGCTCCCTCTGCCTGCCTTCTTATAAAACCCAGGATTACCTGATCAATATTGACTATACCATATTAGGATTTCCAATGTTGTTAAGAGACATCATGACCATGGCAACTCTTACAGAGAAAAATAATTAGGGCTAGCCTACATGTTCAAAGGTTCAGTCCATCAACATCATGGCAGGAACTAAGAAAGTGTGCTGGAAGACATGGTGCTGAAGAAGCTAAGAATTCTCCATTTTGATCCAAAGTCACAAAGGAAACAAACTCTTCCATACCTGGTAGAGCCTGTGTGAAGGAGGAAACCTCCAAAGCCCAATACCACTGTGGCATAATTCCTCCAAAAACGCCACACTTACTTCAACAAGACCACACCCCCTAATAGTTCCACTTTTCACTGGCCAAGCCTATTCAAACGACTCCATGCTACTCCCTAGCCCCCATAGGCTTGCTCAAACACATGATTCTATGGGGGCCCAAACCTATTCATATCATAATGAAAAGTAAGTTTAGACCAGTTTCAAAAATCATCATAGTCTTTTACAGTCTACCAGTTTTTCAAAGTTCAAAGTTCAAAGTCTCTTCTGAGGCTCATGCAACCTCTTAAATATAATCCCCTAAAAATTGAAATAGAGAAGCAGATCACATATTTCCAACATATAATGGCACAGTATATATGTCTTTGTAGCAAAACATCATAGCAAGGATATACTGGGTCAAGGCAAGACCAAAATCTAGCTGGGCAAACTCCAAACTTTGCTGTATCCTTGTGCCTGATGTCCAACTCCCTTCAGATATTTTGACTATAACAAACTTCTTTCTTTTCGACTGGTTTTACTACCTGTTAGTAACTTTCTTTGAGAGGTATACCAGGGCTCTGACATCTCGAACACCTTGGAGTCCCCAAAGCAACTTCAAGTTTATAGCTTCTTCTTCCATTGTCTTAGATCCACAAATGATCTTCTGGGCTCTTCCAAATGGATATGATCACTTCTCTAGCTCTACTCTCTGTAGCAATCTAGCCCCAGGTTGATTCCATTCCATGACTGCTGCTGTTCTTAGTGGTCATTCATTGTACTGCCATTTCCAATCACCTGAGGTCTTCTGCTGCAACTAGGCTTCACCAAGTGTCTCAAAGGATGCTTTCATGGTCTCAAGCATCAATTTCTTTGTGTGACCCTGTGATAGTTTATATCACTTGGCTCAGAGAGTGGAACTATTAAGAATAAGGCCTTATCTGGGGACTACCCCAACTTGGAATCCATCCAGTCTGCAGACAACAAATCTGACTTTGTTGCCTTTTCCAAGTGGCACTTGCTGATAGGAACCTGGTGTGTTTGTTGCCTGAGAGGCACTTGCTGATAGGAACCTGGTGTGGTTGTTGCCTGGGAGGTTCAACCAGCAACTGACCAATGCAGATTTGGTTGCTGGAGCCAACCATCTGACTGAGCTCATGAACTTTTGTTGTAGAGCTGGCAGAAGGACAGGAGGAACAGAGGGTGATTGTAACCCCACAAGAACAACATCAGCTGGCTTGACCACTCAGTGCTCCCAAGGACTAGACCACCAACTAAGGAGTGTACAGGGAGTGATCCATGGCTCCAGATACATATGTAGCAGATGATACCTTTTATTGACATCAGTGGGATAGAAGGCCCTTGGTTCTGTGGAGGTTTGATGCCCCAGTGTAAGAAGATGCTGGAGTTGTGAGGCAGGAGAAAGTGAGTGTGTGGAGGAGCACACTCATAGAGGCAAAAGAGAGGGAGGAGAGGGAGGATGTGAGATGTGTTGTTTTGTGGAGGTGTAACTGGTAAGTGGGATATCATTTAAGATGTAAATGAGTAGAATGATTATTAAAAAAACACAAAGATTTCAAGTAAAAAAAGAGGTATGGCCTTCTTGGAGTAGGTGTGTCACTGTGGGGATAGGTTTAAATATCCTCAACCTAGCTGCCTGGAAGTTAGTATTCTGCTAGCAGCCTTCAGCTGAAGATATCGATCTCACAGCTCTGTCAGCACCATGTCTGCCTGGATGCTGCCATGTTTCTGCCACCTTGATGATAATGGACTTAACCTCTGAACCTGATAATGTTGTCCTTTGTAAGACTTGCATTGGTCATGGTGTCTGTTCGCAGCAGTAAAACCCTAACTAACACAGAAATAATCAGTCCTGGCCTGTCAAATGCAAACCAGGCTGCACCTTCACCCATGGCCTTCCTGGCTTCTTATCGTACCAAGCCCCAGATGTTCTCCATGAACCTTTATGTCTTCAAAAGTATTCCAACCTGTTTGATTTTTAAACACTACCAAGTCCAGCTGTAGCATAAGGTACAAGCTTGGCTATCTCTGGAACATAGCTTCTTTGTATTTTCCAACAAACAGTTCCCAGAAGATCCTCAGTGATGCTGGTCTCTTCTTAACCATTCCTAAATTCATATCTCCAGGTAATCAGCATCAATTACCTCAGTAACCCCTTCGACTTTTGGCTCTAAAACTAGAATCATATGGCTAAAGCTGCTGAGTTCTCCTGTGTGTTGGGGCTGGAACATGTCCCCCTTGTTCAATTATTTTATCTACAACTTTTGTTTATCTAATGTTTTCCATCACTGCCAAATCTTGGCTATTTCTGGACCTTACTCTGTAGACCGGACTGACCTTGAACTCAGAGATCTGCATGCATCTGTCTCCTGAGTTTAAAGGCATTTACCACCTTGCCTGGGCCTATGCTCTTCATGGCCACTATGCCTCAAAATCCATATCAAAACCTGTTTCATCCCATGTGAAGATCTAGAACAAAACCTTGTGCCTTCTAGCCTTAACATTTCAATCACAGTTGTGTTCTCCATTTCTATATTGTAGATCATACAAGATATACTAATGCTGACAACTGAGAATCACCATTACAGTGGGGTATACCCTACCACATCACTTATTAAGAAATGGTCCCACAGACATGCCTACAGAATCAATCTAATGCAGGCATAATTTTGTTTGAGGTTCCCTCTTTTCACATAACACTAGCTTCTGTAAAACAGACAAAAACACTAACCAGTGAATATACTATTATCACATTCAAAAGGCAAAAATAGGTCAAATATGTATTAATAGATGAATGGTAGATAAATTTAACATTATATCATTAATATTATATCTTTTTATATAGCATTATATCAATAATATTCCATTATATTATGTAGTTGCTAAAATAAATTAATACTAGTATAAGACACATCAAAACATGGCAATCTTTGTCATATGACATAAAAACTTACATATTGTACAAAATAATGAGTATAAGTTATATTTCTATATGTATTTTATTTCTAAAAATTATTTATATTTTCTATCATTAAAGGACAATAAACACTCCAGAAAATTAAATGGGCATTCTAGAAAACTATTATAATTTTCAAAATAATGAAATTCAATTAGATTTGGTCCAAAGGGGTGTGAAGTTTATTTTTTTGGTATAGTCACCACTTTGCTAAGGCTTTCTTTTGTATAAGACAGTGTCATATGTGTATATGATTATGTATGTATGGATATGCATATTTGTATGTTTATCATTCTGGAAAACATGATTCAAATTCTTAAATACATACATATTTGATGGACAATTGGCTATTTTAAAAAGAAAATTTCTTGTAATACTTGAAAAAATAGCACCTTTAGTTTTACTGCAATGAAATCAAGAAATCATGTTTGAATAAACTAAGACTATGATTAACAAGCTGAAATTACAATCTGATCATTGAAAATTCTAAATCAATGAGCAAACAGCTGAAGCAATTTGTTGTATGCTCATATAAATTCTCCTCAATATTATATTTTAATTTGTGGTAAACAAATAAGAAACAAGAATTCTAAGGATTCACAAACTCTGGCACTCTTATGAATTCAGGGTGATAGAGACAATAATCATCGATCCAGAAATATTAAAAATATTACATATATATGAAAAGAACACACAAAGTATGTGCATATGTACAGTCACATACACAAAAAATCAGCAAGAGAACCACATGTAGCATTATATATGGTTCATTTTAATTTTCTTTATTGTACAGAAGAAAGAAGAAGAAGGAGGAGGAGGAGGAGAAGAAGAAGAAAAACAACAACAACAATAATAACAATAACAAAAACAACAAAAACGACAACAAGAAAAAGAAGAACAAGAACAGGAAGAATAAGAACAAGAAGAACAAGAACAGGAAGAACAAGAAGAACAAGAACAGGAAGAACAAGAACAAGAAGAACAAGTTAAGACTTGTTTGTGCAATATTTTGTGGGAAATCAATAGATTTTTTTTATTTTTGCTCACCAAAATTAATAGGATCAGTTAAGGCTGTAATGTCCACAATTAACATTCTCAGTTAGGTATAATTTTTTTCATGTAGCTTCTACAATATGATTTTTTCTACTCTAAATCACATTAGCTTATTAAAAGTATACACCATCATTGTAAATGGAGACCAATTGAACTCCGGTTTAATTAAAATGTTTTTATTATCATAGAACAGTGTTGTGTGACAAATCTTTTTGTGGAGAATAAGTTTTCTATATGTTTAATCAACCCAGATATCAAACAGTAGCAGCCCAAAGTACAGATTACTAAGAAAGTACTTGTGTGAACCAGTAAAGTTTATTATGTCTACTTATATGAGGGTGGGCGAGGAGTTACAGGAGCAGAAATAACTGAAAGTCAGCTGGATCATTAGAAACTACCAAATAAAGATAAGAACTTGAAGCCTATCGCATAGCCTGCTTTTAGCTCAACATGGAGAGTCCTTTCTAGATAATTTAGTTAAACATTTTTCAGAAAGCTCTTCTAGTTCCTACTTCTTCCAGACAACTGATGTCAAAGTCTATTTTGTAGCTTGGCTTATCAGAAACTCTTCTTTCTGACCTGGCTTTCTTTATTTAGGAGGGATTCAGTTTTTATTACTTACTCTGGGAGGAAGGGACATATTTATAAAGTAACACCAGCTTTTATTAACTTTCTAAATGTGTCCTTTTATTCTGCTGTAATCTAAATACTTATTCTTATTCCTGCACAATATTGTAACTCTAAGCTCTCTTCAAATAAACTACTTTTAGCAGCCCAGAGAGGCTATCTCTGAAATACATAATTGGTTAAAATATAGAGAACAAGTCATATTTAGGCGTCCAATTCCAACATCTTTAACTAAAACCTCTTTACCTTAGGTCAATGAAACATGAAATGGGGTCAGAATCATTTGCCTTATAGAAGCTTTGTAATTTTATGAGGTCCCATTTGTTCATTTTTGATATTAAAGTATAAGCCATTGGTGTTATGCTCAGGAAATTTCCCCCTGTACCCTTGTGTTTGAAGCTGTTCCCAACTTTCTCTTCTATTAGTTTCAGTGTATGTGGTGTTATGTGGAGATCCTTGATCCACTTGGACGTGAGCTTTATTCAATGAGATAAGAATGGATCAATTTGTATACTTCTTCATGCTGAACACCAGTTGAAACAACACCATTTGTTGAAAATGATGTTTTTTTTCCCCCATTGGATAGTGTCTTAGTCAGAGTTTCTATTCCTGAACAAACATCATGACCAAGAAGCGAGTTGGGGAGGAAAGGGTTTATTCAGCTTACACTTCTGCATTGTTGTTCATCACAAAAGAAAGTCAGGACTGGAACTCAAGCATGTTAGGAAGCAGGAGCTGTTGCAAAGGCAATGGAGAGATGGTCCTTACTGGCTTGCTTAGCCTGCTCTATTATAGAACCCAAGAATACCAGCCCAGGGATGGCACCACCCACAAGGGTCCCTCCCCCTTGATCACTAATTGAGAAAATGCCCCACAGATGGATCTCATGGAGGCACTTCCCCAACTGAAACTCCTTTTTCTGTGATAACTCCAGCCTATGTCAAGTTGACACACAAAACCAGCCAGTACAATTGACCCCTTGTCAACTTGACACACAAACACATCACTATTAAGCCTCAATCCTTACTTTCTTATTCATCCCCAAGATCTAAATTTCTTTAAAAGTTGCACAGTCTTTACAATTTAAAGGTTCAATCACTTTAAAATGTCCAATATAATTAAAATTCAAAGTGTTTTAAAAATTCAAAGTCTCTTAACTGTGGGCTCCACCAAAATATTTTCTTCCTTCAAGAGGGAAACATATCAGGGCACAGTCACAGCCAAAAGCAAAACTCAAACTCCAATGGTTCAATGTCTGGGATCCAACTCACAATCTTCTGGGCTCCTCCAAGTCACTTCTCCAGCTCTGCTCTTTGTAGCACACAGCTTGTCTTCTAGGATCCAGCTGCCTTTACTCCACTGCTGCTGCTGTTCTTGGTGGTCATTGCATGGTACTGGCATCTCCAAAACACTGATATCTTCCACTGTAATTAGGCTGCACCAATAGCCTCTCATAGGCTCTCTTCATGGTGACAAGCCTCTGATCCTATGCATGACCCATTCAAGTCCTGAACCATCAATTGCATCTGAGGCTGCACCTTCACCAATGGTCTTCTGTGACCTCTCACTGTGCCAAGAGCCTCAGCTGCTCGTCATGACCCCTTCATGCCTTCAAAACCAGTACCATCTGGGTGACTCTTACACAGTACCAAGTCCAGCCACAGCACAAAATACAACTGTGGCTCTCTTTGGAACACAGACTCTGTGCTCTCAGAAAATACTTCCCAGAAGATTTTACCTCCATGGTGCGGGTTTCTTCTTAATCACAGCTAATTTCTTAGCTCCAGCTAACCAGCATCAATATTCCCAGTAATACAAAGGTTCGATTTAGTGGTGCTGGTATCTTGTTAATCACAGCTGATTCTTCAGTGCCAGCTAAGCAAAACCACAGAATCTTCACAATCAAAACATGGCCCCTTTAAGAGTCTTTAATCTTCCCTCTGAAATTTCACAATCCAGGCCTCCATTTTCTGCAATGTTCTCATAATTATCATCCAAGCTCCTACGGAACATATCACAGAGCTCCTAACACCGAATGGATCATCTAGCCCAAAGTTCCAAAGTCCTTCCACAGTCCTACGCCAAAAATGGTCAGGTTGTCACAGGTATACCCCACTATGCTGGTACCAATTTGTCTTATTCAGGGTTTCTATTCCTGCACAAATATCATGACTAAGAAGCAAGTTGTGGAGGAAAGGGTTTATTCAGCTTACACTTCTGCATTGTTGTTCATCACAAAAGGAAGTCACGACTGGAACTCAAGCATGTTAGGAAGCAGGAGCTGTTGCAGAGGCCATGGAGAGATGGTCCTTACTGGCTTGCTTAGCCTGCTCTATTATAAAACCCAAGAATACCAGCCCAGGGATGGCACCACTCACAAGGGTCCCTCCCCATTGATCACTAATTGAGAAAATGCCCCACAGCTGGATCTCATGGAGGCACTTCCCCAACTGAAACTCCTTTTTCTATGATAACTAAAGCCTGTGTCACTTTGACACACAAAACCAGCCAGTAGAGATAGTTTTAGCTCTTTGGCAAAGATCAAGTGACCACAGATATGCGGGGTTCATTTCTGAATCTTCAATTCTATTCCATTGATCTACCTGTCTGTCACTGTACCCTAAGACAACAATTTTTTTCTTTTTTTTAATTCAATATATTTTTTTATTTACATTTCTAATGATTTCCCCTTTCCTAGGCCCCAACTCCCAGAAAGTCCCATAAGCCCCCTTCTCTCCCCCTGTCCTCCCACCCACCCCTTCCCACTTCCCCATTCTGGTTTTGCTAAATACTGCTTCAATGAGTCTTTCCAGAACAAGGGGCCACTCTTCCTTTCTTCTTGTACCTCATTTGATGTGTAGATTATGTTTTGGGTATTCCAGGTTTCTAGGTTAAAATCCACTTATTAGTGAGTGTATACCATGATTCACCTTTTGAGTCTGGGTTACCTCACTTAGTATGATGTTCTCTAGCTCCATCCATTTGCCTGTGAATTTCATGAATTCAATGTTTCTAATGGCTGAATAGTACTCCATTGTGTAGATGTACCACATTTTTTGAATCCACTCTTCTGTTGAGGGATACCTGGGTTCTTTCCAGCATCTGGCAATTATAAATAGGGCTGCTATGAATATAGTAGAGCATGTATCCTTATTACATGGTGGGGAATCCTCTGGGTATATGCCCAGGAGTGGTATAGCAGGATCTTCTGGGAGTGAGGTGCCCAGTTTTCGGAAGAAACACCAGACTGCTTTCCAGAGTGGTTGAACCAATTTGCAACCCCACCAGCAGTGGAGGAGTGTTCCTCTTTCTCCACACCTTCTCCAACACCTGCTATCTCCTGAATTTTTAATCTTAGCCATTCTGACTGGTGTAAGGTGAAATCTCAGGGTTGTTTTGATTTGCATTTCCCAAATGACTAATGAAGTTGAGCATTTTTTAAGATGCTTCTCCGCCATCCAAAGTTCTTCAGGTGAGAATTTTTTGTTTAACTCTGTACCCCATTTTTTAATAGGGTTGTTTGGTTTTCTGGAGTCTAACTTCTTGAGTTCTTTATATATATTGGATATTAGCCCTCTATCTAATGTAGGATTGGTGAAGATCTTTTCCCAATTTGTTGGTTGCTGATTTGTCCTCTTGATGGTGTCCTTTGCCTTACAGAAACTTTGTAATTTTATGAGGTCCCATTTGTCAATTCTTGCTCTTAGAGCACATGCTATTGGTGTTCTGTTCAGAAACTTTCTCCCTGTACCGATGTCCTCAAGGGTCTTCCCCAGTTTATTTTCTATTAGCTTCAGAGTGTCTGGCTTTATGTGGAGGTCCTTGATCCATTTGGATTTGAGCTTAGTACAAGGAGACAAGGATGGATCAATTCACATTCTTCTGCATGCTGACCTCCACTTGAACCAGCACCATTTGTTGAAAAAGCTATCTTTTTTCCATTGGATGTTTTCAGCCCCTTTGTCGAGGTTCAAGTGGCCATAGGTGTGTGGGTTCATTTCTGGATCTTCAATCCTGTTCCATTGATCCTCCTGCCTGTCACTGTACCAATACCATGCAGTTTTTAACATTATTGCTCTGTAGTATTGCTTGAAGTCAGGGATACTGATTCCCCCAGACTTTCTTTTGTTGCTGAGAATAGCTTTAGCTCTCTGGGGTTTTTTGTTATTCCAGATGAAATTGATAATTGCTCTTTCTAACTCCGTGAAGAATTGAATTGGGATTTTGATGGGTATTGCATTGAATCTGTAGATTACTTTTGGCAAAATGGCCATTTTAACTATATTGATTCTACCGATCCATGAGCATGGGAGGTTTTCCCATTTTTTGAGGTCTTCTTCCATTTCCTTCTTCAGAGTCTTGAAGTTCTTGTCATACAGATCTTTCACATGTTTGGTTAGAGTCAACCCAAGATACTTTATACTGTTTGTGGCTATTGTGAAGGGGGTCATTTCCCTAATTTCTTTCTCAGCTTGCTTATCCTTTGAGTATAGGAAGGCCACTGATTTGCTTGATTTGATTTTATAACCTGCCACTTTGCTGAAGTTGTTTATCAGCTGTAGGAGTTCTCTAGTGGAGTTTTTGTGTCACTTAGGTAGACTATCATGTCATCTGCAAATAATGATAGTTTGACTTCTTCCTTTACAATTTGTATCCCTTTGACCTCCTTATGTTGTCAAATTGCCCGAGCTAGTACCTCAAGTAGAATATTGAAAAGATAAGGAGAAAAGGGACAGCCCTGTCTAATCCCTGATTTTAGTGGGATTGCTTCAAGTTTCTCTCCATTAAGTTTGATGCTGGCTACCAGTTTGCTGTATATTGCTTTTACTATGTTTAGGTATGGGCCTTGAATTCCTGTTCTTTCCAAGACTTTAAGCATGAAAGGATGCTGAATTTTGTCAAATGCTTTTTCAGCATCCAATGAAATGACCATGTGGTTTTTTTCTTTGAGTTTGTTTATGTGGTGGATTGCATTGATGGATTTCCGTATATTGAATCAACCCTGCATTCCCGGGATAAAGCCTACTTGATCATGGTGGATGATCGTTTTGATGTGTTCTTGGATTCAGTTGGCAAGAATTTTATTGAGTATTTTTGCATCGATGTTCATAAGGGAAATTGGTCTGAAGTTCTCTTTCTTTGTTGGATCTTTGTGTGGTTTTGGTATCAGCGTAATTGTGGCTTCATAGAAGGAATTGGGTAGTGTTCCTTCTGTTTCTATTTTGTGGAATAATTTGAAGAGTATTGGTGTTAACTCTTCTTTGAAGGTCAGATAGAATTCTGTACTGAAACCATCTGGTCCTGTGCTTTTTTTGGTTGGAAGACTTTCTATGACTCCTTCAATTTCTTTAGGCATTATGGGACTGTTTAGATGATCTATTTGGTCCTGATTTAATTTTGGTATTTGGTATCTGTCAAGGAAATTGTCCATTTCCTCCAGATTCTCCAGTTCTGTTGAGTACAGGCTCTTGTAGTAGGATCTGATGATTTTTTGTATTTCCTCAGTTTCTGTTGTTATATCTGCCTTTTCAGTTCTAAGTTTGTTAATTTGGATACTTTCTCTGTGCCCTTTGGTCAGTCTGGCTAAGGGTTTATCTATCTTGTTGATTTTCTCAAAGAACTAGCTCCGGGTTTTGTTGATTCTTTGTATGGTTCTCTTTGTTTCTACTTGATTGATTTCAGCCCTGAGTTTGATGATTTCCTGCCTTCTACTCCTCCTGGGTGAAATAGCTTCTTTTTGTTCCAGGGCTTTCAGGTGTGTCATTAAGCTTGTAGTGTATGCTCTCTCCATTTTCTTTTTGGAGGCACTCAGGGCTATGAGTTTTCCTCTTAGCACTGCCTTGTGTCCCATAGATTTGGGTATGTTGTGTATTCATTTTCATTGTGTTCTAAAAAGTCTTTAATTTCTTTCTTTATTTCTTCCTTGACAAGGTATCATTGAGTAGAATATTGTTCAGTTTCCACGTGTATGTGGGTTTTCTGTTGTTTTTGTTGCTATTGAAGACCACTTTTACTCCATAGTGATCTGATAGGAGGCATGGGATTAGTTCGATCTTCTTATATTTGTTGAGGTCTGTATTGTGACAAATTATATGGTCAATTTTGGAGAAGGTACCATGAGGTGCTGAGAAAAAGTATATTCTTTTGCTTTAGGATAGAATGTTCTATATATATCTGTTAAATCTAATTGGTCCAAAGCTTCAATTAGTTTCATTGTGTCCCTGTTTAGTTTCTGTTTTCCTGATCGGTCCATTGAGGAAAGTGCAGTGTTGAAGTCACCCACAATTATTGTGTTAGGTGCAATGTGTGCTTTGCACTTTAATAAAGTTTCTTTTACAAAAGAGGGTGTCCTTGCATTTGGAGCATAGATGTTTAGGATTGGGAGTTCTTCTTGTATTTTTCCTTTGACCAGCAAGAAGTGACCCTCAGAGTCTCTTTTGATGACTTTGGGTTGAAAGTCAATTTTATCTGATATTAAAATGGCTACTCCAGCTTGTTTCCTGAAACCATTTGCTTGTAAAATTGTCTTCCAGCCTTTTACTCTAAGGTAGTGTTTGTCTTTGACCCTGAGGTGTGTTTCCTGTAAGCAGCAAAATGTAGGGTCCTGTTTACATATCCAGTCATATAGTCTATGTCTTTTTATTGGGGCTTTGAGTCCATTGATGTTAAGAGATATTAAGGAATAGTGATTGTTACTTCCTGTCATTTTTGACGTTATTTTTTAAATTTGATTGGTTAACTTCTTTTGGGGTTGATGAAAGGTTACTATCTTGCTTTTTCCCGGGTGATGTTTCCCTCCTTGTATTGGTGTTTTCCTCCTATTATCCTTTGTAGGGCTGGGTTTGTGGTAAACTTGGTTTTGTCATGGAATATCTTAGTTTCTCCATCTATGGTGATTGAGAGTTTTGCTGGATATAGTAGTTTTGACTGGCATTTGTGTTCTCTTAGAGTCTGCATGAGATCAGCCCAGGATCTTCTAGCCTTCATAGTCTCGTGTGAAAAGTCTGCTGTGATTCTGATAGGTCTTCCTTTATATGTTACTTGGCCTTTTTCTCTTACTGCCTTTAATATTCTTTCTTTGTTTAGTATATTTGGGTTTTTGATTATTATGTGATGGGAAGTATTTCTGTTCTGGTCCAGTCTGTTTGGAGTTCTGTAGGCTTTTTGTATATTCATGGGCATCTCTCTCTTTAGGTTAGGGAAGTTTTCTTCCATAATTTTATTGAAGATATTTGCTGGCCCTTTAAGTTGTAAATCTTCACTCTCATCTATGCCTATAATCCTTAGGTTTGGTCTTCTCATTGTGTCCTGGATTTCCTGGATATTTTGGGTTACAAGCTTTTTGCTTTTTGCATTTTCTTTAACTGTTGAGTCCATGGTTTCTATGGTATCTTCAGTGTCTAAGATTCTTTCTTCTATCTCTTGTATTCTGTTGTTGATATTTGCATCTATGTCCCCTGATTTCTTCCCAAGGCTTTCTATCTCCAAAGTTGTCTCCCTTTGAGTTTTCTTAGTTGTTTCTACTTCTGATTTTATATCCTGGATGGTTTTGCTTAGCTCCTTCACTTGCTTGTTTGTGCTTTCCTGTAATTCTTTAAGAGATTTTTGTGTTTCCTCTTTCATGACCTCAGCCTGTTGACCAAAGTTCTCCTGTATTTCTTTAAGTGTTTTTGTGTTTCCTCATTATTGGCTTTTGTATTCTCCTGGATTTCTTTCAATGATTTTTGTGTTTCCCTTGCAAGGGCTTCTAATTTTTGATCCATTTTCTCCTGAATTTCTTTAAGTATGTCCTTCATGTGTTCCTGTACCAGCATCATGACCAGTGATTTTAAATCCAAATCTTGTTTTACTGGTGTGATGGGGTATCCAGGACATGTTGGTAGAGGAGAATTTGGTTCAGATGTTGCCATATTGCCTTGATTTCTGTTAGTGACGTTCCTGCGTTTGCCTTTTGCCATCTAGTTCTCACTGGTGTTAGTTTTTCTTGTCAGTGCTGGACTCACCAGTGCAAGCTGCCCCTTCCCAGTTGGCCTCTGGTGCACAGCTTACCTCCTGCACTGCCTGGAGACAGGTTGTTGTTGTCCAGGCTGTTCTTAAAACCCGAAGCAGATACCTGAATGCTCCTGCTGGGACCTGCTGGATTCACTGGACCACACAGACCTCTCCTTGCTGGCCACCTGGAAGCTCCACTTGCCTCTTTCAGGACCTGGAGATGTGGTGTTGCAGCTCAGGCTGATCTGGATCCGGAAGCGGAGAGGCCTGAGGGCCACTGCCAGAGGCCTCAGGACTGAAGCCCAAGCTCTGCGCCATAGGAACGAACTGTGCTGTGAGCTCCCAGACTACCTCTGCGTATACACCAGGTCTCCAGAACTTCCTGGAGACCGAGCGCTGTGTCCCAGGCTGTTCAGATCCCAAAGCAGGTGCCTAAAGGCTCCCGCTGGGGCCTGCTGGATTCACCTGAGCATGCTGACTTCTCCAGCTGACTGCCCGGAAGCCCCACTTGCCTCCCCCAGGACGAGGAGATGTGGTGCTGCTGCTCAGGCTGATCTGGATCCGGAAGTGGAGAGGCCTAAGAACCACCACCAGTGGCCTCATGACTGAAGCCCAAGATCCATGCCACTGGAATGAACTGTGCTGTGAGCTCCCAGACTGCCTCTGGGTGCACACCAGGTCTCCCGCACTTCCTGGAGACTGAGTGCTGTGTTCCAGGCTGTTCAGATCCCAAAGCAGGCACCTGAAGGCTCCCGTTGGGGCCCGCTGGATTCACCAGAGCACACCGACCTCTCCAGCTTGCTGCCCGGAAGCCCCACTTGCCTCCCCCAAGACAACAATTTTTATCATTATTGCTTTGTAATACAGCTTGAGGGCAGGAAAGATGATTACCCAAGAAGTTCAATTATTGTTGATAGTAGTTTTTGCTATAGTGGGTTTTTTTTTTTTGTTATTCTAAATGGATTTTTAAATAGCTCTTTCTAACTCTATGAAGAATTGAGTTGGAATTTAATGGGGATTGCACTGACAAAATGGCAATCAACAGATTGGGCAACGATCTTTACAAACTATACGCCTGACAGAGTGCTAATATCCAATACAAAGTAATAACTCAATAAGCTAGACTCCAGAGAACCAAATATAAACCCTGTATAGAACGCTATATAAAAACGGGTGCAGAGCCAAACAGAGAATTTTGAACTGAGGAAATTGGGATGGCTGAAACGCACCTAAAGAAATGTTCAGCATCCTTGGTTTTCAGAGAAATGCAAATCAAAACAACACTGAGATTCCACATTACACCAGTCAGAATGGCTAAGATTAAAATCTCAGGTGACAGCAGATGCTGGAGAGAATGTGGGAAAAAAGGAACACTTACTTCTCCATTGTTGGTAGGATTGCAAGCTGGTAAAACTACTCTGGAAATCAGTTTGGTGATTCCTCAGAAAATTAGACATAATACTACCTGAGGACCCAGCTATATCACTCCTAGGCATATACCCAGAAGATGCTCCTACATGTAATATGGACACATGCTCCACTATGTTCATAGCTGCCTTATTTATAAGAGCCAGAAGATGGAAAGAACCCAGATGTCCCAGAACAGAGGAATGGATATAGAAACTATGGTATATATACACAATGGAGTACTATTCAGCTATTAAAAACAATTAATTCATGAAATTCTTAGGCAAATGGATGTAACTGGAAAATATCCTAAGAGAGGCAACCCAATCACAAAAGAACACCCACAGTATGCACTCACTAATAAGCGGATGTTAGCTCAAAAACTCAAAATAAACAATTTACAATTCACCCAGCACAGGTAGCCCAAGAAGAAGGAGAACTTAAGTGAGGGTGCTTTGGTTCCTCTAAGAAAGGGAACAAAATACTCACAGGAGCAACAAGGGAGACAATGTGTGGAGCAGAGACTGAAGTAAAGGCCACCCAGAGACTTCCCTACTTGGGGATTCATCCTATAAACAGTCACCAAACTCCATCACTTTTATGGATGACAAGGAGTGTTCCTTTTTCTCCACATCCTCTCCAGGATCTGCTGTCACCTGAGGTTTTTTTTCTTAACCATTGTGATTGGTGGGAGGTGGAATCTCAGTGTCATTTTGATTTGTATTTCCATAATGACTGAGGATACTGAACATTTCTTTAAGTGCTTCTCAGCCATTCAAAATTCCACAGTTGAAAATTCTCTGTTTAGGTCTGCACCCTGTTTTGGAATAGGGTTATTTGATTCTTTGGAGTTTAACTTCTTGAATACTTTGTATATTTTGCATATTAGCTCTCTATTGGGTGTAGGGTTGGTAAAGATCTTTTCCCAATCAGTAGGTTGCTCTTTTGTCCTATTGACAATGTCCTTTGCCTTACAGAAGCTGAGTCATTGGTGTTCTGTTTAGGAAATTTTTCTCTATCCTTTCTTCTGTTGAGAGGCATCTCCATTGTTTTATACTATTGGCAGTTTTTGAGAGAACATCAATGAACATTACTGATCAACTATTTTTGTGATAAGTTGATATGTGTATATGGGGCAAGTAAACCATGCCATAAGTCCAAAACCCATTATACACAAAATTGAGAACAACTCCTTGTCTAACTCTGCTTGGAACTCTGGAACATGTAACCATGACACCATTCTGAGAGGACCATGACAACCAGTCACATAGAGAAAACACCTAAAGTCTTCTCCATGCAAATAGAACATTCCTGCCCTCTCAAACTGAATCAATGGAAAGTATCCACTCCTGGCTCCATCTACTCCTCAATGTTCATAAAGTTCCTATCCACAAGGGATAAAGTGAACTTGTTATTTCATTAAGAATTGTTTGGATGTGACTGTTTTACTGAGATGTAACACTTTGGGGAAGAGATTTCTCTCCCGAACCATTCATCACTGGGAACTTGGACCAGTATGGCATGTTGGGCTCAAGTCGCTACAACTTCTGCCACTGTCACCTTCCTAGAACAAGCCACCTTACACAGCCACATCTGTCCCTGCTAGTGGCATTAGCCCTGCCAAAGTAGTAAGACAGACCTAGGACCCAGGCTAACTGTTCTGTGCAGGCTTCACTTCTGCGAGCTGTAACACTTTAGACATTTTCAGCCATACCAGAGACTCATGGAACCCATTTTTGCAAAGGTTTAAATATGTCTAAGATTAGTATAGCTATACCTTGAAGAATATAAATTTCTATATTTTTGAGGAATCACCACACCCATTTCCATAGTGTCTGTACAAGTTAACATTACCACAAGATGTTAATGAGTTTTCCACTTGATACATGTCCTCACCAACATGAATTGTCAGTTATCTCATTAATCTTAGCCATTATGATATATATAAATTGAAATTTCAAATAATTTGATTTACATTGAGATAAAGAGGCAGAGAGGGAGAGGCAAGATTCTATAGGCAGCCTACATGCTTCTGTAGCTAGAGTGGTCTTTGGATTCCTAGAGTGTCAGTCATTACTCCCATACGATGATATTTAGTTTAGAACTTATTAGGAGCCTATGATGATCTAAATGAAAAAAAAATGAAAATTATTTCATTTAAAATGTTTTTCTGAGGGACAAGCACTGGACTTTAATAATAAAATGCAAGGCATAAAGTACTCATTTTGGTTAAATGTCAATTATTGGATTTCCCACTAAATGTATAAATTAACTTTTGAACTCAGCAATGAGTATCAAAATACAAAAGATCAAAAAGATAATAGGGCCATGCACAAAAGGGCAACATACAGAATGCTGCTTCTCTTCATCTAAAATTTTACAACTGGAAAAAGTAAGTGGGGTTAAAAAATAGAATTTTTCAATGTATTAAGAAGATTCAATGAAAGAAAATATTCCAGAAAAAAGAGATATGTTTATCTTAAACATGTTTATATATATATATATATATATATATATATATATATATACGCACATACATATATAATATACAGATATAATACATATATATAATACATATATAATATATATAGACATAATACATATATACTATGTATATTATATATATTGATGTACACACACACACACACACATGTTAAAAGTTTCAATCTGAAGTTTCTTGCTGTGCCAATGGAACTGTTTGCTTAGTCCTCTTCAGTTTTTCTCTTCTTTTGTTGTTATTGTTTTTGATTGTTTATCTTTTTTTTGGTACACATCCTCTTATAGCAAACATGACTTCAAATTGTCTATGTAGTTGAGTTTAGTCATGACTTCTTGAGTAGCTGGATTATAAACCTCATTAACACATCAATCTGGTTCATGATTTTAAATAGAATAATTCTTAGAGAGAAATCCAAAGTAACTTTCACAATGATTCAAAAATAAATCTAAATGTTCAGTAGGAATATCAGCTTAAATTAAATTTGATACCACTTGAAACCTGTGAGAAGTGTTTGTAATAGATTGTAGTAATCAGTTTTAGGGTGTCAATGCAAGAAGTGAAAATTAAAAATTTTCACAATAACATGTACTTATTACTATAATTTTCATCATTGGAACATCCTGTTTGTAAAGTGAATAGCACATTAATATATTTATGTATCTTGCTGACTGTTCAGACTTAAATAATATGGAACATTGAACATATTTCATCTCTAATTACTGTTTAATATCAATTGCAACAATTAGGGTTGCTATATGCAAATTATAGTAGATCCTTCAATTATAACAAAAACTTTAATTCAAATTTATACAGTATTAACTGTGTACCTACATAAATATGATGATCCTTACAACAACTTAGTCATTTTTCTTTACAAATCATTTTTTTTTCTGTACAAAGAGCGCAGATATGGCAGAATCTCACAGTTGGTAAGTGTGAGACAAGTGGTTTACTTTGAGGTCATTTTAATTTCAAAACCTGCAGGTTTTCTATTATAACACACTGTTCTCTATCACTAGACATAAGATTGTTAAAGACTAATTGATTATAAATAAGTGGATGTATTTGTTAATTCACTCTTTGTAATTGCTTCAAAAATTCGTGTTATCTTTATAGTATTTTTCAGGTAAAAATAAAAACATTATACATTTATATGTATATTCATAAATATATGTATATTCATATATACGTATATTCATATATAAACATATATATACACATATATGAATTTTCTATTTCTTTGCTTCTGCAGCTCTATTTCATCTTTCTTCTGAAGGTTGCAGTACCAAATACTTTACTTCCTAACAGAAGTATATACCAATGAGACTGAGGTTTTCTGCAGTGTATGTACTTACATATTTATACAACCATCTGCTTTTGAGTTGGTTAAATTTGATTTACATAATAACAATATAGTCTGTCACATTTTGTCTTTCTGTAAATACATAATGAGAAATCACTGGAAATTAAGAACAGGTCTGTCAGGTGGAGTAGCATAAATGAATGAGCTTACCATGAAGGCAGTGAAGGTGAAATTCTTTTCCCTGTGGAATTTTCTTCCCAAGATTTGACTTCTAAGCACAAGTGTATATGTTCTTTCTTGAGTAGTTCTAATCCCTAGGGAAGTTGATACTGGAAAATCAAAATGAATGTCTTGCTTGACTGCTAGAGCAATTTCAAGGCTAGCTTGAGTAACTTAGCAAGAATTTGACTGAAAATAAAAAAGTAGAAACAGATCTGTGGATGTAACCCTGTTTAAAGTGATTACTTAGTATGTATAAGGCCCTAGGTACTGCCTCACCAAAATATCTTAAAATAGTATATTTTTGGCTTTTTGCTGAAGTGTCTCATGTAGCATCTATAGTATCACTATATAGGTGAACATATTTATGAAGTCTTTGGTAATCTGTCACTACTTCCAGAGAGCTATAATTTCAGTCATTAATCATCATATATAGCTTTAATAATTGTATATAAGCTTAAAATTTTACCTCCAAGGTCATTATCAAGACAGCAAAAATAATGTGATGAACTAAGAAGTAAGAGAAACTTGTTACTTGATAGTAAAGTACTCTTTGTCAATAACATTATCAATTTCTACCATAAATGAGTTCAAGTATATTTAAATTTGAGTATGTTATTAAGAATATTATAAAATAAGCTGAAATTTTTATATCTTTTCCCAATTCTTTTATTAATACATATGGTCTAAACTCAGTGTATATACTTGGGATACATTATAGCTAAAAGACAAAATAAGTAAGATAATGTTAGAAAAATAGTCACCATCAAAAAGAATCAGAATCTTCTGATCTCCTCTGATTTTAGAACAAAGTCTTGAGTACTCTCAATTGTGAAATGCAATGTTGGTTTCTCTGCTGCATGCAACCAAAGGGATTTTTCTTTTCCTTTTAACTGAAATTGGAATAACTGAAAATCAAAGAACAGATGACTCTCTTTTGCCTAAACACACTGTTTTGTTTTGTTCTGATTTGTGCTAATGTCTTGGCTATGTTAGTTTTTTTATGATATTTGTTTATTCTGTGCATATTTTATCTCGGTGGTCCTTGTGTCTTTCCTTGACTTTGCCAAGTCTTGAAAGCCTCTCCAAAAAAACCCACACAGTTTGAAATAAAAAACATTATACTTATGGGTATTTTATTCAATTATAAATACTCATTACAAAACAAGGAAATGTTTAATATTTCTTAGCTGTAAATTTGTTAGAATACAAAAATTTTAGTGGTAAAAGAAAATTCCACATATTAAAACAGAAATGAAGATTTGATTTGGAAACTTTCCTCAGATTAGTATTTTATAAGAAAATACTGTTAAAAGTGACAAAGCTCTTTTCGGTCTCAGTGACATAAACAATGAGGAAATCTTGAAAACACAGCACAGAGACAGTTGATTTCACTTAAAAACATGCATAAACTGATTTGAACAAATGAATGCAGAGAAGACATTTCTTACAAATAATTCAAAGTTACATTAAGGGAGAATTTGTTAAAAGTTTATTTTATTGCTTCAGGGACACATAGTTCAAACCTAGGTATTTTAATTGTTATTTATTTCTTTGTTTGAGAATGAAGTGGATATAAGCTTATGTAAGAGAGGAAAATGAAGGAGATGTTAGGAATAGAATGACAATTATGTAAAAACATGAATGATAAAGATACTAAAATAATTATACAAAATACTCCAAAAAGTATTATTTTAGGATTTTTCATAATAATAAAATCTGCATGTTAAACTGGAAGATAATAAGGTTCACACTAATTACAAGTCCAGTAACACAAAAAAGCAATTTAGAAAAATTGTCACCACCAATATTTGATTTTATGCCAAATTCTTTATAATTTCTCCCTACTAACATTATCTTCCAAAAGAGTAGTGACATTATGTAATGCCAAGTATTTGCTAATAGCACTTATCTCTCATACCAGTTTTCATATTTCTCCAATTATTCATTTATTTATACAAATTTTATTTTATCTTTAATTATATCCAAGTCTCAGAAAAAAACATGTTAAGTCAAAAAGAGAAAATCCACTGTGGTTTTATATATGTATATATTTAGAGAACATGAATTTCTTTTTCTTTTGTATGATTGTTATATCCCACAGAAAACACCACTTAAATATTTTCTGTGAACAGTAAGTTTAAGGCATTTGAACTACTGAAGTGAATACATATTAGTCTTTACACACGTTTTCTCTTATGCAAGAATGACATGCTAATGGAACAACTAAAATGATAGAACAGAATTGTAGCAAAGATCTTTGTCTCCAAGTTTAAAACCTCACTACTGATCTGGAGGGAGACACCTTGCTCGGGTGAGTCCTTCTGACCCAGCAAAGCAGAGGATCCATCCAGAGACCTCTGGTGGGAGCCTTCTGGTCGCCACCTCTGGATCCGAAGCAGCTTGGGCCACATGCCCCATCCCAAAGCAGTGCAGAGGTCCAGCAGTGCATCTGGAGGCCAGCCATGAGGAGGTACCTTGCTCAGGTGAGTCCGTCTGACCAGCAAAGCAGAAGATCCATCCAGAGGCCACTGGCAGGAGCCTTTTGGTTGCCACCTGAGGATCAAAAGTAGGCTGGGCCACGCGCCCCTTCCCCAAGCAGTGCAGAGGGCCAGCAGTGCATCTGGAGGCCAGCCACAGGGAGGCTGCTTGCTCTGGTGAGTCCATCTGACCCTGCAGAGCAGAGGATCCATCCGGAGGCCTCTGGCGGGAGCCTTCTGGTAGCCACCTCTAGACCAGAAGCAGCCTGGGCCACGCACCCCATTCCCAAGCAGTGCAGAGGGCCAGTGGTGCATCTGGAGGCCGGCTGCAGGGAGGCATCTTGCAAGGGTGAGTCCTGCATTGACAACAGGACCATCTAACACCAGTGAGATCTAGATGGCAAAAGGCAAACGTAGGAACGCTACTAACAGAAATCAAGGCAATATGGCAGCATCTGAAACCAAATCTCCATTAATAGCAAGTCCTGGATACCCTAACACACCAGAAAAGCAAGATTTGGATGTAAAATCACTGGTCGTGATGCTGTTACAAGAACACATGAAGGACATAAATAAATCTCTTAAAGAAATTCAGGAGAAAAATGATCAAAAGCTAGAAGCCCTTACAAGGGAAACACAAAAATCACTTAAAGAAATTCAGGAGAATATGGGTCAATCGATAGTAGCCAATAAGGAGGAAATGCAAAAATCACTTTAAAAAGTACAGGAGAAATTTGATCAACAGGCTGAAATCATGAAAGAAGAAACAGAAAAATCTCTCAAAGAATTACAGGAAAACACAAAAAAGCAAGTGAAGGAACTGAGCAAAAACATCCAGGATCTAAAAACAGAAGTAGAAACAACTAAGAAATCGCAAAGGGAGACAACTTTGGAGATAAAAAAACTTGTGAAGAAATCAGGGGCCATAGATGTAAATATCAACAACAGAATACAAGAGATAGAAGAAAGAATTTCAGATGCTGAAGATACCATAGAAACCATGGACTGAACGGTCAAGGAAAATGCAAAATGCAAAAATCTTGTAACCCAAAACATCCAGGAAATCCAGGACACATTGAGAAGGCCAAACCTAAGGATTATAGGCATAGATGAGAGTGAAGATTTACAACTTAAAGGGCCAGCAAATATCTTCAATAAAATTATGGAAGAAAACTTCCCTTACCTAAAGAGAGAGATGCCCATGAATATACAAGAAGCCTACAGAACTCCAAACATACTGAACCAGAACAGAAATATATCCTGTCACATAATAATCAAAACCCCAAATGTCCTAAACAAAGAAAGAATATTAAAGGCAGTAAGAGAAAGAGGCCAAGTAAAATATGAAGAAGACTTATCAGAATCACATGAGACTTCTCATCAGAGACTACAAAAACTAGAAGATCCTGGGCGGAGCTCATGCAGACTCTAAGAGAACACAAATGTCAGCCAAAACTTCTATACCCAGCAAAACTCTCAATCACCATAGATGGAGAAACAAATATATTCCATGACAAAACCAAGTTTACCCAAAATCTTACCACAAATCCAGCCCTACAAAGGATAATAGGAGGAAAACACCAATACAAGGAGGGAAACTTCACCCTGGAAAATGCAAGATAGTAACCTTCTTTCATCAAACCCAAAAGAAGATAACCAATCAAATATAAAACACAACATCAAAAATGACAGGAAGTAATGATCACTATTCCTTAATATCTCTTAACATCAATGGACTCAATTCCCCAATAAAAAGACATAGACTGAAAGACTGGATACCTAAACAGGATCCTACATTTGGCTGCATACAGGAAACACACCTCAGTGTCAAAGAAATAAACTACCTTTGAGTAAAAGGCTGGAAGACAATTTTACAAGTAAATGGTCTTAGGAAACAAGCCAGAGTAGCCATTCTAATATCAGATAAATTGACTTTCAACCTAAAGTCATCAAAAGAGACACTGAGTGTCCCTTCTTGCTGGTCAAAGGAAAAACACACCAAGAAGAACTCTCAATCCTGAACATCTATGCTCCAAATGCAAAGGCACCCTCATTCATAAAAGAAACTTTACTAAATCTCAAAGCACACATTGCACCTAACACAATAACTGTGGGTGACATCAACACTGCACTTTCCTCAATGGACAGAGCAGGAAAACAGAAACTAAACAGGGACACTGTGAAACTAATTGAAGCTTTGGAGCAATTAGAGTTAACAGATATATAGAGAACATTCTATCCTAAAGCAAAAGAATATACCTTTTTCTCAGCACCTCATGGCACCTTCTCCAAAATCGACCATATAATTGGTCACAAGACAGACCTCAACAAATATAAGAAGATCAAAATAATCCCATGCCTCCTATCCTTACGCTGTGGAGTAAAAGTGGTCTTCAATAGCAATAAAAACAACAGAAATCCCACATACACATGGAAACTGAACAACACTCTACTCAATGATACCTTGGTCAAGGAAGAAATAAAGAAAGAAATCAAAGACTTTTTAGAATTTAATGAAAATGAAGACACAACATACCCAATACTATGGGACACAATGAAAGCAGTGCTAAGAGGAAAACTCATAGCCCTGAGTGCCTCCAAAAAGAAAATGGAGCAAGCATACAGTAGCAGCTTAATGACACACCTGAAAGCCCCTGAGCAAAAAGAAGCAAATTCACCCAAGAGGAGTAGAAGGCAGGAAATCATCAAACTCAGGGCCGAAATCAATCAAGTAGAAACTAAGAGAACCATACAAAGAATCAACAAAACCAGGAGCTGGTTCTTTGAGAAAATCAACAAGATAGATAAACAATTAGCCAGACTAACAAAAGGGCACAGAGACAGTATCCAGATCAACAAAATTAGAAATGAAAAGAGAGATATAACAATAGAAACTGAGGAAATTAAAAAAAATCATCAGATTGTACTACCAAAGCCTATACTCAACACAACTGGAAAATCTGCAGGAAATGGACAATTTCCTAGACAGATACAAAACACCAAAATTAAATCAGGATCAAATAAATCATCTAAACAGTTCCATAACCCCTAAAGAAATAAAAAGGGTTATAGAAAGTCTCCCCACCAAAAAAAAAGCACGGGACCAGATGGCTTCAGTGCAGAATTCTATCAGATCTTCAAAGAAGACCTAACACCAACACCCTTCAAACTGTTCCACAAAATAGAAACAGAAGGAACACTACCCAACTCATTCTATGAAGCCACAGTTACACTGATACCAAATCCACACAAAGATCCAACAAAGAAAGAGAACTTCAGGCCAATTTTTCTTATGAATATAGATGCAAAAATATTCAATAAAATTATTGCCAACCGAATCCAAGAACACACCAAACAATCATCCACCCTGATCAAGTAGGCTTCATCCCAGGGATGCTGGGATAGTTCAATATATGGAAATCCATCAATGCAATCCACTACATAAACAAACTCAAAGAAAAAAAAAACATATGATCATTTCATTCGATGCTGAAAAGGCATTTGACAAAATTCAGCATCCTTTCATGCTAAATATCTTGGAAAGAACAGGAATTCAAGACCCATATCTAAACATAATTAAACCAATATACAGCAAACCGGTAGCCAACATCAAACTAAATGGAGAGAAAATTGTAGCAATCCCCCTACAATCAGGGACTAAACAAGGCTGCCCTCTCTCTCTGTATCTTTTCAATATAGTACTTGAAGTCCTAGCTAGAGCAATTAGATGACATAAGGAGGTCAAAGGTATACAAATTGGAAAGGAAGAAGTAAAATTATCATTATTTGCAGATGACATGATAGTAGAAAGTGACCCGAAAAACTCCATCAGAGAGCTCCTACAGCTGATAAACAACTTCAGCAAAATGGCAGGTTATAAAATCAACTCAAGCAAATCGATACCCTTCCTACACTCAAAGGATAAGCAGGCTGAGAAAGAAGTTAGAGAAATGACACCCTTCACAATAACCACAAACAATATAAAGTATTTTGGTGTGACTCTAATGTAACAAGTGAAAGATCTTTAGGACAAGAACTTCAGGTCTCTGAAGAAGGAAATCGAAGAAGACATCAGAAAATGGAAAAATCTGCCATGCTCATGGACTGGCAGGATTAATATAGTTAAAATGGCCATCTTGCCAAAAGCAATATACAGATTCAATGCAATCCCCATCAAAATCCCAACTCAGTTCTTCACAGACTTCAAAAAGCAATTCTCAAATTTATCTGGAATAATAAAAAAAAAAACAGGATAGCTAAAACTATTCTCAACAGTAAAATAAATTCTGGGGATATTAGTATCCCAGACCTCAAGCAATACTACAAAGCAATAGTATGAAAAACTGCATGGTATTGGCACAGGGACAGGCAAGGGGACCAATGGATTAGGATTGAAGACCCAGAAATTAATCCACACACCTATGGTCACTTGATATTCGACAAAGGAGCTGAAAACATCCAGTGGAAAAAAGATAGCCTTTTCAACAAATGGTTCTGGCTCAACTGGAAGTCAGCATGCAGAAGAATGCTAATTGATTTTTTCTTATCTCCCTGTACTAAGCTCAATTCCAAGTGGATCAAGGACCTCCATGTAAAACCAGACACACTGAAACTAATAGAAAAGAAACTGAGGAAAACCCTTGAATACATAGGCACAGCAGTAATGTTCCTGAACAGAACACTAATAGCTTATACTCTAAGATCAAGAATTGACAAATGGGATCTCACAAAATTACAAAGTTTCTGTAAGGCAAAATTCACTGTCAAAAGGATAAAACAGCAACCAACAAATTGGGAAAAGATCTTCACCAACCCTACATCCAATAGAAGGCTAATATCCACTATATGCAAAGAACTCAATAAGTTAGAACCCAGGGAACCAAATAACCTAGGGTTTTTTCCACTGCAGTTTTTGTGGCCTGCATGACCTCTGAAGTTTTGGGTGGTACTGTTGCCTCTATGGTCCCCAGTATTAGGATGGCCTCAGGGAAAAGCAAATGAAGTTGTAGGCTAGTAAATGGAGTTCAGGGGATGGATGAAGTTTGCTATTGTTGGATGTGCTTTGAGGGGAGTTGGTGGACATAGAGCTCTGTGGAAGAAAGGATCTTACTTCATCTCACTTGTGCCAGTGGGTCCTCTGGAAAACCAGGTGGAATTGGGGCAGACCACTTTCTATTATATTTCATTTTTATCCACCCTAAGTCCTAAACCAATTAGATGGCATGTCTTCCTTTCTTGGGTAAATCTCCAATGAATATCTTCATGGACATGCTCAGAGGTTTGTCTTCTAGGTGAATTTAAGTCCATCGACATTACCAATGAAGATTAATCATCACAGTGAGAGAGAGCAGGGCCAAGCAACTCAGGAAATGAAAATGTTCAAAAAAGGTTCACATGTTTCTTATTTTCTTATTAAAATAGCTCATATGTTAAGATTATTTAAAATAAAATTATTTTTAAACTGAAAAAAATGGGGTACAGACCTAAACAAAGAATTTTCACCTGAAGAAATTTGGATGGCCGAGAAGCACCTTAGGAAGTGCTCATCATCATTAGCCATTAGGGAAATGCAGATCAAAACAACCCTGAGATTTCACCTCACACCAGTCAGAATGGCTATGGTAAAATGTTCAGGAGACAGCAGGTATTGGTGAGGATGTGGAAAAAGAGGAACACTCCTTCACTGCTGGTGGGATTGTAAGATGGTACAACCACTCTGGAAATCAGTCTGGCGGTTCCTAAGAAAACTGGGCATGACACTTCTGGAGGACCCTGCTATACCTCTCCTGGGCATATACAAATGTCATTCCCCAGCATGCAATAAGGACACATGCTCCACTATGTTCATGGCAGCCTTATTTATAATAACCAGAAGCTGGAAAGAACCCAGATATCCCTCAATGGAGGAATGGATACAGAAAATGTGGTATATATACACAATGGGGTACTATTCAGCAATTAATAACAATGAATTCATAATTTTTTAGGCAAATGGATGGAACTGGAAAATATCATCTTAAGCGAGGTAACACAATCACAAAAAACTACACGTGAAAAGTATAGGTTGTCAACAAAAATATGATATGTTGAAAGGGCATGCCATTCATTACGATAAAATAAGTAGGAGAAAATGCACATGGGAAGTAATAGATTTCAAAACAATGACTAGACAAGTCATGGAGGACATTGGCATATGAAAAATCAGATGAGGAATGATAAGGGATGGCAGAATATAGAAAAAAAAAGATTAGAAGCTTACTAAGGTTTTCAGGGCATAATATTATTAAATCAACCCAAACATTCACTGTAATAATTCTGCAGCTTTCAGCCAGGCTTAAAATAATCATTGCCTAGGAAGACAGTTATGATTAGTGTACAGGAACCTAGAAAAATACATTCTTTTTCACTTATCTGTAACTGTCAACTTTGTACACCATTATTATCTAAGAAAGAACCTAGGATTGAAGACCCAGAAATTAATCCACACAACTATGGTCACTTGATCTTCGACAAAGGAGCTGAAAACATCCAGTGGAAAAAAGAAAGCCTTTTCAACAAATGGTGCTGGTTCATCTGGAGGTCAGCAAGCAGAAGAATGTGAATTGATCCATTCTTATCTCCTCATCTATTTATCTACTAAGCTCAACTCCAAGTGGATCAAGGACCTCCACATAAAACCAAACACATTGAAACTAATAGAAAAGAAACTGGCACTTGAGGACATGGGCACAGGGGAAAAGTTCCTGAACAGAACACCAATAGCTTGTGGTCTAAGAGCAAGAACTGACAACTGGGACCTCATAAAATTATAAAGTTTCTGTAAGGCAAAGGACACAGTCAAAAGGACAAAACAGCAACCAACAAATTGGGAAAAGATCTTCTCCAACCCTACATCCGAAAGAGGGCTAATATCCAATATATATATATAACTCAAGAAGTTAGACCCCTGAAAACCAAATAAATAACCCTATTAAAAATGGGGTACAGAGCTAAATAAAGAATTTTCACCTGAAGAACTTCGTATGGCTGAGAAGCACCCTAAGAAATGTTCAACAGCATTAGTTATTAGTACAATGCAAAACAAAACAACTCTGAGATTTAACCTCACACCAGTCAGAATGGCTAAGATTAATAACTCAGGAAACAGCAGGTGTTGGCGAGGATGTGGAGAAAGAGGAACACTCCTCCACTGCTGGTGGGATTGCAAGATGGTGCAACTACTCTGGAAATCAGTCTGGCGGTTCCTCAGAAAACTGGGCATGACACTTCTGGAGGACCCTGCTATACCACTCCTGGGCATATACCCAGAGGATTCCCCAGCATGCAATAAGGACACATGCTTCACCATGTTAATACTAGCCTTATTTATAATATCCAGAAGCTGGAAATAACCCAGATGTCCCTCAGTGGAGATATGGATACAGAAAATGTGGTATATTTACACAATGGAATACTACTTGTCAATTAAAAACAATGAATTCATGAAATTAATAGGCAAATGGTTGGAACTGGAAAATATCATCCTAAGTGAGGTAACTCATTCACAAAAGAACACACATGGAATGCAATCACTGATAAGTGGATATTAGCCCAGAAGCTCAGAATATCCAAAACACAACCCACATATCAAATCATTCCCAAGTAGAAGGAAGGAAAGGGCACTGGTCCTGGAAAGGCTTGATGCAGCATTATAGGGGATTGCCAGGACAGAGGAGTGCGAGGGGGTTGATTGGGGAACTGGCTGAGGGAAGAGGACTTATGGGACTTAGGGGGAGGGGGGAACCTGGAAAGGGAAAATCATTTGGAATGTAAACAAAGAATATAGAAAATTAAAAAAAGAAAAAAAAAAGAAAGAGCCTAGATCAAGTTGTCTGTGGGGAACTGCCTTACTAGGTTTTCTAGGGGGTCCAGCCCACTATGAGCTGTGTTATTCACTGGTAAGACAGCCTGTATCAAAATGGTAACTGAGCTAATGTCTGAGCAAACTATAGCAACCAGTGTGCCTCCCTGAGATATTTTGTTCAAGATTCTGACTGAATCCCTGCAGTGACAATCCTGAAGGGTAGACTCTAACCTATAAAGTAAAATAAAACTATTCCTTCTGTAGCTTGATATGAGTGAGAATGTTTTGTTTCAGAAACAAAATGAAACTAAAGTTCCCTGTAAACCTATCTTTTTATGTCAGCGAGAAGACTTGTGAATGAGTGTGAACCTCTTAAAAAACAAAGACAATTATCATTAGATGATAATGGTGTATGAAGAGCAAAGTCAGTGTCTGTGCAGAACAGTGACAAGAGAAGTCTTCAGAGAGATGAGATTCTGAGATTTCAAACTTGGGTTCATTGGATTTTATAATTGGACATACCAAGTACTAACATGATTTTCCATGTGATCTTCCTTTTATAAGGATGGTTTGTTGTGATTGTATTCATGACCTAACCCTTTAGAAGGATGCAGTAAGGTACATGTGATAACCATAAAGATAGACATTACACTCTTTAGCATGCAGATCTGATCCTCTTCAATAAAATAAATATACAGTTGTTGTACATTTTAAAATTTGTTTTTTCATGTATGCCACTCAGGGTTTCAGGACCCAAGGAGTACAGGGTACAGAAAGTAGTATTTAAACTACAGAGGACTGACATTAACAAATACAGAAGTGGATGCTTGCAGCCAACCATTGAACTGAGCATGGGGACCCAAATTGAGGAGTTAGAGAAAGGACTGAAGGAGCTGAAGGGGTTTGAAACCCCATAGGAGGAACAGCAATGTCAACTAAAGAGATCCCCCAGACCTCCCAAGGACTAAACCACCAACCGAGAAGTACAAATGGATCAACCCATGGCTCCAGATGCATATATAGCAGAGGATAGACTTGTCAGACATCAATGGGAGAAGAGGTCCTTGGTGCTGTGAAGGTTCAATGGCCCAGTTTAGGAGAAAGTGAGGCGAGGAGGCAGGAGAGAGAAGATTGGGACACACAATCATAGAAGCAGGAGGAGGAGGGATGGGATATGGGAGGGAAATCAGGAAAGAGGATAACATTTGAAATATAAATAAATAAAAATCCAAAATAAACAAATAAACAAATAAATAAACAAATAAATAAATACTCACAAACCTTCAGAAGATTGGGAATCACTCCTGAGAAAACCATGCAAACCATAAGATAAGAGATAGGATCAATAAAGGAAAAAGAATGGGAATGCACCATTCATCAGCATTATAATACTTGGGACAAGTAGTTCTAAAAGATTAGTTGTTACATGTTAATATTTTGAAAGTGATTGTTAGGACTTATAAAATCTGGGGATGTATGGTTTTATGTTGATCATTTGAAGGAGACTTTAAGGGACCATGGGAGATATGGTTACAGGAGACATTGGGAAGCAATTGAATTAGAATCAAAACAAAACAAAACAAATAACAAAAACCACAACAAAAACAACAAAAATCCATTTCAGCCAGAGATATATCCTTGGTCTCCAGGAAAATGTTTCTGTGGCCTAATTCAATAACTGAGAAATGTGCCCTGAAGCTTTCCTAAATGGGCCAGTGATGATGGAGAGTAGCGACTCTGAATGCTGTTCCTGTTCAATGTCTTGAATTGGAGAGCTAGGTACTACAAGTAAGGTGTTGGGCATCCAATGGTCAAATGGTATGTTTAAAACACTGGTGCCTGTAGTACACATGAAAACAAACAAACAAACCTACATTTACCTTTAGGTGACATCACATTGGTTTTATATTTCTGCTTATAACCCCCTTTTCCATTGATTCTCTAAACAAAGCCCTATTTACATTAAAGCATTTAAATCTTACAGATGACCTCACTACAGCTCACTGTAGTATTGGTGAGTAAAATCCAATGTATTGTGCAAAGATATAATGCAAAATGTTTAATGCAAATGCAATGGTATAATGCAAAAGCTGCTTGATCCATTTCCTGTGCCAATGTGTGATAGAGTGGCTGGCTTGTAAAACAGGATTTCTCTGAAATTATAGATGACCTTGCTTAGAGGTAAACATGGAAAAGAATGTATGTTGAGACAAACTGCCTTTCAAGATAGTCTGTCTCACCTTGGGCAAACAATTTCAGGAAGGAGAGACATATAGTCCCCTACAGCTGCAACAACTTCCTCATTTTGAAGCTACTCATTTTGTCCCTGTAAATGATTTTGGCCAGCTTTAGCACTTGGCAGATCACTCAGCTTCCTATGGAAGAATGGCTGTCTCTTGGTGTGAGTGCTAATTACTCATAGTTGAAGTTCCATAGTTGAAGGTCAGATTCTGGTCCCTTTCTTTCTTTCTTTCTTTCTTTCTTTCTTTCTTTCTTTCTTTCTTTCTTTCTTTCTTTCTTTCTTTCTTTCTTTCTTTCTTCTTTATGTGTCTCTTTATGCTGTCTTAGAAATCTAACAATGTACTGGGGAGAGTGTATTTCTAACTTCTCTGAAGGTGAAGAATAGCCAATTTGGTCCAATAAAGAGCCTCATTTCAGATATTGTGAGTCCCCATCCTGAGATTGGGAAGTAACAGACTGACTATATTTCTGAGATGTTCAATAATGTATCTGTGCAGGTAAGTGAAGTCAGAGAAGAAGTCTACAGGATTACATTGAATAACTCCCTAAGTTTTTTGGTGTTGCTGCTTTAATTTCAGTGAGTTCAACTTAACAATTCTCTACTGGATATAAGCCTGAGATTTAGATAGTACTTGATATGACACATATATTACCAACACATCTGTTTGACAACTCCTTAATGAGTTGAAATATAATCAGAAAATGATTGGGATCTACCTCCTGGATGCTTGATCCCATAATAATTATAGTATGATTTGGACCAATTATGTTTAACACATCTGAGAAAAGCAAAATGCTTTCAGATCAGATGCTTTCTCCTGCTACTATTGCAAAAATAATCTTTGATTAATTCAAGGCTTGCATTCTATTAATGTGTTGAAAACATCCCTTTTGTTTTGTTGGGCATAGCTTCTGTTATGACCTTTCATCTTATCATTATACTCTGGTATAGGGCTTTTCAGCAAAACACTCCTGGACGCAGTGTAAAGATTCATTCAGAACATCTAAGAAAAAAGAAATCAGAGGTGTAGGATAAAGGGTTAATTATTTAAAAATCTCAGGCAAACTGAGAAGTTCCCTTCAGGAAAGCTGACAGGCTGATAACATCTGCAGGCAATTAGTACTTAGGAAACACCTGAAAAGGAAGTCCATAGTATAAGAACCTATATTAGAATTTACAAGCAGGGAAACTCCCAAGAGGGAGTCACCATATAGGTAGCAAACTTCCTTAGAATTTATGAACATAGAAATGCAGGAAATAAATCCACAGATGGAATGTTCAAGGAAAAAAAGTTTCTTCCTGCCCTGTAAAATCTCTAAGACCCCGTATTGTGGAGCAGTCTCAATTCCTACAGAGAGACTGTTGCCCTTCATTGGTTTAAAACAAGGACCATCTGCTTCTGTGGAATTTGGTCTCACTTTAGTCTCATTTTCACTTCCATCAGTCCTGATTTAATATGGGTTGTTGAGGAAGTAAATAAGGAGGGAAGCTTTAACATGGAAGAGCAGAGGGAGTAAAGTCCTGAGTGATTGTGCGTTGTGATGTAGGCATGTCCTCTTGAGAACTCCAAAACCAGCTGGCCCATGAGAAATTTGGGAATTTGTTACTCAAATGGACTTGAGAAATGACTAGTTTTCTCAGGGATTCTATGTATGAGTGTTTATGAATGGGTGATCTCTCTTCCTCTCACTCCTTCCTCCCTCTCTCCCCCTTCTCATGTGTGTGTGTGTGTGTGTGTGTGCGCGCGCGCGCATGCGCGCGCACGCGTCTTACCTTGAACACTAGATCAATGGCTTTCATAGTTGTTTCAGCATAAGAAACTTATATGAATGATGGATGACATGCCCCTAAAATTGTAAAATATTAAAGAAAATGTATCATTGTGTGCATTTTAGTAATATCTTACTGTTTCTTAACAAAAGAATCATAAACTTGTAACATAAAACAGCTTTGACGTTTGATAAATTGTTTGTACCTTACACCTGTCATTTTATCAGAATAATGACATATATAGAAAAGAATGTACAAAGGCTTTGTGAACTCCTTGCATTGTCTATTATCTTTTCATTTAGTGTACCTGAGAATGTAAAAGAAGATAAGACAAAAAATTCAATTAAGTTTATAAAAAATAAATTTGCATGATCTCTAAAACATAACAAATAGCCATCATTAATATATATTGGTACTAATAATGTTCAGTTTGTTTGTAGAATTTTGTGTTTTGCATAATATCAAAAAAACCTAGACTGGTGATACTGATGAGAGAAATCCAGGCAATCTTTTTGTTAGGGTAAGTGCTGATGAGATGAAATACCATAACTGAAAACAATTTGCAGAGGATTGGGATTATTTGGCTTACAATTTTATATCATTGTTCATCATTGAAATGTGTCAGGGTGCAAACCCAAATAGGGTAAGAACTTAGAGACAGAAAATGATTCAGAGACCACTGAGAAGTGCTGCTTACTAGTTTGCTCCTCAAGACTTGTTCTGCCTTTGTTTTTGAAATAACACCCAGGGCCAACAGTTCAGGGGAGGAACTGCCAAAAAATGAGGTGGGCACTCTCACATAAATCGCTAATTAAGGAAATACAACGCAGGATTGCCTAGAGCCTGTTTTTGGAAGCAATGTCTTAAGTCAGCCCTCCTCAGATGACTCTAGATTGTGTCAAATTGGCATAAAACCAACCCACATATGGGTCTTTCTCTTTGCCCCATGCCATGATATTACACTGCCTGTGCATACTGCTTGCATGCATATTGTACTTGCTATTGAGTTTCTTGCTGAAGGACAGTTCTCCTCTAGACAAACAGTTTAAAAGGAAGGTCCCCTAGGTAACATATTCCTCTAGTTTTTGCATTTAAAATTAACAAATAACTAATAAAAGCTTGCTCAATTAATAACTTATTGGTACTTTTTATTTGACTAGTACTCTTTTTTTTTTTGCTTGTTTTACATTTTCCTTAATAACATTGAAATTATATTGGTAGTTATATAGTCTAAGCTATTAGCTCCAGTTCTTGTCACAAACATTTTTAAAATGCTGAAGAATTTCAGGGCATAAATCACAAAAGGCAATGTGAAAATATGCAGTACTAAAAATAGACACAAGTAGCACAGCAGACTGTGGAGTTCAGTGATCTTTTCCTTGATGTTTTTCTTACTTCATGTGTAAGTTCCGTTTAATTGGATACCCTTCAAAAGACTAACAAGCACTGGGAAGCTCCTATTTGACAGTGTATTTTTAGATAATGTAAACACAGTTAGTATACCATGCATCTGGCACTGCTGGAAAATAAACAGTGTTCCCTTGACTTTCTCAATATGTAAGTTATTCTAATAAGTGTAGGTTTCAGAAATGGTAACTTCTCAAATACCAGCATTTCTTACCCAATATCTGTATACATTTTTACTTGTGGAACAGGGAAATAATTATAACATTTGTTCCTTGTTACAAACTTAATAATAGAATTATAGAATTTGGAGACCATAATCTGATCCAATATATTTTTGCCCTTACCTTTATGCAAACTAGAAATCATTTGCAATATATGAGGAATTCAAACTTCTTCTTTAAAGAGTAGGCTACATTGTTTTATTTTGTTTTGTTTTGTTTTGTTTGTCTTTATCATTATATGATCTGAACTAGAGATCTGGTGTTATATGGAAAGACTGACCTGGAATTCCTAAAATTTAAAAGTAGTGTTGAACTAATTTTATTAAAATGTATTATCAAATGCATGTATGTGGGTAGATGTGTGCCTATGTGGGCCTATGTGCCATGGCATTTACATACAAGTTAGTGGCCATTAGGAATATTTGGTTCTTACCTTCTACTGTGTGGATCTAAGTCTTCTCCCACTGAGCCATCTCTCCAAACCAGGTGTTTGAATTCGTTTTATTGACAACAAAGCACATTGGATAATTATTTTCATATATGACTGATTTCAAACCGTTTCATTTGATTTCTCATCAGAATGTAAAATTTCTATCTTAAATACGATTAAATGTCAGTCATAATACTGTCATTTACTTTGTTACACAAGAATAAGGCATCTCCATAAACTACCAGGAATAATTATGTTTATGCCTATGTGTACATACTCAAAAACCCATATATCTTAAAGCATCATAGCCAGAGGGCTCTACTGGTAGGATAGTGGTTGGAAGTAAATTACACAATGCTGGGAAATTTCCTTAAAATAACTTTTATAGAGTTTGTTCTATAAACCTGCTGTGAGATGACAATTGCAATGGCTGTGGCACACCTAGAGAACAGCTTTCACTAGAAGCTTTCACCTTCTCCCTGTCTTCCAGCTATCATACTCTTTCTGTTTTTCTGTCATATTCTTTCCGTTTCTACAATGTTTCCTAAATCTTATATTTGGTGATATAAATGTTCTGTTTAGGGCTGAGAAACTGAATATCATTTATTCTTGGCATTGTGAACAACTATAAGTCTTGGCACTCAAGAGTATCTATTGCAGAGAACAGTCAGTGATTCTTGCTAAGAACAAAAACTTGTCTACGGGAATAAACACATTTAGAGGAAAGTTTGGGTCCTTGTCAATTTAGTAATTTAGAATCTAGAATTCAGTAAATTCTATACCCAGAGCCTACAATCTCTTCATCTATGGAATGTTAATCAGATTTAAAGCACCCAATGTGCATTTCTTCTTGAATATTAATCCTCAAAATCTGAAAGAAAACTATTGGTTATTCCCCAAGCAGTGGTGCCTATATTGCATGAGTGAGCAAATTTTGCTTTGGATACTGGTATGAAGTTCACAGTGCTTATAGCCCAATGTAACAACATTCCTCCTATGCCCCCCTTAAAAAAAACACCAGGAAAACAATATAAACCCACAATCCAAACAAAAGAAAAGTAATATACTGAAATGTAACTAAATAGAAGCTCTCTCTCTCTCTCTCTCTCTCTCTCACATGTACACGTGCGTGCATGCACATGCATGCACAGGCATGTGCACATGCACACACACACACACACACACACACACACACACACACACACAAAACAAACCCTGTTGAGTCCATTATATATTGATCGACTATTCTTGAAGATGAGGCCTGCCTTTGGGTGATTGATATACCCAGTGGCAATTTATTGAAGAAAACTGGTTCCCCTTTCCCAGCATGTATAAGTGACAATGCAGCTGTTAGCTTTTACATTTATGGTTAAGTTTTCATCCAATAATTATTATTTATAAGTATTAACAAAATAACAGATAATATAAAATAAGGTCTGTTACATTAAAGTTTGAAAAGATGAATCAACAGAAGGAAAATGCCAAAGGGAAGCCACTAGTATCAGAGAATGACTAGTTCACACACTCAGGATTCCCATAAAAACAACAACTAGAAACCATGATGTGTGTACAGAAGACCTAGTATAGACAAATGCAGGCCCTATACATGGGTTTTCTGTCTCTGTCAATTTACATGATCTTTGTTCATGATGATTTAGAGAGCCTTATTTTCTTGGTATGCTCCTTCATCTCTGGATAAAGAAAAATGCCATTACATTAATGTATTTTTAAGAAAAAAATCTGTTGAATTATTACTGAGCATAGGAAAGGCATATCCACATCGAAAAGCTCAGACAGTTTTAGAAAAGTGAAAGTTTACTCTTTTTCCAGAAGTCTTTCATTAGCAAATCAAGACCAATGTATTTCAAAATTATTCTCTGTGAAAGTTACTTATTATACATCAATTTTATTATCAATTGAAAATATTAATATTAAATTCTTATATTTTGTCACCAAGGCATCTTTTATAAGAATATAAAAATAAAGTTTCCAATCCACATTCAGAAGAAGTTCATAATCTAAGACAAGAGGTAATTGTGTGAAGAAACAAGTAAAAATATAACCATAATAAGCAGAATGGACACTTTTTCTGGTATGTCTGTGGCTATATTATATACTTCTCTCACTTTAAGAATGAATACCAATTCTAAAGAAGTATTACATTTAAATTTCTTGATATTAGGCAATAATTAAATCTATAATCTTAAAATAGTATGTGGTCAAATTATGGCCAACAAAATATTAGAGAAATAATATTAGAGGCATTTCAGGGAAAATGCTCACTAATAAAGTATGAGATTTTCTGAGAAATGATTCTTCTTCCTCTAAGTCCTCTTTCCTTTCCTTTCTTTTCCCTTCCTTGTTCTGATTTCTGTCTCTCTTGCCTCTTTCTTCCGTCCTCTTTACTGTGTCTTTCTGTAAATACATGTTGTAGCTTCTTAAAAGAGAAGAAGATAACTTTAGTTGAGATTTTGGAATTGGATTGGATAAAATTAGAATAAATTATAAGTTATGAACATTGTGAGAATATCACACTAGAAGGATGAAAAGTAAAGTTTGCCATGACTCAGCCATGAAATTAACCCACAACTTTCTTATTTAGCTTTTAAGATTTATTTCATTTTAATTCTGTGTAAGTCAATTTGAGCATCTGAGTGCAGGAACCAACAGAGTGAAGGGGTGTTAAACCTCTTGGAGCTGTATTTACAGGTGTTTTGATTTGTCTGACATGGATTTTGGGAACCAAGCTGTGGGACTCTACAAAAACATCATTCTTAGAATGTGTCTTCTGAACTACTTCCATATTTCTTAATCAATATGGGGTTTAAAAAAAGAATCTCGTTTAATCAAGCCAATCTGAACTTCTCATTTCCATGCTATAGATTCAGAAGAGAAGGAATATTTTATTTTGATGTTGAAACACATATGAATAGGATATTTTCAGTTCCAGAAAATTTTAGTCAGGAAGAATATGTAGCATGCTGAGAATTTTAAAGGAATAATATGGAAATGTTTGGAGTATAGAACAAGAAGAATAATGGAAGCAAGTCTGTATATATTGAACTTGAGATACAACTGGCCAATAAACTATTGAGGGAAGAGTTGAAATGGAACGATATGTGATGTAATTGTAATTTTGTGTTATCATGAAGACTTTGAGGATGAACTTAAGCTAGAAATAGCAACTATGGAGAATCAGTTTTCTCAATATTCCTTACAGTCTTACATTAAAATGAAATTTGGCACTAACTTATCTAGTGGGCAGCTGAAAATGATGACTACTTGCTTTGTTGCCCATGGTATGTTGATAGCTCCAAGTATAATAGCGGCTTCTTTAAAATTATTTTATTAAATGGAATGTGTAAGAATTTTCTTGACTGACTCCACAATGAATTTCTAATATACTCTCCTTAATTTACCACTTTCCCCTTTCCTACCCAATTTCATTTCTTTTTCCAAATACAGACTTTCTTTCAAACTCTGGTGCTAGCAAGACCCACAAAAAGTATTTACCTGGATTGTTTACTCACATACTATATAGATCAGATGACTTCAAAACTGACACAAATAATTACTATGCTTGTATATACCAGCAGATTCTACACTCCTGTTCCACATAAATTGTAAATCTTGCCAATACTGGAAATAAGGCTTTCTTTGCTAGCTGTTTTGCTGGTCACCATAACTTTCCTCTTGTTAAATTGCTAACACTGGAATTCTATATGAATGAAGACTAAATTTTATGTGATCATGGTAGAAGGATATGCCTTGAAAGATTGACTTTAAGAAGATCTCTAATACTAATAATGATAATGATGATGACGATGATAATAATAATATTAATAATAATGGTAATTAGAATCTATTGATTAAAAGGTATTGAACAATGATAATAATCAATGATGTTAAGCCAGGCAGTGGTGGCATATGCCTTTAATCCCAGCACTTGAGAGGCAGAGGCAGGTGGATTTCTGAGTTTGAGGCCAGCCTCGTCTACAGAGTAAGTTCCAGGACAGCTAGGGCTACACAGAGAAACCCGGTCTCAATAAAACCAGTGATGTTAAGAACAAGTATTTGGAGAGGCAGTCTGGGAGCTCACAGCACAGCTCCTTCCAGCTTGGGCTTCTGTCCTGAGGCCTCTGGTGGTAGCCCTCCGACTTCTCCTCTTCCGGATCCAGATCTGCCTGAGCAGCAGTGCCACATCTCCAGGTCCTGAAGGAGGCAGGTGGTGCTTCCGGGCGGCCAGCGGGAGAGAGCCTAGATTTCAGTCCTGAGGCCTCTGGCAGTAGCCTCTACGCTTCCGGATCCAGATCAGCCTGAGCGGCAACACCACATCTCCTAAGTCCTGAAAGAGGCAGGTGGGGCTTCCAGGCGGCCAGCAGGGAGAAGTTGGTGTGCTCCAGTGAATCCAGCGGGCCCCAGCAGGAGCCTTCAGGTGTCTGCTTTGGGGTCTAAACAGCCTGGACAACAACACCCTGTCTCCAGGCAGTGCAGGAAGTAAGCTGTGCACCAGAGGCCACCTGGGAAGGGGCAGCTTGCACTGGTGAGTCCAGCATTGACAACACCAACTAACACCAGTAAGAACTAGATGGCAAAAGGCAGACGCAGGAACGTCACTAACAGAAATCAAGGCAATATGGCAACATCTGAACCCAATTCTCCTTTACCAGCATGTCCTGGATACCCCATCACACCAGTAAAACAAGATTTGGATTTAAAATCACTGGTCATGATGCTGGTACAGGAACACATGAAGGACATACTTAAAGAATTTCAGGAGAAAATGGATCAAAAGTTAGAAGCCCTTGCAAGGGAAACACAAAAATCATTGAAAGAAATCCAGGAGAATACAAAAGCCAATAAGGAGGAAACACAAAAAACACTTAAAGAAATACAGGAGAACTTTGGTCAACAGGCTGCGGTCATGAAAGAGGAAACACAAAAATCTCTTAAAGAATTACAGGAAAGCACAAACAAGCAAGTGAAGGAGCTAAGCAAAACAATCCAGGATCTAAAATCAGAAGTAGAAACAACTAAGAAAACCCAAAGGGAGATGACTTTGGAGATAGAAAGCCTTGGGAATAAATCAGGGGACATAGATGCAAATATCAACAACAGAATACAAGAGATAGAAGAAAGAATCTCAGACGCTGAAGATACCATAGAAACCATGGACTCAACAGTTAAAGAAAATGCAAAAAGCAAAAAGCTTGTAACCCAAAATATCCAGGAAATCCAGGACACAATGAGAAGACCAAACCTAAGGATTATAGGCATAGATGAGAGTGAAGATTTACAGCTTAAAGGGCCAGCAAATATCTTCAATAAAATTATGGAAGAAAACTTCCCTAACTTAAAGAGAGAGATGCCCATGAATATACAAGAAGCCTACAGAACTCCAAACAGACTGGACCAGAACAGAAATACTTCCCGTCACATAATAATCAAAACACCAAATGTACTAAACAAAGAAAGAATATTAAAGGCAGTAAGAGAAAAAGGCCAAGTAACATATAAAGGAAGACCTATCAGAATCACAGCAGACTTTTCACCTGAGACTATGAAGGCTAGAAGGTCCTGGGCAGATCTCATGCAGACTCTAAGAGAACACAAATGCCAACCAAAACTACTATATCCAGCAAAACTCTCAATACCATTGATGGAGAAACTAAGATATTTCATGACAAAACCAAGTTTACCCAATATCTATCCACAAACCCAGCCCTACAAAGGATAATAGGAGGAAAACACCAATACAAGGAGGGAAATTTCACCCTGGAAAAAGCAAGAAAGTAACCTTTCCTCAAACCCAAAAGAAGTTAAGCAATCAAATTTAAAAAATAACGTCAAACATGAGAGGAAGTAACAATCACTATTCCTTAATATCTCTTAACATCAATGGACTCAATGCCCCAATAAAAAGACATAGACTAACTGACTGGATACGTAAACAGGACCCTACATTTTGCTGCTTACAGGAAACACACCTAAGGGTCAAAGACAAACACTACCTTAGAGTAAAAGGCTGGAAGACAATTTTACAAGCAAATGGTCTCAGGAAACAAGCTGGAGTAGCCATTTTAATATCAGATAAAATTGACTTTCAACCCAAAGTCATCAAAAGAGACCCAGAGGAACACTTCTTGCTGGTCAAAGGAAAAATACAACAAGAAGAACTCTCAATCCTGAACATCTATGCTCCAAATGCAAGGGCACCCTCATTCGTAAAAGAAACTTTATTAAAGCTCAAAGCACACATTGTACCTAACACAATAATTGTGGGTGACTTCAACACTGCACTTTCCTCAATGGACCGATCAGGAAAACAGAAACTAAACAGGGACATAATGAAATTAATTGAAGCTTTGGACCAATTAGATTTAACAGATATATATAGAACATTTTATCCTAAAGCAAAAGAATATACCTTTTTCTCAGCACCTCATGGTACCTTCTCCAAAATCGACCATATAATTGGTCACAAGACAGACCTCAACAAATATAAGAAGATCGAACTAATCCCATGTCTCCTATCAGATCACTATGGAGTAAAAGTGGTCTTCAATAGCAACAAAAACAACAGAAAACCCACATATACGTGGAAACTGAATAATATTCTACTCAATGATACATTGGTCAAGGAAGAAATAAAGAAAGAAATTAAAGACTTTTTAGAACACAATGAAAATGAAAACACAACATACCCAAATCTATGGGACACAATGAAAGCAGTGCTAAGAGGAAAACTCATAGCCCTGAGTGCCTCCAAAAAGAAAATGGAGAGAGCTTACATTACCAGCTTAATGACACACCTGAAAGCCCTGGAACAAAAAGCAGCTATTTCACCCAGGAGGAGTAGAAGGCAGGAAATCATCAAACTCAGGGCTGAAATCAATCAAGTAGAAACAAAGAGAACCATACAAAGAATCAACAAAACCAGGAGCTGGTTCTTTGAGAAAATCAACAAGATAGATAAACCCTTAGCCAGACTGACCAAAGGGCACAGAGAAAGTATCCAAATTAACAAACTTAGAAATGAAAAGGGAGATATAACAACAGAAACTGAGGAAATCCAAAAAATCATCAGATCCTACTACAAGAGCCTGTACTCAACACAACTGGAGAATCTGGAGGAAATGGACAATTTCCTTGACAGATACCAAATACCAAAATTAAATCAGGACCAAATAGATCATCTAAACAGTCCCATAATGCCTAAAGAAATTGAAGGAGTCATAGAAAGCCTTCCAGCCAAAAAAAGCACAGGACCAGATGGTTTCACTGCAGAATTCTATCAGACCTTCAAAGAAGAGTTAACACCAATACTCTTCAAATTATTCCACAAAATAGAAACAGAAGGAACACAACCCAATTCCTTCTACGAAGACACAATCACTCTGATACCAAAACCACACAAAGATCCAACAAAGAAAGAGAACTTCAGACCAATTTCCCTTATGAACATCGATGCAAAAATACTCAATAAAATTCTTGCCAACCGAATCCAACAACACATTAAAACGATCATCCACCATGATCAAGTAGGCTTTATCCCGGGAATGCAGGGTTGGTTCAATATACGGAAATCCATCAATGCAATCCACTACATAAACAAACTCAAAGAACAAAACCACATGGTCATTTCATTGGATGCTGAAAAAGCATTTGACAAAATTCAGCATCCTTTCATGCTTAAAGTCTTGGAGAGAACAGGAATTCAAGGCCCATACCTAAACATAGTAAAAGCAATATACAGCAAACCGGTAGCCAGCATCAAAGTAAATGGAGAGAAACTTGAAGCAATCCCACTAAAATCAGGGACTAGACAGGGCTGCCCCCTTTCTCCTTATGTTTTCAATATTGTACTTGAGGTACTAGCTCGGCCAATTCGACAACATAAGGAGGTCAAAGGGATACAAATTGGAAAGGAAGAAGTCAAACTATCATTATTTGCAGACGACATGATAGTCTACCTAAGTGACCCAAAAAACTCCACTAGAGAGCTCCTACAGCTGATAAACAACTTCAGCAAAGTGGCCGGTTATAAAATCAACTCAAGCAAATCAGTGGCCTTCCTATATTCAAAGGATAAGCAGGCTGAGAAAGAAATTAGGGAAATGACCCCCTTCACAATAGCCACAAATAGTATAAAGTATCTTGGGGTGACTCTTACCAAACATGTGAAAGATCTGTATGACAAGAACTTCAAGACTCTGAAGAAGGAAATGGAAGAAGACCTCAAAAAATGGGAAAACCTCCCATGCTCATGGATCGGTAGAATCAATATAGTTAAAATGGCCATTTTGCTAAAAGTAATCTACAGATTCAATGCAATACCCATCAAAATCCCAACTCAATTCTTCACAGAGTTAGAAAGAGCAATTATCAAATTCATCTGGAATAACAAAAAACCCAGGATAGCTAAAACTATTCTCAGCAACAAAAGAAATTCTGGGGGAATCAGTATCCCTGACCTCAAGCAATACTACAGAGCAATAGTGTTAAAAACTGCATGGTATTGGTACAGTGACAGGCAGGAGGATCAATGGAACAGGATTGAAGATCCAGAAATGAACCCACACATCTATGGCCACTTGATCCTCGACAAAGAGGCTGAAAACATCCAATGGAAAAAAGATAGCCTTTTCAACAAATGGTGCTGGTTCAACTGGAGGGCAGCATGCAGAAGAATGCGAATTGATCCATCCTTGTCTCCTTGTACTAAGCTCAACTCCAAATGGATCAAGGACCTCCACATAAAGCCAGACACTCTGAAGCTAATAGAAAAGAAACTGGGGAAGACCCTTGAGGACATCGGTACAGGGAGAAAGTTTCTGAACAGAACACCAATAGCGTATGCTCTAAGAGCAAGAAATGACAAATGGGACCTCATAAAATTACAAAGTTTCTGTAAGGCAAAGGACACCATCAAGAGGACAAATCGGCAACCAACAAATTGGGAAAAGATCTTCACCAATCCTACATCAGATAGAGGGCTAATATCCAATATATATAAAGAACTCAAGAAGTTAGATTCCAGAAAACCAAACAACCCTATTAAAAAATGGGGTACAGAGTTAAACAAAGAATTCTCACCTGAAGAACTTCGGATGGCGGAGAAGCATCTTAAAAAATGCTCAACATCATTAGTCATTAAGGAAATGCAAATCAAAACAACCCTGAGATTTCACCTTACACCAGTCAGAATGGCTAAGATTAAAAATTCAGGAGATAGCAGGTGTTGGAGAGGGTGTGGAGAAAGAGGAACACTCCTCCACTGCTGGTGGGGTTGCAAATTGGTACAACCACTCTGGAAATCAGTCTGGCGGTTTCTCCGAAAACTGGGCACTTCACTTCCAGAAGATCCTGCTATACCACTCCTGGGCATATACCCAGAGGATTCCCCACCATGTAATAAGGATACATGCTCTACTATGTTCATAGCAGCCCTATTTATAATTGCCAGGTGTTGGAAAGAACCCAGGTATCCCTCAACAGAAGAGTGGATGCAAAAAATGTGGTATATCTACACAATGGAGTACTATTCAGCCATTAGAAACAAGGAATTCATGAAATTCTTAGGTAAATGGATGGATCTAGAGAACATCATACTGAGTGAGGTAACCCAGACTCAAAAGGTGAATCATGGTATGCACTCACTAATAAGTGGATATTAACCTAGAAACCTAGATTACCCAAAACATAATCCACACATCAAATGAGGTACAAGAAGTAAGGAAGAGTGGCCCCTTGTTCTGGAAAGACTCAATGAAGCAGTATTCAGCAAAACCAGAACGGGGAATTGGGAAGGGTTGGGTGGGAGGACAGGGGGAGAGAAAGGGGCTTACGGGACTCTTTGGGAGTGGAGAAATCATTTGAAATGTAAATAAAAAATATATCGAATAAAAAAAAAGATTAAAAAAAAAGAACATGTATTTGCCAATTTTCAATAGATAGTAAAACCAAATAAAATATAACTTAATAGCAACATAAAAGTACTCATATGACTGTAGCAGAGGACAGGAAAAAACTAAAAATCATATTCACAATTAATTTATAATGTTGCAGAGCTCAAGAAAAGATGCATTGTCAAATGCTGTAAATCTTCTACACAAAGAGGAAGATATAAAAGTTCATACACTTTCAAATCTTGAGTTTCCAACTACAGTGTTTATTTTTTGTTTATAAAATTTCTATCTGCCTCCAAAATGATGGGAAATTCTTATGCCATCATTTTCCCTCAAAATACTACAGATATCTGTTCCTTGTTTACAAAATTAGTCCTTTCCTTTGAATAACTCACCCCTTGTTTGACCTTTCTGTAATAGCTAGATTCTAGAAAAACATATCTCAATGAAAGATATATTAGGCATAGTAAGAGAAAAATGATTATGCAAAACCTACAAAAAATTTAAAATAAAAAACAACCAGATAACATTCAGTTTGTGTTTATAGACATGGATATACACCTCACCACACACATGCACATTTCTCATAAATTTGAAAAGTCCAAGAGTAAATAGAATAATGTCATTTACCAAAGATGTGAAGTGACTGTAATTTTTCAATAGGATCAACTGTTCTTTCAAACTCTGCAAGTCATGGGGCTAGCATATTAAGAAAAACTCTACTGAAAGATAGAAATTGTACATAAAATACTGAGTGTCAGCAGAGCATCACTATCCAAGTAAACTTTACTAATGCATTTATATTTTATGAGCATTTCAGCATTATTTCACCTTGGTAACAGTACTAACAATATAATGTCCTACCATAAGAAGAATGAGCAAGAATATAGTCCATTGATGGCCATTAATCATCAATGATTAGAAGTGTTACACATGGAGGAGTCATTTGGGGACTGCTACACCTGAGGATCCATCCTGCCCAGAAACACCAAACAAAGCACTGTTGCTGTTTCCAAAAGGTACATCCTGACAGGAACCTGGTGGGAATATTCCTTCGGAGGTTCTGCCAGCAACTGACCAAGGCAGATGTTGATGCTTGGAGCCAACTATGGCAGAGCTGGCAGAAGGGACTGGAGGAGCGGAGGCGGATTGCAACCCCATTGGAAGAACAACATTGTCTGGCAAGACCAACTTGTTCTCCCAGGCACTAGATTACCAACTGAGGAGTGTACATGGAGGGATCCATGGCTCCAGATACAAATGTAGCAGAAGATGGCCTAGTCTGACATCAGTCAGAGGGAGAGCCCTTGGTCCTGTGAAGGTTTGATGTCCCAGAGTAGTGGGATGCTGAAGCGATGAGGAGGGAGAGGGTGAGTAGGTAGGGAAAGCACCCTCATAGCAGCAAAAGGGAGGAAGGAGAGGGTGGGTGTGGGATTTGGGTTTGCGGAAGGTTAGCCTGGAAACCTGGAAGTGGGATATTATTTGAGATATAAACTAATGCAATGATAATGAGGAAGAAGAGGAAGAGGAGGAGAAGGAAGAGGAGGGAAAGAGAAGGAGGAAGAAGAGGTAAAGAGAGGAGGAGGAGGAGAAGGAAGAGGAGGTGGAGGAGGAGGAGGAGGAGGAGGAGGAGGAGAAGAAGAAGAAGAAAAAGAAGAAGAAGAAGAAGAAGAAGAAGAAGAAGAAGAAGAAGAAGAAGAAGAAGAAGAAGAAGAAGAAGAAGAAGAAGAAGAAGAAGAAGAATCATCTCTGGTGATAGGACATAAAAAAAGGAGAGAGAAATGTGAGGCACTTCATAGATGTAGATGATGAGATTTTAGAAATTCCTCAGAGTTAAGGGTACTTGTTAATCTTTCAGCTAACACCATTTCAATGTTTTGAAGTTTCAGCATGTACATATGATACTTCACTATTATTTGTAATTCCAGTTCCATGGAATGTAACATTCTCTTTTGATGTATATAAACAGTTGCTTTTACTTAATGCTCTCTCTCTCTCTCTCTCTCTCTCTCTCTCTCTCTCTCTCTCTCTCTCTCTCTCTCTCTCTCACACACACACACACACACACACACACACACAGGGAGTGATAAAGAGAGAGGTTTTATTGTGTGGGTGTGTATATGTGTGTGTGTATGTGTGTGTGTTCTGAGGTTTGAATTTACCATCAAATCTACAATGATAAATTATTAGATGATTGCCCTAAAACTGAGTGTACAATAATAACAAAAATAGTCTTGGAAATAGGCATATTGATAAAATTATGACTAATGACTAGTCCTAGAAGAATAAGAATTTTGATACTATAAATTAATCTCTGTAAAAAATTTAAAAATATATCAAATGGATGAGTCATTAAACAGTATGGTTAGTTTTTTTTTTTGTTGTTGTTGTTGTTGTTGTTTTTTTTTTTTTTTGGTTAATTAGAAGTACTGATATCCGCTGCCTCCAGCTCAAAGGGTGGGCACACAAATCACATAAGCTAAAGGAATTGAAACCACATAAAATGTGAAACTCAGCATCTTGATCATCAGGCTATCCTAGTTACTGCTTTTATCAGATACCCAATATGTGAGTAACAAATAATAACACTAAAATTTCATCTTCAAACCATAGCATAAGAGTTTCAATCAGTTGTAAATAGCCAGGTGATTAGATTGCACACCTTTCAACCTTTCAGCTATTCACTGTTTATGCCAAGCTTTCAGTATCCTTGTATCATGGGAGTACTATGCAAGAGAAGAAAATAATTTCTGGAAGGAAAAAATGACCCCAGTTGTCTTAGTCAGGGTTTCTATTCCTGCACAAACATCATGACCAAGAAGCAAGTTGGGGAGGAAAGGGTTTATTGAGCTTACACTTCCACAATGCAGTTTTTCACTAAAGGAGATCAGGACTGGAACTCAAGCAGGTCAGGAAGCAGGAGCTGATGCAGAGGCCATGGAGGGATGTTTCTTACTGGCTTGCTCCCCCTGGCTTGCTCACCCTACTTGCTCTCTTATAGAACCCAAGAGCACCAGCCCAAAGGTGGAACCACCCACAAGGGGCCCTCACCACTTGACCACTAATTGAGAAAATCCAGCCCCACAGCTGAATCTCATGGAGACACGTCCCCAACTGAAGCTCCTTTCTCTGTGATAACTCCAGCCTGTGCCAAGTTGACACACAAAACTAGCCAGTACAATTGACCCCTTGTCAATTTGACACACAAACACATCACTATTAAGCCTCAACCCTTACTTTCTTATTCATCCCCAAGATCTACATTACTTTCAAAGTCCCACAGTCTTTACATATTAAAAGTTCAATCACCTTAAAATGTCCAATATCTTTAAAATTCTAAGTCTTTTAAAAGTTCAAAGTCTTTTAACTGTGGGCTCCAATAAAATACTTTCTTCCTTCAAGAGGGAAACATATCAGGGCACAGTCACAACCAAAAGCAAAACTCAAACTCCAAATGTCCAATGTCTGGAATCCAACTCACAATCTTCTGGGCTCCTCCAAGGGCTAGGATCACTTCTTCAGCTCTGCCCTTTGTAACACACAGCTTGTCTTCTAGGCTCCAGCTGCCTGTACTCCACTGTTGCTGCTGTTCTTGGTGGTCATCGCATGGTACTGGCATCTCCAAAACACTGCTATCTTCCACTGTAATTAGGCTTCACCAATAGCATCTCATGGGCTATCATCAGGGTGACAAGCCTCTGCTCCTATGCATGACCCATTCAAGTCCTGGACCATCAATTGCAACTGAGACTGCACATTCACCAATGGCCTTCCATGGCCTCTCACTGTGCCAAAAGCCTCAGCTGCTCTTCATGACCCCTTCATGCCTTCAAAACCACTACCATCTAGGTGACTCTTACACAGTACCAAGTCCAGCCACAGCACAAAACACAACTGTGGCTATCTCTGAAACACACTCTCTGTGATCTCAGAAAACACTTCCAAGAATATTTCATCTCAGTGATGCTGGTCTCTTCTTAATCACCACTAATTTCTTAGATCCAGCCCACCAGCATCAATAGTCCCAGTAACACAAAGGTTTGCTTTAGTGGTTCTGGTATCTTGTTACTCACAGCTGATTCTTCAGCTCCAGCTAACCAAAACCACAGAATGTTCACAATTAAAACATGACCACTCTAAGAGTCTTTAATCTTCCCTCTGAAATTTCACAAGCCAGGCCTCCATCTTTTGCACTGTTCGTAACATTGTCTTCCAAGCTTCTATAGAACTTTCCACCAAGCTCTTAATATTCTAATGGCTTTTCTAGCTCAAAGTTCCAAAGTCCTTCCCAAAATATGGTCAGGTTGTCACAGAAATACCCCACTTCTGGTACCAATTTGTCTTAGTCAGGGTTTCTATTCCTGCACAAACATCATGACCAAGAAGCAAGCCGGGGAGGAAAGGGTTTATTGAGCTTACACTTCCACGATGCAGTTCATCACTAAAGGAGGTCCGAACTGGAATTCAAGCAGGTCAGGAAGCAGGAGCTGATGCAGAGGCCATGGAGGGATGTTTCTTATTGACTTGCTCCTCCTGGCTTGCTCAGCCTGCTTGCTCTCTTATAGAACTCAAGAGCACCAGCCCAAAGGTGGAACCACCCACAAGGGGCCCTCATCACTTGATCACTAATTGAGAAAATGCCTCAAAGCTGGATTTCATGGAGGCACTTCCCCAACTGAAGCTCCTTTATCTGTGATAACTCCAGCCTGTGTCAAGTTGACACACAAAACTAGCCAGTACACCAGTCATCATCATGTGACAAGACTCTGGTTTTACAAATGAATTATTGGATTGTAGGGAATTGTGTTTGGTTCCAAGTAGTTTCAACGATTATCCCTTTATATTCCACAGTTTAGTTCTGATAATACATGGGTTAAGAGGTGTGATCATGGCCAGTTGTGTATATTGACTATTATACTAAAAAGTCAGAAAAGCTATCAGATTTTAAAAATATAAGCATATTTATTATTATCCAGTCTGTAATTAAGAATGTATGATTAAATAGGTAAGCATTCATGCAATGTGAGTATCATCCACATTCAGGGATTAGGACTTAGGTAAAACTTGCCACACTGAAACAATATTTTGAAAGGATTGCTGCCAAAAGTGTGGGAAAATATGTGTGAGAATGTCACAGGGGCTGGCACATATCCAAATCGAGTGAAACTGAAATTTCTCTTATGACTAGGCTGGGAGTGAAAAGGCATCAGAATAGTTACCATAGCACAGACAAATCTGTGGTTGAAATTAGAAATGAAAAGTGAGATATAACTACAGAAACTGAGAAATTCAAAAAAATCATAAGCTCTTACTAAAATAATCTATACTCAACACAACTGGTAAATCTGGAGGAAAAGGACAATTTCCTAGACAGATATCAAATACCAAACTTAAATCAGGATCAAATAGAAAGTAAACAGTCCCATAACCCCTAAAGAAATAAAAGGGGTCATTGAAAGTCTTCCAACTAAAAAAAAAAAAAAAAAAAAAAAAAAAAAAAAAAAAAAAAAAAGCACAGGACCAGATGGTTTTAGTGCAGAATTCTATCAGATCTTCAAGGAAGACCTAACACCAATACTCTTCAAATTACTCCACAAAATAGAAACAGAAGGAACACTACCCAACTCGTTCTACAAAGCCACAATTACTCTGATCCCAAAACCACACAAAGATCCAATATCCCTTATGAATGTCAATGCAAAAATACACAATAAAATTCTTGCCAACTGAATCCAAGAAAACATCGAAACGATCATCCACCATGATCAAGTAGGCTTCATCCCAGGGATGCAGGGATGGGTCAATATACTGAAATCCATCAATGCAATTCACTACATAAACAAACTCAAAGAAAAAAAAAACAACATGGTCATTTCATTAGATGCTGAAAAAGCTTTTGACAAAATTCAGCATCCTTTCATGCTAAAAGTCTTGGAAAGAACAGGAATTCAAATCCCATATCTAAACATAGTAGAAGCAATATATAGCAAACCTGTAGCCAACATCAAACTAAATGGAGAGAAACTTGAAGCAATCCCACTAAAAGCAGGGACTAGACAAGGCTGCTCCCTCTCTCCATATCTTTTAAATATAGTACTTGAAGCTCTAGCTAGAGCAATTAGACAACATAAGGAGGTCAAAGGGATACAAAGTGGAAAGGAACAAGTCAAATTGTCACTATTTGCAGATGACATGATAATATACTTAAGTGACCCAAAAAACTCCACCAGAGAACTCCTACAACTAATAAACAACTTCTGCAAAGTGGTTGGTTACAAAATCAACTCAACCAAATCAGTAGCCTTCCTTTATGCAAAGGATAAGCAGACCAAGAAAGAAATTAGGGAAATGACACCTTTCACAATAGCCAGAAACAATATAAAGTATCTTGGGGTGACTCTAACCAAACAAGTAAAATATCTGTATGAGAGGAACTTCAGGTCTCTGAAGAAGGAAATCATAGAAGACCTCAGAAAATCAAAAAATCATCCATGCTCATGGATTGGCAGGATTAATATAGTAAAAATGGCCATCTTACCAAAAGCAATCTACAGATTCAATGCAATCCCCATCAAAATCCCAATTCATTTCTTCATAGAGTTAGAAAGATCAATTCTCAAATTCATCTGGAATAACAAAAAACCCCAGGATAGCTAAAACTATTCTCAACAGTAAAGAACTTCTGGGGAATCAGTATACGGGACCTCAAGCAGTACTACAGAACAATAGTGCTAAAAACTGCATGGTATTGGTACAGTGACAGGCAGGTAGATCAATGGAATACGATTGAAGACCCAGAAATGAACACACACACCTATGGTCACTTTATCTTTGACAAAGGAGCTGAAAACATCCAGTCGAAAAAAGATAGCCTTTTCAACAAATAGTGCTGGCTCAACTGCAGAAGAATGCAAATTGGTCCATTCTTATCTCCTTGTACTAAGCTCAACTCCAGGTGGATCAACGACCTCCACATAAAACCGACACACTGAAACTAATAGAAAAGAAACTGGGGAAGACCCTTGAGGACATGGGCACAGTGGAAAAGTTCCTGAATAGAACACAAATAGCTTATGGTCTAAGATCAAAATGGTACCTCATAAAATTACAAAGTTTCTGTAAGGCAAAGACACTGTCAAGTGGATAAAATGGCAACCAACAAACTGGGAAAGGATCTTGACCAACCCTACATAGAGGGCTTATATCCAGTATATACAAAGAACTCAAGAAGCTAGATGCCAGAGAGCCAAATAACGCTATTAAAAATGGGGCACAGAGCTAAACAAAGAATTTTCACCTGAAGAACTTTGAACGGCTGAGAAGCACCTTAAGAAATGCTCAATATCATTAGTCATTAGGGCAATGCAAAATCAAAACAACCCTAGATTTCACCTTACAACAGTTAGAATGGATAATATTAAAAACTCAGGAGATAGTAGGTATTGGTAAGGATGTGGAGAAAGAGAAACACTCCTCCACTGCTGGTGGGAATGCAACTTGGTACACTCACTCTGGAAATCAGTCTCTCTGATCCTCAGAAAATTGGGTATAACACTTCCGTAGGACCGTGCAATACCACTCCTGGGCATATACCTAGAGGATACCCCAGCATGCAATAAGGACACAGGCTCCACTATGTTCATAGTAGCCCTATTTATAATAGCCAGAAGCTGGAAAGAACCCAGATGTCCCTCATTGTGGTATATTTACACAACAGAATATTACTCAGCAATATTTTAAAAACAATGAATTCATGAAATTCTTAGGCAAATGGTTGGATATGGAAAATATCATCCTAAGTGAGTTAACCCAGTCACAAAAGAACACACATGGAATACAGTCACTGATAAGTGGATATTAACTCAGAAACTCTAAATACCCAAGACACAATTCACATATCAAATAACTCCTAAGAAGAAGGAAGGATAGGTCCAGGATCCTGGAAAGGCTTGTTCTAGCATTGTAGGGGAGTACCAGGACAGAGAAGTAGGAGGGGGTTGATAGGAGAATGGGCAGAGGGAAGAGGGATTTAGGAAACTTATGGGGAGGGGGGAACCAGAAATGGGAAAATCACTTGGAATGTAAACATAGAATATAGAAAAGAAAAAAAAGGGGGGGGGGAAAGAAAATGAATTATTACTTGCAAAGAGCTGTTGCCTAGGGAAGAAAAAGAATACCAATTTCCAATATGAACTCAAATTTTATTCTCTATCTCCACTTATATTCTTATCTTGTGATGATATCACTCAGTAATCAAATTATATCAGCAACCAAAAAGAAAGAACCTGAGTAATATTCCATGACATCAGTATCTTATAAAAACTTGATGAAGTACACAGTGCCTCCAAAAACTATGATAAACATGAGAATACAAACTTCACAATTGAGAATAATTTTCATAAAGTCTGGGATGTGTGAAAGTGAAATAACTATGCATTTTTTTCTCAGTATATAGAAAATAAAACTTAATTGCAGTTTATGTGCTTAGTGTTAAACATAAATGCACAATTAAAATATCATATTTTGTTTGTTTAAAATTTCCCTTTTTGCCATAAAGAAATACTACTGGAATTAGATCTAGAACTAGAATATCTTCTACTTGCAAAATGTTTGAATGGGTAATGCTAATGATTTTTGTATGTGTGATCTTCCATTTCTATACTTTTTTCCAGCTGAGTAAACTGTTTTCTGATTAACATAATTTGTTAGAAAGACATTCACCCATGTTGAGTGAAGTCTTTCCAATTTGGTCATATTTCTCTTTGCTTAATACAACTAGAAATTTATTTTCTCTTCAATCAGAATTTCCTCTTGCTTTCATAAGTTGTAATTCATTTTGGATTCACTGATTTCATGGTTTGTTTTCATAATTTCTTGTAACCTGGGTAAGGAAAGGTACATATTATTTTATAAACCATATTCACTGACCTGGTGATAAAATTTCTGGGCTTAAATTCATTGGTTTGGGACACCTTTATTCTTTCTTGTACTTAATGAGTAATGAAGGATCAATTATAAGTTCTCATTTATAAAATCAAGCATGCAAAAATCTGGATGACTTGAAAGAAGTATCTCTTTCCCTATATTTGTATCTTTTCCTCTCTAAACTACATTCTAGTTAAGGTCTATACAATCTATTCAGCAAGCCAGATCTTTAGATTATTGAGGACACACCCTTTTAATTTTCTCCTCCTTCTACATAGGCATCATTAATATCTAATCATGTATAGACCTGTATCTTCAGCCTTAAATTCAAGTGAATTAAAAAAAATTCTCGCAGGTTTTGCCAATAGGATTTTGCTACTGTTATTTTACTTATCCTAAGGGTTTTAATTTGTTTTTCTTAACATTTAAAAACAAAGAAATTGATATATAATAAAAGACTGTCCTCTTGAGTAAATAAAATCACCCATAGCTAGGTACTATCCTACACCAAGAAATTATGTTCTTGTGCCTGAAAAAGAGTGGAGTATTGCGTTTTTCTTATTCTTTGTCTCTGAAAGGCAAGAACTTGCCCCCATAGGCTTTTACCATTAGGAAATCACAGTTAGATTTACTTAGTGGGAATTCAATATCCTCTTAGGAGCAATTACAACAATCTTATTTCTTTCTTATATTTCTTTTTCCCATTAGATAGTAGGTTATAACTGCTTCTATCTTTGTCCCTGCTGTTAGTGGAATTAGAAAACGATTTAAAATCTACCTGAGCCTAGATTAACTTCTTTATTCTTTATTCTTTGTTCTCTTTCATACGTTGCCCTAGATAGTACAGCCTTCACAAAACTATGGTTAGGAAAACACAGTTGCTTTGCTATACAATAAGAGTATCTAAACCTATATTGATACACTTATGGAAATATTTCATTGATTATTTAAGAGAAAACATTGGGTATTAAAAAGGAAATGCCATGAAATTGGTAGACAGATGTATTGGAGTTCCTAATTGGAATTGGAGGTGGGATGTGGGGATGCTTATGAGCAAGATACAACTTGTAAATGTGGACGAACTTTTCACAGAATAAACAAAAACATTAAAACAGAAAATACAATAAGAGAGGGAAATCTGAAATGTTTTTAAGTCATTGATTGAATCAACATACTCAACAAAGTTGCCTGGGTAAAGGAGATAGTAATTTTCTCATAGCATATAAGAGTTAATTTAAAAAAAATACATAAGGAATAAAGCTCTAAAATCCTTTTATCTGGTTTTGTCTTTTCCAAATATTTATGAAGTGTTTACACAGTGTAATGAATAGTATAATTATGAAAGTGATTATATGACTAAGCTTAATCACCTTAATAATGCAAGAACTTTGAACTTGAGCTTCTCAAGGACTCACAGAAACAAAGATTTACTTTTTCAGTCACTTCATTTATTACTTATTTCTAATTTATTTACTCATTATTTTGTGGTTCTAAGATTGTGTTCCAAGGTTGTGGGCATGCTTGGTATATGGCCTAGTACTAGGTTATACCATAGCCCTCACTTCACACTTTAGTTATACTAGAGGCACATGGTGTCTTTACTTTAAGATATATTTAATTTGTAAATCAGAATTACTAGAGGCCCTGAATACTGTGTTGTTACCTTATGAAGAGCTAGAATAAAATAAACTATGAGGCATAATTTCTTACAGACCTGACTTAATTTATATAAAATATTGCTGTGTTTTAATAGTATATTTAGATATACTTACATTAGTATATTAGATATATGTAGATATTTAGCATAGTTTACATATAACACAAATTATCCACTATTATAGTTGTGTTATAAAATGTATCCCATATGTTAATGTTTGTAAGATTTATTCTCCAGGTCCTGCCCAGAGAGCTGCAGGAGAGAATCCCCACGGCCATATTTGCTGCCTGCCAGGACAGAAAAGAGTCACTAGGTACTATATCATCCTGAGCTTTAGACCTCTGGTGGTGCTAATCGCCAGGGGTCTGCCTGCACTCAGGGAATGACCACATAGGCGGTTTGTCTGCAAGCCCGCCTGGAGTGGAGCCTGTGTCCTTCTCAGAGAGCTGCAGAAGGGGAGAAGCCCTGCGGCCATATTCACTGCCTGCTGGGACAGAAAAGAATCACTAGGTACTGTATCACCCTGAGCTTTAGATCTCTGGTGGTGCAAACTGCCAGGGGTCTGCCTGTGCCAAGGAACTGAGCACATAGGCTGTTTGTATGCCAGCCCACAGGGCGTGGGGCCTGTGCCATGCCCAGAGAGCAACAGAGGAAGAAATTTCCTGTGGCCATATTCGCTGCCTGCTGGGACAGAAAAGCGTCACTAGGTACTGGATCACCCTGAGCTTTAGATCTATGGGGGTGCAAATCTCCAGGGGTCTGCCTGCACTCAGGAACTGAGCACATAGGCAGTTCATATGCAAGCCAGTCCATCGCGGAACCTGTGTCCTAGGTGAGAATCAACAGAGGGAGTGACCCTCATGATACCATCTTCACTCCATAAGAGAGCAGACAGAGAACACCTGGTTGACCTTGACAACCTAAGTATAACATTGCTTGAGGCAAGACTGAGCAGGGCTCCAAAGGCACAAAAGAGGAAAGCAGCATATCAGTAATCTGTGCCAGAGGAAACCCAGTCATCCAGTGTTGCTGGTACAGGAACACATGAAGGACATACTTAAAGAAATTCAGGAGAAAATGGATCAAAAATTAGAAGCCCTTACAAGGGAAACACAAAAATCATTGAAAGAAATTCAGGAGAAAACAAAAGTCAATAAGGAGGAAACGCAAAAATCACTTAAAGAAATACAGGAGAACTTTGATCAACAGGCAGAAGTCATGAAAGAGGAAACACAAAAATCTCTTAAAGAATTAGAGGAAAACACAAACAAGCAAATGATAGAACTGAGCAAAAACTTCCAGGATCCAGGAACAGAAGTAGAAACAACTAAGAAAGCACAAAGGGAGACAACTTTGGAGATAGAAAACCTTGGGAAGAAATCAGGGACCATAGACGCAAATATCAACAACATAATACAAGACATAGAAAAAAGAATCTCAGAAGCTGAAGATACCATAGAAACCATGGACTCAACAGTTAAAGAAAATGGAAAATGCAAAGAGCTTGTAACCCAAAACATCCAGGAAATCAGGGACACAATGAGAAAGCCAAATTTAAGGATTGGAAAGAACAGGAATTCAAATCCCATATCTAAACATAGGAAAAGCAATATACAGCAAACCGGTAGCCAACATAAAACTAAATGCAGAGAAACTTGTAGCAATCCCACTAAAATCAGGGACTAGACAAGGCTGCCCCCTCTCTCCATATCTTTTCAATATAGTTCTTGAAGTCCTAGCTAGAGCAATTAGACAACATAAGGAAGTCAAAGGGATACAAATTGTAAAGGAAGAAGTCAAACTATCACTATTTGCAGATGATATGATAGTATACTTAAGTGACCCTAAAAACTCTACTAGAGAACTCCTACAGGTGATAAACAACTTCAGCAAAGTGGCTTGCTACAAAATCAAAGCAAGCAAATCAGTAGCCTTTATATATTCAAAGGATAATCAGACTGAGAAAGAAATTAGGGAAATGACTCCCTTTACAATAGCTACAAACAGCATAAAGTATCTTGGGGCGACTCTAACCAAACAAGTGAAAGACCTATATGACAAGAACTTCAGATCTCTGAAGAAGGAAATCGAAGAAGATCTCAGAAAATGGAAAAATCTTCCATGCTCATGGATTGGCAGGATTAATATAGTTAAAATGGCCATCTTGCCAAAGGCAATCTGCAGATTCAATGCTATCCCCATAAAAATCCCAACCCAGTTCTTCATAGAGCTAGAAAGAGCAATTCTCAAATTCATCTGGAATAACAAAAAACCTAGGATAGCTAAATACTATTCTCAACAGTAAAAGAACTTCAGGAGGATTCAGTATCCCAGACTTGAAACTTTGCTACAGAGCAATAGTGATAAAAACTGCATGGTATTGGTACAATATCAGGCAAGCAGATCAATGGAAGAGGATTGAAGACCCAGAAATGAACCAACACACCTATGTTCACTTGATCTTCAACAAAGGAGCTGAAAGCATCCAGTGGAAAAAAAGATAGTCTTTTCAAGAAATGGTGCTGGTTCAAGTGGAGGTCAGCATGCAGAAGAATGCAAATCAATCCATTCTTATCTCCTTGTACTAAGCTCAACTCCAAGTGGATCAAGGACCTCCACATAAAACCTGACACACTGAAACTAATCAAAAAGAGACTGGGGAAGGCCCTGGAGGACAGGGACACAGGGGAAAAGTTCCTGAATAGAACACCAATAGCTTATGCTCTAAAATCAAGAATTGACAAATGGGACCTCATAAAACTACAAAGTTTCTGTAAGGCAAAGGATACTGTCAAAGGACAAAATGTGAACCAACATATTGGGAAAGGATCTTCACCAACCCTAATTCCAACAGAGGACTAATATCTAATATATACAAAGAACTCAAGAAGATAGAACCCAGAGAACCAAATATCCCCATTAAAAAGTGGGGTACGGAGCTAAACAAAGAATTTTCACATGGAGAACTTCGGAGGGCTGGGAAACACCTTAAGAAATGTTCAACATCATTAACCATTAGGGAAATGCAAATCAAAACAACCCTGAGATTTCACTTCACACCAGTCAGAATGGCTAAGGTCAAAAACTGAGGAAACAGCAGGTATTGCCAAGGATGTGGAGAAAGAGGAACACTCCTCCACTGCTGGTGGGATTGCAAGATGGTACAACCACTTTGGAAATCAGTCTGGCAGTTCCTCAGAAAATTGGGCCTGACACTTCCTGAGGATCATACTATACCACTCCCAGGCATATACCCAGAGGATTCTTCAGCATGCAATAAGGACACATCCTCCACTATGTTCATCGCAGCCCTATTTGTAGTAGCCAGAAGCTGGAAAAAAACCCAGGTGTCCCTCAATGGAAGAATGGATATAAAAAAATGTGGTATATTTATACAATGGGTACTATTCAGCCATTAGAAACAATGAATTCATGAGATTCTTAGACAAATGGATGGAGCTGGAGGACATCATACTAAGTGAGATAACCCAGTCTCAAAAGATCAATCATGGTATGCACTCACTGATAAGTGAATATTAGCCTAGAATCTTTGAATACCCAAGACAAAATCCACATATTAAATGATGTCCAAAAAGAATGGAGGAGTGGCCCCTGGTTCTGGAAAGACTCAGTGCAAGAGTATAGGGGAATTCCAGAAGAGGGAAGTGGGGAGGGGTAGATGGAGGAACAGGGGGAGGGAAGAGGGCTTATGGGACTTGCAGAGAGTCGGGACCCAGAAAAGGGAAAATCATTTGAAATGTAAATAAAAATTATAACAATAATTAAAAAAAGATTTATTCTCCAGTTGATGCTATTTTGGCTGGTAAAGTTTTATAAACTTTAGGAGTAGTACCAGAAAGACAGAATAACATTACCAAGGACAAATTTTTCAGTACTGTCTTATCTTCAGTCTTCCGGTCTTTCTCATTTCTCCTTCCCTTTTTCCTTCCTACTATGAAGTGAATAATCTTTGTCATCATGATATTCTTCATCCACACAAATGGCTCAGAAAGTAATATAGCTGATGACTGAATAGAAATGTCTGAAACTCTAAACCTAGGAAAAGTATTCCTCCCATTACTTTGTTCTATTAATCATTTTCCAATAACAAAGGAAACATGTGATTCAATGGTATGCAGTATATTCACCAAGATGTAGTATTCTCAGTTTTCTTTAGTTTCTAAACACTTTCATCACTCAGAAAAGATGTGCTATACTCAGTAATCATTTCCCATTACTAATGTCCACGTTGTAACCAGTCATAGTTGTTTTCTGCCTATAAGATTTACATATTCTAGTTATCTTATATAAGTGTTATAACAGAAAATGCTATTATGTATTTGGTCTCCTCAGTAAATTGTTGTCAATACTCAAACAATATATTAGATACAATTTTATTTGCTAAATAATTCATTTTGTATGAATATAGCACCTTACACAAAACTTTATTAACAGACATTGATTTACTTCTAATGTTTGGTAATTTTGAATACTGCTACAAGAATTGTTATGTACAAATTTATGATTAATTTTTAAGTATGTGTATTAGTTTGTGTTCTCTAGAGTCACAGAACATATGGGCAGTCTCTATATAGTTAGGGAATTTGTCGATGACTCACAGTCTATAGTCCAACTGCCCCAAAATGGGCAGAAGCAGCTGTGGATGGAAGTCTAAAGATCTAGCAGTTGCTCAGTCCCACGAGACAAGCAGGTAAGGAAGAGTGAGTAAATCGTCCTTCTTACAATGTCCTTATATAGATCTCCAGCAGAGGGTGTATCCCAGATAAAAGCCTGTAGGTCTCCAGCAGAGGGTGTGGCCCAGATTAAAGGTGTGTGCCTCCATGCCTTTAATCCCAGATGATCTTGAACTCAGAGATCTCCTTGTCTTAATCTTCTGGAATTCATAGCCACTATGCTTCAAGATCTCCATGCCAAGATCCAGGTCAGAAACTTATATCTCCGAGCCTCCAGATTAGGATCATAGGTGAGCCTTCCAATTCTAGATTGTAGTTCATTCCAGATATAGTCAAGTTGACAAGCAGGAATAGCCACTACAGAATGATTATATACTAGGAGTACTGTATAATATGTCAAATCAGTTTAGTGCTTTGGGGAAGTTCCAGAATACTTTTCTCAGTGGTTCTACCTCTTTACAGGCAAACCAAAAATGCACAATGGTCATTGATTTGCTATTTCATTATAAAGTTGTTAAGTGCCTTTCTGACTATATTTACCCCAAGTATTTGGAAGTGCTCTCAATATGGAATTTCTCAGTGACAATGGTATTGCACATCTTTTCTGCTTTCTATTCTATTACATTTAGTGGATCCAGATATAAAGTGAAGTTTTCAATCCACTTGAACTTGAGTTTTATGCAGGTTGGTATCTATGGAACCATTTGCATTCTTCTACATGCAGAAATCCAGTTAGATCAGTTCCATTTATTAAAGATGCTTTCTTTTTTCCTACTGTATGGTTTTGCCTACTTTGTCAAAACTCAAGTGTTCATAAGTGTGTTCATTTATTTAAGGGTTATCAATTAAATATCACTGATCAACCTGCCTATTCTTATACCATTGCCATGCAGTTTTATTAATATTGCTTTGCAGTACAGCTTGAGGTCAGGGATGATGATTTCCCCCTGTCTTTTTATTATGAGAGAAGACAGGGATGGCATACAGAGTGTTGGGAAATTGAACACAGGTGTGTAGCAATGGGGGAGGGAAAACTGATGGTAGCCTTCAGCAAGTCCTAGATGCTAGGAAAGCAGGAAGCTTTCAGGACCCAATGGGATGTGAGATTAGTTGAAATGACCAACAAAGGGGATGGAGAACCTGTAGAGACCATATCCAGAGGTTAGGCCAGGCCCTGGGGAATGAGGCCAGTCAGTCATCTCCATTTTTTTCCCAGAATTGATCCTATCGAAAATAAACATGGGGACAAAGTATGGAGCAAAGATTAAAAGAAAGGCCATTCAGAGCCTGTCCCACATGGGGATCCATCCTATATACAGACAGCAAACCCAGACACTATTGAGGATGCAAAGAAGTGCCTGCTGAAAGGAGTATGATTTAGCTATTTTCTGAGAGGCTCTGCAAGAGCATGACAAATACAGAGGTGGATGCTCGAAGTCAACAATTGGATTGAGTTCGGGTTCCCCAATGGAGGGTGTAGAGAAAGGACTGAAGGAGATGAAGATGCTGAAGAAACTGAAGGAGCTTGCAGTCCCATAGGAGGAACCACAATATGAATGAACCATTACTCCCAGAGCTCTCTTGGACTAAACCAGCAATGAAGAAGTAAAATAAAAACAATAATAACAATACAGTTGTAGGCATTGGCATTAATAAAACTATTCTAGGATATTCAGAATAACAGAAAGGAAGTAAAACAAAGAAATATTTGTTAACAGAAAGGGAGATTTTTCCAGATGAAAATTCCACATCAGGTTAAGAAAGTATCATGATTAACATTTAATGTTTCCTCTGAAGGACTACAAATGTTTTAAACATTTTTTTCATTGTCTCATTGACAATATTTTTCTATCTTGAAGTCAGAAAATTTGTAAATTATGCTGAATGTCAGTTAAATCTTATCTTTTAATTCGTGAAATATTTCTAGATGTAAACAAGACATTGTGATAAACATTACTTTCAAAGTCTGTGGGTTTCTTTCCTGAAGATATAGTTTCTGTCAGTAATCATTCAATATATGACCCTCAAAAAGGAAAAGAGTAGTTTTCACTATTTTTCTATGATTCTTAAGACTAAATATGGCAATATGTTCAACAAAAAAAAAAAACATTTTAACAAATAACTAAATGTTTTTCCAATGCATAGAAATGAAAATTCTTCATTCAATTTTTCATAGGTTTGTTGAAATTTATCTATTGACTAATTTCAAAGCTAAATACGTACAATGTTCTAAGCATTATAATAAATTCTACCACCAATACATATCTTCTAATATTATGCTGGTTTTGTTTGTTTGTTTTCAGAGAAAAATACAGAAGTGTTGAGTGTATAGATCAGGATTTTTGTCATAAATTCAATATGCATTTGGTTTAACTGAGCATTAAATGAGTATATGGCAAGGCTCTCTCTCAGACAACATATATGGCAGGATCTTGTGGGCAACTATGAAGTTAGAATTACAGGCTGAGTAAATGAAAACACGAAGTTGCTTTTTGCTTTTATATGAACATTCTGGCGCAAGAATTTACTGAATTCAGGGACTTGTGATAAGAATCAAATATTTTTTCTTTTCTCTTTGCGGCATTATCAAAATTCAAAATCCTCAGAGAATTTTTACTGAAATAGAGACTCCATTACTTCTTTGCTTTTCTGCTTTCAGGGTTTTTTTCTTTTCTTTTCTTTTTTTGCATTCATCAGGATTTGGGTCCTATCTTTCACAAAAATTCTCTTCAGAAAAAAAATCACCAAACTAAATATTAAAGGTAGAGGTTTAGATCCTAGGGAGTTATAAATGGCAAATGTTTACTCTAGTACCATCTGTTTAGTGTTTGTTTTTAGATGGAGATTAATAGGAGTAAAATAGAATCAGAAACATTTTGAAGAGAAGTGAAGGGGCTAGTAGAAGTTTATTGTTAGACAATGACTTCACTGAAGGGAGGCAGGTCTGGAATAAATGAATCTGTGGTGGTCAAGCATGTATGAGAAACCTGGTTGATGTAATTCAAGATCAAATAAAAGTTCTGTAGAGATACTTTCCCTAGGATGCTTTTACCCTTCTGTTCTACAATTCTGCGTGTATGGACTAAAACTTTAAGGGAGTTTTCCTCAGCTGACTGTCATGAAGCTGTACTATCTGAAAACTAAAGAAGCCATATAGCTTAGTTACACCAAAAGGAGTTTCAGAAGGCAAGTTTAAGGACGGTCCATGTAGGAGGAGGTTACATAAGGTAATTAGAAGTGTCTGTATTAAATAATATTTAGAAAGCAGATCAAGAAAGGGTAATATTGGGTGATGAGAAAGAATGAGATGCAGAGAAAAAGACAAATTCTAGCTTCAAATATATAATAATTTTCATTTTGCAGTATTTAAGTCCATTAGAATATCAGTGGAAATGAAAAAAAATAAAACACTAAATAAAGCTCCTTGGATTCAGAATGCCTATATCCCAACTATATAGTTTACTGAAATGCATAGATTTCAGAGTTTGGCAAGTGTGTTTGTTTAACTGGTCTATTTATTCAGTGTGCATTTTTCTGAATTCATTACAATAAAAATTATTTTTAAAGTACTGCTCAGTTACCAGTAAAATGAGAATGAAATTCTACCTTGATTCCATATCTAATGCTAAATTTAATAAATGTGTTAGTTTGATTATATGCGTACTACAGTGATGATGCTAATATGTTCATTGCTACACAGGAACGATTAACCTTGGATTTCTCATTTGTTTCCCTACTCATTTTGAAGCTCCTGTCATATCAGATTTATCTTCAACAAAAGGAGGACTGACAATTGATATTGTTCCATGTTTTTCCCCCAAATAACGAGTCTTAGATGGTTTTTGGGAATGAAAACTTAGGATTTGCTGATTTTCATTCTGAAAGTCAAATCTCTGCCAAATACTCTGTATTGTCTGTATTTTCTTTTTCTGTATTCTCTACTGGAAACATCTCTCATCTTTTCATTGCTGTGAACTACTTCACATTTCAAAAATTAACTCAGTTATAATTGGCTCAAAAAGACAAAACAATACTTTTATGGCCTTCCCTGTTTTCACAGCATCTACGTTCCTGTAGTCACTAAGGTTCCAATTCAGTGTATTTGTTTTCACATTCTGATACCTATTTTGGTAACATCTGAGAGTAGATACTGCATTTTCCCCTTAGGTATGCTTTTATATTCAGTGAATGATTCAACATAGTTAATTAAATCAATTTACATTTTAAAAGATTCAATAACTTATTTTATGTGTCAAAAAAACTACACTTGGGAAATATCTTCCTGTTGCTTGACCTATATTTCTCCAACAGATTCCAGATATTATTAATATTTTGGAGCTCTTATCTTATTAGAATGGCTTTCTTCTTTAATAATTGAAAGAATACATGTTTTATAAATATAATTTTTTGTTTTTATTTTCAGTTTTGAAAATAGTTTCAATTTTGAGGAGTTTCCTTAAAAAATAGTCCCTTAAAATAAATTGATCCAATATTTCTTCCCTAAATACAAAACAATTTTAAAATATCGATAGTAAATCTATAGTTACATTTTCAATTCCAATTTTATATGCTCAGATAGGTTTTACATTATAATTCTTCAACAGTGTTGCCATTCAGAGTAAGAACAACATCACCAGCTTGTCTGTTCCTCTGAAGACACCATAGTCTGGAGGCCTCCCAGGAGTTCAGCTACATCCAGGGCAATAAGTAAGGGACTCTCTCAGACAACTACAGTAGCTGGGAACCAGAGGATTTCAGTAGACTTGGGAACCATTAACCCCAAGACTCCCTGGCCCATGAATTCTGCTTCCCTTCTGGTCTGCATCTTTTGCCAGAGCAGATCACCAGTTTGGCTGCTCCTCTAAAGACCCCATAGTTTGAAGGCCTCCAAAAAGTTCTGCTGTATGCAGGGAAATAGACCCAACAGTCTGAAGTCCTCCCAGAGCTTTCTATATGCAGAACAACAGCTTGCCTGCTCCATTAAAGACCAAATAGTCTGAAGACCTCCCAAGAGATCTCCAGCATCCAGGACAACAGGTCACAGGTGTACATGCTACTCTCAAGACCCCAGAGTCTGAAAGCCTCACAGGAGGGCTGTTACAGCCAGGGCTACAGAGCTCCCAGGATAACTGCAGCACCCAAGAACATAGGACGCAGGCTACAGACAGAGACACCCAGAACAGCTAACACCAGATATAAACAGAAGACAAGAGGAAAACACAAGACCATAAGCAACAGAACCCACTATACTTTGTCATCATCAGAATCCAGTTCTCCCATCACAGCAAGACCTGGATACATGAACACACCTGAAAATTAGGAAGCTGACCTAAAATCCTATCCCATGATCATCATAGAGTCCTTTAAGGAAGAAATAAATAACTCACTGAAAGAACTATGGGACAATACAGGAAAACAGGTAGAAGCCATTAAAGAGGAAACAAATATATCCCTTAAAGAAATACAGGAATACTCATTCAAAAAGGTAAAGGAATTGAACAAAGTGGTCCAGGAACTAAAAGAGGAAGTAGAAACAATAAAGAAAACACAAATGGAGGCAACCCTTGAAATGGAAAACTTAGGAAAGAAGTTAGGAATTACACATGTAAGAATAATCAACAGAATACAGGAGATATAAGAGAGAATCTCAAGTGTAGAAGCCACCTTAGAAGATATAGGTACAACTGTTAAAGAAAATTCAAAACATAAAAATTAATCCTAGGCCAAAATATTAAGGAAATCTAGGGCAAAATGAAAAGACCAAATTGAAGAATAATAGGAATAGAGGAAAGTGCTGGGCGGTGGTGGCGCACGCCTTTAATCCCAGCACTTGGGAGGCAAAGGCAGGCAGATTTCTGAGTTTGAAGACAGCCTGATCTACAGAGTGAGTTCCAGGACAGGCAGAGCTACACAGGGAAACTCTATCTTGAACCCCCCCCCCCCCAAAAAAAAAAGAAGAAGAAGAAGATGAAGAAGAAGAAGAAGAAGAAGAAGAAGAAGAAGAAGAAGAAGAAGAAGAAGAAGAAGAAGAAGAAGAAGAAAAGAAAAAAGAAAAAGCAAAAAAAGGAATAGAGGAAAGCAAAAAGGACCTGAAAATGCCTTCAGAAAAATCATAGAAGAAAACTTTCCCAACCTAAAGAGAGAAATGGCCATAAATGTACAAGCATATAGAACACCAAATAGATTGGACCAGAAAAGAAAATCCTCTTATCATGCAATAATCAAAACTATAAATTCACAGAACAAAGAAATATTAAAATATGTAAGGGGGAAAAGGCCAAGAAACATAAGGGCAGACCTATCAAAATTACACATGACTTCTCAACAGAGGCACTAAAAGCCAGAAGGATCTGAACAGAAGTCATACAGACAAAAATAAAACACAAATGCCAGCTCAAACTATTATACCCAGCAAAACTCTCAATCATCATAGAAACCCAAATTTTCCAAGACAAAACCAAATTCACACAATATTTATCTACAAATCCAGTCCTACAAAGGATTCTAGAATGAAAAATCCAACAGAAAAAGGGTATCAGTGGGGGATAAAACCAAGATATTATTCATCACAAAAGAAAGCTAAAAGGAATCACATGTACATTATCCCATCTACAACAACAAACATAATAGTAATTAGCAATCATCAGTCCTTCATATCTCTGAATATCAAAGAATTCAATTCCCCAATAAAAAGACATAAGCTAAGAGACTGGATATGCAAACAGGATTTAGCATTTTTCTGCATACAGGAAACACACTTCATTAACGGTGACAGATATTGACTGAGAGTAATGGGCTGGCAAATAACTTCCAAGCAAATGGTCCCAAGGAAGAATCTGGAGTTGCCATCCTAATATCCAATAAAATAGACTTTCAACCAAAAGTTATCAAGTGTAATGAGGAAAGACACTTCTATTCATCAAAAGAAAAATCAAGCAAGAGAAAATCTCAATTCTGAATGCTTATGCTCCCAATGCAAGGTCATGCACACTCATAAAAGAATCTTTCCTAAAGCTTGAAACACACATTGAACTTCACACAATAATATTGGAATACTTCAACACCACACTCTCATTAATCAACAGGTCATTAAAACAGAAACTATACAGTGACAAAATGAAACTAATAGAGGTTATGAACTAAATAGATTTAACACACATCTACAGTACATTTCACCCTAAACAAAAGAATATGCATTCTTAGCATCTCATGGTACCTTCTCCAAAGTTGACAATATAATCAGACAAAACCCAAGCCTCAACAGATAAAAAAAATAATTGAATAATCCCATGCATTCTATCTGATCACCATACCCAAAATTTTGGGACACAAAGAAAGCAGTGCTAAGATGAAAATTCATAACACTAAGTGCCTTAATAAAGAAATTAGAGAAATCCTACACTAGCAAATTAACAGCATACCTCAGAGCTCTAAACAAAAGCTGAAACCAACCAAAGGGAAACAAAGAGAATGATACGAAAAATCAATAAAACCAAAGTCTGGTTTTGTGACAAAATCAACAAGATAAACTCCTAGCCAAACTAACTAAAGGGCCCAGAGACAGTATGCAAATTAAAAAAAAAAAGAATCAGAAATGAAAAGCGAGACATAACAGAAACTAAGGAAATGCAAAAAAAAAAAAAAAAAAATCAGATCCTACTACAAAAGCCTATACTCAATAAAACTGGAAAATCTAAATGAAATGGATGATTTTCTAGACAGATACCACTTACCAAAGTTAGATCAAGAGCGGGTAAACTATGTAATCAGGCTCATATTTTCTAAACTTATTAGAAACCTCCTAACCAAATAAGCCTAGGGTCAGATGGCTTTATTGAAGAATTTTACCAGAACTTCGAAGAAGAGCTAATACCAACCCTACCCAAACTATTCCATGAAATAGAAAGAAAAAAAAAAACACTATCTAATTCATTCTGTGAAGCTTCAATTACTCTGATACCTAAACTAGACAAGGATACAATAAGAAAGAGAATTTCAAACTAAGTTCGCTTATGAATATTGATGCAAAAATGCACAATAAAATTCTTTCAAACCTAATCCAAGAAAACATCAAAACCATCATTTATCACCATCAAGTAGACTTCATCTTGGGATGCAAGTTTGGTTCTATATATGAAATTTCATTAACATAAACCACTATATAAACAAACTGAAAGAAAAAATACATGATCATCTCATTAGATGCTGAAAATGCATTTAATGAAATACAACACCCCGTCATGTTAAAAGAATTGGAGAGACCAGAAATTCAAGGCCCATACCTACACATAATAAAAACAATATGCATCTACAATATCAAATTAAATGGAGAAAAACTTGAAGCAATTCCACTAAAATCAGGAAAAAGACAAGGATGCTCACTCTACCCCTGTCTAGTCAATATAGTACTTGAGTTTGTAGATAGATCGATAAGACAGCAAAAGAAGATCAAGGAGATACAAAATGGCAAAGAAGATATCAGATATTACTATGTACAGAAGATATGATACTACACGTAGGAAACCCCCAAAATTCTACCAGAGAATTTCTTTAGCTGTTACAAAGTTTCAACAAAGTGGCTGGATATAAAATTAACTCAAATAAATCAGAGGCCTTCCTTTATACAAATGATAAACAGGCTGAGAAAGAGATTAGGGAAGCAACACTGTTCACCTTACTCACAAATAATGTAAACTATATTGGGATAATTCTAGCCAAACAAGTAAATGATTTCTATGATCAAATCTTCATGTTTCTAAGAAAATAAATCAAAGAAGAAATCAAAAATGGAGAGATCTCCTATGCTCATAGATTGGCAGGCTTAACATCATAAAAATGGCCATCCTACCAAAAGTAATCTAAAGATTCAATGCAATCCCCATTAAAACTCCAAAACAATTCTTCACAGACATGGGAAATGAAATTCTCAAATTCATCTGAAAAATCAATAAAATCCAGAATAGCAAAAAAAAAAAAAAAAAAAAAAGATTCATGAGAATAAAAGAACTATTGGAGAAAATCATCATACTTGATATCAAGCCATACTCCAGAAAAATAGTGATCAAAATTGCATAGTATTAGTACAGAGATAGACAAGTTAGTCAATAGAAAAGAATTGAAGACCCAGATAAAAAAGGAACTACACACTTCTTGATCTTTCAAAAACAAGCTAAAACTATACAATGGGAAAGAAAGAAATTATCTTTAAGAAATGGTGCTGAACTAACAGGCAGTTTGTATGTAGGAAAATGAAAATAAATCCATATTTGTCACCTTGCACAAAGCTCAAGTTTATGTGGATCAAGGACCTCAACATAGAGCTGCTGGTCCAGAGGAAGGGCCATGAGCAGTGGTACCAAAACGACAGGGTCCAGGCAGACCCTGCGCCCACTACCACTGACCATCGCTGGCCAGCCACCCTGCAAGAGGCAGCAGATTTACAGCGCCTTTCACCGCACAGAAGCCACATCATAAATCTGCCTCCTGCCAGTAAGTTACGAGAGATTCACCTCCATCTTGGTTCTTGGACACCAGAGAGATCAGCCAGCCTGAGATACGCAAACATAACCTGAGGCCAACATCACGGGGGTCTAAGCCCGACAAGCATTGGCCTGCACCTAGGCCCTGGGCTGTTTGGGGGGCGATCTGTGTGCCAACCTGGCCAGGAGGTTGTTTGCCCTGCCCAGCACGTGCACCACCATTTGGACTACGGGATGCCAGAGAGTTCTAGCAGGCAAAGGCGGCTAACAGTCATAGCCCGAGGCTAACATAGCAGGGGTCTAGGCCCGACAGGCCCTTGACTGCCCCCAAGACCTGGGCAGCTCAGTGGGCCATCTGAGTGCCAACCCGGCCAGGAGGTTGTTAGCCCAGCAGACACTCCAGGCACTACCTGACAGAACCAGTTAACACTCAAGCCCAAGGGGAACTTTCCTCGGAACTTGGCCTGCCAGGCTTTTGCCTAGACTCGGGGCCTGAGCAGCTAGGCTAGCCTTCTCTGCACCAACCCCGTTGGGAGATCAGCTGCCCAGCAGAGCAATCATCACTCAGAAAAGGTCCCTCAGCATACACCCTCAGCGCTCCCTGAAGGAGCAAACGGGCACCATCTGGTTCACAGACACAATCTGGGGCAAGGTACACTAGGGCTGCAAGGGCACCCTAGAGGAGTACACTACATCAGCAATCTGTGACAGGGGAAACCCAGCCATCCAGTGTTGCAGAAATAGCCCTAGAGCCTCACAGGACACCAGACAGAGACAAGACCAACTAACGCTAGAGAACAAGATAGCAAAGGGCAAATGCAGGAACACTACTAACAGAAATCTAGGCAATATGGCAGCATCTGAACCAAACTCTCCAACATCAGCAAGTCCTGGTTATGCCAACACACCAGAGAAACAAGATTTGGATTTAAAATCACTGTTCATGATGCTACTAGAAGAACACAAAAATGACATAAATGAATCTCTTGAAGAAATACAGGGGAACATGAATAAGCTAGAAAACCGTATAATGGAAACACAAAAATCACTTAAAGAAATTCAGGAGAATAAGGCTCAAGAGATAGAAGCCAATAAAGAAGAAATGCAAAAAAAAAAAAAAAAAAAAGAAATCTTAAAGAAATGCAGGAGAACTTGAGAACTTGAGTCAAAAGGCAGAAGTCATGAAAGAGGAAACACAAAAATCTCTTAGAGAATTAAAGGAAAACACAAACAAACAAATGATGGAACTGAGCAAAACCATCCTGGATCTAAAAACAAAAGTAGAAACAACTAAGAAATCACAAAGGGAGACAACTTTGGAGATAGAAAACCTTGAGAAGAAATCAAAGGCCATAGATGCAAATATCAACAACAGAATACAAAAGATGGAAGAAAGAATCTCAGATGCCAAAGATACCATAGAAACGATGACTCAATACTCAAAGAAAATGCAAAATGCAAAAAGATTGTAACCCAGAACATCCAGGAAATCCAGGGCACAATGAGAAGACCAAAGCTAAGGATTATAGGTATAGATGAGAGTGAAGATTTACAGCTGAAAGGGCCAGCAAATATCTTCAACAAAATTATGGAAGAAAACTTTCCCAACTTAAAGAGCCCATGAATATACAAGAAGCCTACAGAACTCCAAATAGACTGGACCTGAGCAGAAATATCTCCCGTCACATAATAATCAAAACCCCAAGGCATTAAACAAAGAAAGAATAGTAAAGGCAGTAAGAGAAAAATGCCAAGTAACATATAAAGGAAGACCTATCATAATCACACCAGACTTCTAACAAGAGACCATGAAAGCTTGAAGATCCTGGGCAGATCTCATGCAGAGTCTAAGAGAACACAAATGTCAGCCAAGACTACTATACTCAGCAAAACTCTCAATCACCATAGATGGAGAAAAAAAGACATTCCATGACAAAACCAAATTTACACATTATCTTTCCACAAACCCAGTTCTGCAAAGAATAATAGGAGGAAAACTACACCCTGGAAAAAGCAAGATAATTACCTTCTTTCATCAAACCCAAAAGAAGATAATCACTCAAATATAAAAATAATATCAAAAATGACAGGAAGTAATAAGAACTATTACTTAATATCTCTTAACATCAATAGACTCAATTCCCCAATAAAAAGACATAGACTAACAGACTGGATGGGGAAACAGGAAACTACATTTTGCTACATACAGGAAACACACCTCAGTGTCAAAGACAAAAACTACCTTAGAGTAAAAGGCTGGAAGACAATTTTACAAGCCAATGGTCTTGGGAAACGAGCCAGAGTAGCCATTCTAATATTAGATAAAATTGACCTTCATCCTAAAGTCATCAAAAGATACAGAGAAGGACACTTCTTGCCAGTCAAAGGAAAAATCCACCAAAAAGAACTTTCAATTCTGAACATCTATGTGCCAAAAGCAAGGGCACCCTCATTTGTAAGAGAAACTTTACTAAAGTTCAAAGCACACATTGCACCTAACTCAATAATTGTGGGTGACTTTAATATCCCACTCTCCTCAATGGACCAATCAGGAAAACAGAAATTAAACAGGGACACAGTAAAACTAATAGAACCTTTGGAGCAATTGGATTTGACTGATATTTATAGAACATTTCACCCTAAAGCAAAAGAATATACCTTTTTCTGAGCACCTCATGGTACCTTCTCCAAAATTGACCATATACTTGGCCACAAGACAGACCTCAACAAATATAAGAAGATCAAACTAATCCCATGCCTCCTATCAGATCACTATGGAGTAAGAGTGGTTTTCAATAGCAACAAAAACAACAGAAAGCCCACATACACATGGAGACTGAACAATACTCTAATCATTGACACCTTGGCCAAAGAAGAAATAAAGAAAGAAATCAGAGACTTTTTAGACTTTAATGAAAATGAAGGGACAACATACCCAAATCTTTGGGACACAATGAAAGCAGTGCTAAGAGGAAAATTCATAGCCCTGAGTGCCTCCAAAAAGAAAATGGAGAGATCATACACTAGCAGCTTAATGACACACCTGAAAGCACTGGAATAAAAAGAAGCCATTGCATCCAGGAGGAATAGAAGACAGGAAATCATCAAACTCAGGGCTGAAATCAATCAAGTGGAAATGAAGAGAACCATACAAAGAATCAACTAATCCAGGAGCTGGTTCTTTGAGAAAATCAACAAGATAGATAAACCCTTAGCCAGACTGACCAAAGGGCACAGAGAAAGTATCCAAATTAAGTAAATTAAAAATGAAAAGGGGGATATAACAACAGAAACTGAGGAAATCCAAAATATCATCAGATCCTACTACAAAAGCCTATAATCAACACAACTGGAGAATCTGGAGGAAATGGACAATATCCTAGACAGATACCAAATACCAAAATTAAATCAGGACCAAATAGATCATCTAAAGAGTCCCATAACCCCTAAAGAAATACAAGGGGTCATATAAAGTCTTCCAACCAAAAAAAGCATAGGACCAGATGGTTTCAGTGCAGAATTTTATCAGATCTCCAAAGAAAACCTAACACCAATACTCTTCAAACTATTCCACAAAAGAGAAACAGAAGGAACACTACCCAATTCCTTCTACAAAGCCACAATTACCCTGATATCAAAGCCACACAAAGATCCAACAAAGAAACAGAACTTCAGACCAATTTCCCTTATGAACATTGATGCAAAAATACTCAATAAAATTCTTGCCAACTGAATCCAAGAACACATCAAACGATCATCCACCATGATCAAGTAGGCTTTATCCCAGGGATGCAGGGTTGATTCAATATACAGAAATCCATCAATGTAATCCACTACATAAACAAACACAAAGAAAAAAAAAACACGATCATATCATTGGATGCAGAAAAAGCATTTGACAAAATTCAGCATCCTTTCATGCTTAAAGTCTTGGAAAGAACAGGAATTCAAGGCCCATACCTAAACATTGTAAAAGCAATATACAGTAAACCGGTAGCCAGCATCAAACTAAATGGAGAGAAACTTGAAGCAATCCCACTAAAATCAGAAACTAGACAGGCTGCCCCCTTTCTCCTTATCTTTTCAATATTGTACTTGAGGTACTAGATCGGGCAATTACACAACATATGGAGGTCAAAGGGATACAAATTGGAAAGGAAAAAGTCAAACTATCATTATTTGCAGATGATATGATAGTCTACCTAAGTGACCCCAAAAACTCCACCAGAGAACTACTACAGCTGATAAACAACTTCAGCAAAGTGGCAGGTTATAAAATTAACTCAAGCTAATCAGTAGTTTCCTATACTCAAAGGATAAACAGGCTGAGAAAGAATTTAGGGAAATGACACCCTTCACAATAGCCACAAACAATATAAAGTACCTTGGGGAGACTCTTACCAAACATGTGAAAGATCTGTATGACAAGAACTTCAAGACTCTGAAGAAGGAAATGGAAGAAGACCTCAAAAAAAAATGCAAAAACCTCCCATGCTTATTGATCAGCAGGATTAATATAGTTAAAATGGCCATTTTGCCAAAACAATATACAAATTCAATGCAATACCCATCAAAATCCCAAATCAATTCTTCATAGAGTTAGAAAGAGCAATTCTCAAATTCATCTGCAATAACAAAAAACCCAGGATAGCTAAAACTATTCTCAGCAACAAAAGAAATTCTGGGGGAATCAGTATCCCTGATCTCAGGCAATTCTACAGAGCAATAATGTTAAAGAGTGCATGGTATTGGTACAGTGACAGGCAGGTGGATCAATGGAACAGCATTTAAGACCAAGAAATTATTCCACACAAATATCACCACTTGATTCTGAACAAAGGGGCTGAAAACATCTAGTGGAAAAAAGGTTGCCTTTTCAACAAATGGTGCTGTTTCAACGGGAGTTCAGCATGCAGAAGAATGGGAATTGATCCATCCTTTTCTCCTTGTACTAAGCTCAACTCCAAATGGATCAAGGACCTCCACATAAAGCCAGACACTCTGAAGATAATAGAAAAGAAACTGGGGAAGACCCTTGAGGGCATTCCTACAGAGGGAAAGTTTCTGAACAGAACACCAATAGCATATGCTCTAAGATCAAGAATTGACAAATGGTACCTCATAAAATTACAAAGTTTCTCTAAGGCAAAGGATACCATCAAAAAGGACAAATTGGCAACCAACAAATTAGGAAAAGATCTACACCAACGCTACATCAGATAGAGGGCTAATATCCAATATATACAAAAACTCAAGAAGTTAGACCCCAGAAAACCAAATAACCCTATTAAAAAATGGGGTACCTATTTAAACAAGAATTTTCACCTGAAGAACTTCAGATGGCAGAGAAGCATCTTAAAAAATGCTCAACTTCATTAGTCATTAGGGAAATTCAAATCAAAATAACCCTGAGATTTCACCTTACACCAGTCAGAATGGCTAAGGTCAAAAATTCAGGAGATAGCAGGTGTTGGTGAGGATGTGGAGAAAGAGGAACACTCCTCCACTGCTGGTGGGGTTGCAAATTGGTACAACCACTCTGGAAATCAGTCTGGTGGTTCCTCAGAAACCTGGTCACCTCACTTCCAGAAGATTCTGCTATACCACTCATGGGTATATACTCAGAGGATTCCCTAGCATGTAATAATGGTACATGCTCCACTATGTTCACAGCAGCCCTATTTATTTTTTTCGATATAATTTTTTATTTACATTTCAAATGATTTCCCCTTTTCTAGCCCCCCACTCCCCGAAAGTCCCATAAGCCCCTTTCTCTTCCCCTGTCCTCCCACTCTAATGGAGTACTATTCAGCCATTAGAAACAATGAATTCATGAAATTCTTAGGCAAATGGATGGAGCTAGAGAACATCATACTAAGTGAGGTAACCCAGTCTCAAAAGGTGAATCATGGTATGCAGCCCTATTTATAATAGCCAGAAGCTGGAAAGAACCCAGGTATCCCTCAACAGAAGAATGGATTTTAAAAATGTGGTATATATACACAATGGAGTACTATTCAGCCATTGGAAACAATGAATTCATGAAATTCTTAGGCAAATGGATGGTGCTGGAGAACATCATACTAAATGATGTAACCCAGTCTCAAAAGATCAATCATGGTATGCACTCAGTAATAAGTGGATATTAACCTAGAAAACTGGAATACCCAAAAAATAATCCACACATCAAATGAGGTACAAGAAGAACAGAGGAATGGCCCCTTGTTCTGGAAAGACTCAGTGTAGTAGTATAGGACAGAATCAGAACAGGGAAGTGGAATGGGGTAGGTGGGAGAACAGGGGCAGGGAAGGGGGCTTATGTGACTTTCAGGGAGTGGGGGGCCAGAATAGGGGAAATCATTTGAAATGTAAATAAAAATATATCAATTAAAAAAAAAGGACCTCAACATAAAACCATATGAACTGAATGGAATAGAAGAGAAAGTAGAAAAGAGCCTTGAATCCACTGTCAAGGGTAAAATTTCTTAAACAGAACTCCAATGGCTCATGCTCTAAGATAAAAAAAAAATTGATAAATGAGGCCCAATGAAACTGAAAAGCTTCTGAAGGGCAAAGGACAAATTGGTAACCTACAGATGCAGAAAAATATCTTCAATCACCCCACCAACAGAGCACTGAAATCCAAAATATATAAAGAATTTAAGAAATTAACCACCAAAAAAAAAATCAAAAAACAAAACAAAAAACCCAAACAACCCCCAAAAATGGGTGTAGGATTAAACAGAGAGTTCATAACAGAGGAATCTTGAATGAATGTGAAGTAGTTAATGAAATTTCAAAGTTCTTAGTCAGTAGGGAAATGCCAATCAAAATGACCCTGAGATTCCACCTTAAACCAATCAGTATAGCCAATATAAAAAACTCAGATTCCTGAATCATTTAATCCTAAACCATTTAATCTTAGTCATTCTCACTGGTGTGAGGAGAAATCTCAGGTTGTTTTGATTTGCATTCCCCTGATGACTAATGATGGTGAACATTTCTTAAGGTGTTTCTCAGTCATTCGAAATTCTTCAGGTGAAACATCATTGTTTAGCTCTGTGCCCCATTTTTTAATAGTTTTATTTGGCTCTCTGGAGTCTAAGTTCTTGAGTTCATTTTATATATTTGACATTAGGCAAAGTTGTAAGGTTGGTGATGATCTTTTCTGAATTTGTTGGTTGTCGTTTTGTCCTTTTGACAGTGTCAGGAGACAGCAGGTGCTGGAGAAGGAGAAACAGTCCTCCACTGCTGGTGGGATTGCAAGCTGGTACAACCACTGTGGAAATCAGTCTGGCGGTTCCTCAGAAATCTGGGCATGACACTTCCATAGGACCCTGTTATACCCTGGGCATATACCCAGAGGATTCCCAGACATACAATAAGGACACATGCTCCACTATGTTCATAGCAGCCTTATTTATAATAGCCAGAAGCTGGAAAGAACCCAGATGTCCCTCAATGGAGGAATGGATACAGAAAATGTGGTTTATTTACTCAATGGAACACTACTCAGCAATTAAAAACAATGACTTCACAAAATTTGTAGGCAAGTGGTTGAAACTGGAAAATATCATCCTAAATGAGGTAACACAATCACAAAAGAATACACATGGAATGCAGTCACTGATAAGTGGATATTAATTAGCCCAGAATCTCTGAATACTCAAGACACAATTAACATATCAAATGATTCCAAAGCAAAAGGAAGGAGAGGGCCCTGGTCCTGCAAAGGCTTGATCCAGCATTGTAGGGGAGTACCAGGAGAGAGAAATGAGAGGGGGGTGATTGGGTAATGGGCAGAGGAAGAGGGCTTATGGGACTTATGGGGAGGGGTACCAAGAAAGGGGAAATCATTTGGAATGTAAACAAAGAATATAGAAATAAATTCAGGTTCTAACACATGTTGATAAGATTGTGGAGGCATACTGGTATAACCACTCTGGAAATCAATCTTGAGGTTCCTCAATAAATTGTAAATAAGTCTACCTGAAGACATGTTTATACCACTCTTGGAAATATATCCAAAAGATGCCTCACCATGCTATAAGGGCACATGTTCTGCTATGTTCATAGCAGACGAATTTGTGATAGCCAGAAGCTGGGAACAACACAGATGTTCCACAATAAAAAAATCAAAACAAACAATGAGGTTAATTTATGCAATGCAATACTGCACAGCTATTAAGATTTTTGAGCATTATGAGTTTTGCCGGATATTGGATGAAACTTGAAAATATCATCCCGAGTGAGGTAACTCAGACCCAAAAGGATATGCATGGTACATACTCATTAATAAGTGGATATTAGTCAAAAATAAAGAATTCCCTGGGATACAATTCACAGTACTCAAGACAACTAACAAGCCAAAGGGACAAAGTGAGGATGCCTCAATATCACTTGGGAGTGAGAAGAAAGCAATTACAACGTGGTGGAATGAGGGCCCTGGGTGAAAAAGCCAACAGGGTGTATAAGAGGGTAACATGATCAGGTATTAGCAGAGGACAGGACTGAAGCCCTTAGGGCCAATAGAAAGAATTGAAACAGGACATCTTGAGAGGGAGGAGGTGGAGTGACCCTCTAGAATGTACCAGATACCTGGGAGGTGAGAGTCTCCCAGGATCAAAGGGGGGAGACCTAAGAAGAAATGTCATACAGTGCGGAGAAGGAATTTGTAGAGCCAACGTCCAAAAAGAAAGAGTACATCAAGTGAGGGATGGGGTTGCCATCCCACAGAGAAAATCTCTGACCAAGATTCCTGTGTAAAAGAACTGCAGATATAAAAATTCCTGAGGGAAAGGAAGTCCTGTGACAGGCCCAAATTGGGATCCATGTCAAGGGGAGGCTCCAAGGACTGTCAGAAACTATTACTGATGATTTGAAGTACATACAGACAGTGGCCCAACCACCAGCTGAAAGAGTAAGGTGAAGATATTTACACCTAACCAATGGACAAAAGCCAGGGACCTCTGTAGTTGAATTAGGGGAGAGCTGGAAGAAGCTGAGAAGAATGGTGACCCCATAGGAAGTATAGCAGTCTCAACTGACCTAGACCCTTGAAATCTCTCAGATACTGAGCCACCAACCAGGTAGCATACACTAGGTGATATGAGGCCCTGCCCACATATACAGCAAAGGACTTTATTTTCTGGACCCAGTGAGAGAAGATGCATATAATCCTAGAAAGACTTGAGGACCCAGGGCATGGGGAGGTCTAGTGGGGTATGGGTGGGGACAGTGAGGACATCCTCTTGGAAAAGGGGGAGGAGGTATGGTATGAGGACCAATCAGAAGGCCGACTGGGAGTGGGATAAGGACTAGACTCTAAAAAATTATTAAAGAATAAAAATACAATAAAAAGATCAATACCCTTCCTCCTTCACCTTTTCTTTCTCTACTTGTCAAGTGCAGCAGTGTAGGGGAATACCAGAACAGGGAAGTGGGAAGGGGTAGATGGGGGAACAGGGGGAGGGAATAGGGCTTATGGGACTTTTGGGAGCGGGGAGCCAGGAAAGGGGAAATCATTTGAAATGTAAATAAAGAATGTATCAAATAAAAAAAAAAAGAAAAATCAAGAAATTAAAGGGATAGAGAAGAGAGAGTGAATAAAGTTTGGGGACAAGATAATGCATCAGTGGGTAAAAGGTTCTTTTTATTTTATTTTATTTATTTATTGCTTATTTATTTATTTATTTTTGGTTTTTTCAAGACAGGGTTTCTCTGTGTAGCTCTGGCTATCCTGGAACTCAGTCTGTAGACCAGGCTGGCCTGGAACTGAGAAATCCGCCTGCCTCTATCTCCCAAGTGCTGGGATTAAAAGTGTGTGCCACCACCACCCAGCTGGGTAAAAGGTTCTTACCATGGAGCTTGATGGCCTAAGTTCAATCTTGGGATCCCACATAGTGTGAGTACAGAACTGACCCTTGAAAGTTGTCCACTGTCCTCCATATATGCAACATAGAATCCTACCATATACACATGGACACATACAATAATAAATAAATAATTTTGTAATTTAAAAAAGAAATGTAATATAAGAAAAAACATAAACATCTGTAATGTAGTAGAAATTACTTTAGCTAAGTGTAGACCTAAAATAATTCAGTATTAATCAAAGAATTAATGGTTTCAGAAACATAGTGAACCAAAAAAAAATTTACAAATGTATACAGGGTGATAAAAATAGAAAGTGTTTCTGTTGCTATAAAAGTGGCATATATCTCCTTTTTATAATTTTGTATTATAAAATAAATAAGACATACCAAATACTATATGCCACATACATATACATCAAATACTATATGATAGAGTAAAACATTCCACACAATATATATAAATAGAAAATTACATTTCTGCATTGGACTCTAGTAATTTTTAAATATCAACTTTCAAAAGCTGAAAATAAGTGGATAAAATTGATTTTTTCTTAAGTTCATCATCACACTGCCAGTGAACTCTGTGTTTATGGACTTTTTTACTGTATATGACTATGTGCTTGACAAGGATAGTGCCTCATGACATAGCCTATACAAGCAATTTCAGGATAGAGAACATATGATCTGAAAACCAGAGATTACACCACTTTTAACTTTGGAATGTTTTACTTCTAACACAAATTAACATCTTATCAAAGCTTGCATTTGTTGGAATTCTTATGATGCCAGTTGTAAGAACATAAACCAACTAATAATGCCAATAAAGTAAAAATTATATTAGTAGTTTGGTATAGCAGAAAGAGTTTAGTTTCATGTAGACAGCTTCCTGGGATTTACATTTTGGAGTCTCATCAGACCACAATGAATAAATTGGCTTGCAAAAAATTAGAAGATCATTAATAATTGTATGATTGTTCCCAAACCAAATAAGAATGACTAGGTATAAGAACTTAATGCAGTAGTCTCCCAAATATTCCCTATTCCTCACTCAGAGAAATATATTTCCTGGTTCATTGCGATCCATAATGAAGGGTATGAGTAGGCTGCACATGAATTCTCTTTTTATTTTTTTAAATTAATTTCCATTTATGAGTACACTTTAGCTGTCTTCAGACACACCAGAAGAGGGCACAAGATTTCATTACAGATGGTGGTTTTGAGCCACCATGTGCTTGCTGGGAATTGAACTCAGGACCTCTGGAAGAGCAGTCACTGCTCTTAACCACTGAACCATTTCTCGAGCCCTCATGGATTCTCTTAATTTGCTTCATTAACTTTTCCTAGTCATCATTGTTGAACATGTCTCTCTGTGCTTTCAATTGTATCAGTTTATCTGATTATCATCCTTGCCTATGGAAATCAACTTGGCTTCTTTAGTCTTACAAATATATTACTTCAGCTATCAAGGATGTAAATGCTTTTATCTCACCAGTAATTATTTTTTCAAGGAGTGTAGTGGTGAGGGAGTTTAGAAAATTTAATAGTTTCTATTCTTGCTTTCTAACTAAAACATGTTTTAAATTATTCATATCTTTTCTTGAAAGGGTCAATTTCCTTTCAAATATTCACATCTGTGCCACACTTTTCTTTTATTCATGTACCTTGACTTTGACCTTGTTTCTAACTAAATAGTATCTTGGCTTATATTAAGAAATTTTCCCCTTTCCTTGCCCTAGTGATGCTATAACTTTTCCTGTATTAATTATTAAGGAAGGGCAACATGCACAGATTGCTTTATTCTGACCTAAATCCAATCTATTTCAGTATGGCAGAAAACCTCAGTTCAGTCTCTAACACCACATTGTTAACATGTCCAACCATTTATTTCTGATATTTATTTGAAATGTGGAGTTCAAGTAGAGAATGAAAAAATATATAATAATGAGTGTGTAATTGGTTATTTTTAATGTAATAATGCTTATGTAATAAATCTAAAACACACAGTCATTTGTAAAGTTAATATAAATTATAGTGTCATTACTACCTCATAATCCATACTCCTAAAGATAGCTACTAGTGATGGTGAATCCTCCTTTACAGTATTTGAGAGAAGATGGAGCTAATTATCATTTCCATTATTTTACACAAAGTAATAGAGTTAATGCAGCCCCATATATATTAGATATTAAAATTGTCAAGTATATATTAGGCAGTCAGAATATGAGATTATAACCTAAATTAATTTTATTTTTTTTAATTTTAACTGAAATGTAATTACATCATTTCCCCCTTTCCCATTCCTTTCTCAATTTCTTTCCACATCCTCTCCTTCTAACCCCTCCCATGTCCATTCTCTGATATTTTCTCTAATTCATTATTTTTTCTTTTATTATTATTGTAACTTATACAAGAACACCTAAGTATATTTAACTACAACCTGCTGAGTCCATTTAGTTTTCCTGTGTGCATGTCTTTTCAGAGCTGACCATTTGATAATGGATGAGCAGTTAGGGGTCTCTCAGCAATCATTAGTTAAATAAAGTTCTTTGTCTGGAGATCTGGGCCCTGTTAGAGTTATCTGCTCCATGTTAACATGTATGAGTTCAATTCAAATAAATTATTAAAGAACTACATTTGAAGACTAGAACTACTTAGTATAGTGACATGTTAAAGAAATTTGAGAACCCCTTTGATTTTTTTTAAATCTTAGAAAGAATTTCTTGGAACTCCCAATGTGTATAGTATATGGAAAATAGAGGATGAGTTACTTCAAGATGTTAAAGCTAAAGACAAATATTTTCATAAACTTTTAAAAATTTAAAAGGAAAGCCATTATCTTATAAGATGGTAATTGCCATTTCATTTGCTATATGATATACATCACATACTAAGAGGTCTCATTTCTAAGGTGTAAAATACCTAAGATGACTACTTAGCTGAATTGATGTAGCATCAAATTATGCCCTACACATCTATATTTGTAATATCCAAATTTATAGGCAAAGTCTACTCTCAGCTTTAAAGAGGGAAAACTCTCTATGTAATGAATAGAGATAAAGGTAAAGACCTAAGGCTGCACAAGAACTTGGGAATAAATGATGGTTGGAACTCAGTCCATGAAAAGACATTTACACCACTGGGTTAAAGTTCAATAAACATTGTGGAATATAGGATAGAAAACACATAATAGTCACAGGATAAGTCAAGGTCTCCAAAATTTTCTAAGCAGAACACAGGCTTGATAAGTATAAACAAACAAGAGCTGTGCATACTGGTATTGAGTCCACAGAAGTTAGCCAAAAATAACAGTCAGCTATGAAAGCAGAAAAGATCCATCAGACCCTAACACATACTAATGATCTCTTGACATTTAGCAGATTCTAGGAGAGAAAGAAGCATGGAATCAAGTTTTGTTGCCACTGGTAAACCCACCAGGCTGTGATGGATAGTTCCAAACTTAGGATCACACAAGCAACCCTGATTAAACTCTTTGGGACACACACACACACACACACACACACACACACACACACATGCACACATATATACAAAATAACCAAACCAATAAACAGGAAATGAAGATTCGTAATGATGGGGATGTGCTTGGTCAGTGCCTCAATGAAATGGGCTTCAGTGGGTGGAGAGGGACTAAAGTACATAATGCATGCGCATAAACATGTGAAAGAATACAACTTTCTAATTAAAAAAAAAAGAACTCTAGTATAGGGGACAAAATCAAAAACTTGGATCTCAACACAAAACAGACAAAGAAACAAACAAAAAACAAGAGCCTGAATCGATCACTGACATGGATATAAGGAGGCTAAAAAGGAATCAAAAGCCTTGTTTTAAAATGAGCAGTTTTTGTTTAGCTTCAGAGTGGATAAGATCTTTGAAAATGACTGTTTCCAAAGAGAATGAAGAGAAAGGAAGATAATTTTCTTCTTAATGTCACAATTACAATTCCAAAATTATCACTATATAAAAGATATTACTTGTTTTCTTTTTGGTAAGAATTAATAGTTTGTCTGCCTTTCTTATTCAAAGCTAATCAACATCCCTTATTGTAGGTCTGCAACATCTTCAATTCCCATGACAATGAAATTTAATATGGAGATTTTTGAAAAGTCTATGTATTATTTCATATGACTTATAAAAATCTCAAATTCAATACTTGTATATTAAGACTATTATTAGAAGATAAAATCATAAAATTAATCTTGTAAGCCTACAACATAACTTGTTTAGAGTATTTTTATTAACAGAAAGCATTTTGTCCTTCTCGTTTTCTGTTTCCTTGACTATTCAAAAAATGAAAAAAATCATTTCTTTCCAGAATATGTTTTGTACACACTTATCAAAATTTTGTAGCCAAATTAAAATTTCATAAGGTAATGAAACTTTTATAAGTACCATGAACACTGTTGTACTGGCTGGCTTTGTTTGTCAACTTGACACAGGCTGGAGTTATCACAGAGAAAGGAGTTTCAGTTGGGGAAGTGGCTCCATAAGTTCCATCGGTGGGACATTTTCTCAATTAGTAATCAAGGAAGAAGGGCCCACTTATGGATGGGGGATCTTTCTGGGCTGGTAGTCTTGGGTTCTATAAGAGAGCAGGCTGAGCAAGCCAGGGGAAGCAAGCCAGTAAGAAACATCCCTCCATGGCCTCTGCATCAGCTCCTGCTTCCTGACCTGCTTGAGTTCCAGTCATGACTTCATTTGGTGATGAACAGCACTGTGGAAAGTGTAAGCTAAATAAACCCTTTCCTCACCAACTTGCTTCTTGGTCATGATGTTTGTGCAGGAATAAAAACCCTGACTAAGACAACTGTCTTACATAAACAAGTTATATTTAAAGTAATTTAAGGCAAGTGTGTAAGGGGATGTAAGACACTTCCAGAGATGCAGACAGTTCGCCAAGCCTGTTCGTGCTACTGACCCATATTCCTGCCATTATGTCCCAATACCTGTGTTCCTCCAACACATCTCTGTTCATCAGAAATGTGGGTGGACAATACCAGGTCTGAATATTTATATCAGGAATTTGGTTGTTATGGTCCAGTAGTAGATGTTTATGTGCCAGTAGTAGATGTTTATGATCCACTTGATATCTACACTCGACATCAAAGAGAATTTGTATGTGCTTAATTTGAAGATGTTTGTGATGCTGAAATTACTTTACATACTTTGGACAAAAAAAATGGATTTGTGGGTGTCACATTGAAATTCAGTTCACACAGGGGAATCGGAAGACACCAAATTAAATGGAAGTCCAGGTAGGGAATAACGTATACAGCTCTTCAAAATATGAGGATTATGAGAGATATAGACGTTCTCAAATAAGAAGTTATGAAAGGAGGAGGTCAAGGAGTCTCTCCTTTGATTATAACTACAGGAGATTTTACAGTTTTAGAAACAATAGACCAACTGGAAGACCTGGTGTTGCTGAAACCATTCCAACAACAATAGATTCAATCACCAAATCAGTATTTTTCAAGATCTAAATCCAATTCTAGATTAATGTCCAAGTCCCAGCCCAAGAAAGAAATGAAGCCTAAATCACGTTCTAGGTCTGGTTCTCACACCAAAACTAGAGACACCACTAAAATAGATTGCAAAACACATTATATGTATCCCTCAAGATATGAAAAGGAATCAAGGAAAGAAGAACCACCTATATCCAAATCTCAGTCAAGATCTGAGTCTAGGTCTAGGTCAAAATCTAGATCAAAGTCTTGGACTGGTTCCAAGTCCAGTGGCTACTGATAGTGTAAATCTTGATACTTCTAGGCATGTATCAATCATTTACTCATAGTTTGGTTTATTTAAATTATTGGGAATACAATGTTGCTTGCAATAGTCCTTTTATTTTTTACTAGATAAATTATTTACAATTCAATTGTTTTCCAGTTTCCTGGTTCTTCCCCACTCGAAAATCCCCTAACCCATCCCCTCTACCCCTCACTAATCCACCTACTTCTGCTTCCCTGTCCTTGCATTGACCTATACTGAGGCATTTAGGCTTCTCAGGTCAAAGGGCCTCTCTTCCCATTGATGTTTAGCAAGGCCATCCTCTGCTGCATATGAATCTGAAGCCATGGGTCCCTTCATGTGTACTCTGGTTCGTGGTTTAGTCCCTGGAAGATCTGGGGGGTACTGGATGATTCATAATCTTCCTCTTACAGTACTGCAAACCTCTTCAGCTCCTTGGGTCCTTTCTCTAGCTCCTCCATTGGGGATCCTGTGCTGAGTTGAATGGCTGAGATTGTCCCCCACAGTATTTGTCATGCACTGGCAGAGCCTCAGAGGTGACAGCTATATCAGGCTCCTACCAATAATCCATTGTTGGCATCCACAATAGTTTCTGGGTTTGTAACGATATATGGGATGGATCCCTATGGGTGGCGACAGTCGCTGTATGGTCTTTCCCTCAGTCTCTGCTCTACATTTTGTCACTGTATCTATGGGTATTTTATAATCCTTTCTAAGAAGGACCAGAGTATCCATAATTTGTCCTCCCTTCTTCTTGAGCTTCATTTGGTTTGTGAATTGTATCTTGGGTATGCCAGGCTTCTGGGCTAATATCCATTTACCAGTGAGCATATACCATGCACGCTCTATTGTGATTGGGTTACTTATCTCAGGATGATATTTTTTAGTTCCAACAATTTGCTTAAGAATTTCATAAATTCATTGTTTGTAATAGCTGAGTAGTATTCCATTGTGTAAATGTACCACATTTTCTGTATCCATTCCTCTGTTGAAGGACATCTGTGTTCTTTCCAGCTTCTCACTATTATAAATAAGGCTGTTATGAACATAGTGGAGCATGTGTCCTTAATCCATGCTGGAGAATCCTTTGGGTATATGCCCAGGAGTGGTATAGCAGGGTCCTCAGATAGTATTATGCCCAATTTTCTGAGGAACCTCCAAAATGATTTCCAGAGTGGTTGCACCAACTTGCTATCCCACTGCAAGTGGAGGAGTGTTCCCCTTTCTCTACATCCTCACCAACACCTGCTGTCTCCTGAGTTTTTAATCTTAGCCATTCTGACAGGTGAGGTGAAATCTCAGGGTTGTTTTGATTTGCATTTCCCTGATGACCAGCATGGCCATCCTCTGCTGCATATGTGTCTGGAACCTTGGATAACACCATGCGCAATATCTGGTTGGTATTTTTGTTCATGGAAGCTCTCAGAGTACTGGGTGGCTCATGCCATTGTTCCTCCTATGTTGCTATAAACCCCTTCAGTTCCTTGGGTCCTTTGTCTACCTTCCACATTGAAACCCTGTGCTCAGTTCAATGGCTGGCTGAGAGTGTCCCCCTCTGGATTTGTTATGCACTAGCAGAGCCTTGCAGGAGACAGCTTAGCAAGTACTTGTGGGCATTGATAATAGTGTCTGGGTTTTCTAACTGTATATGGGATGGATCACTAGGTGGGGTAGTTTCTGTGTGGTCTTTCCCTCAGTATCTGTTCCACACTTTGTCTCTGTATCTCCTTCTGTTGGCATTTTGTTCCCCTTTCTAAGAAGGATCAGAGTATCTATACTTTCTTCTTCCTTCTTTAGGCAAGATGGGCATTTTTACTGTATTATTCCTACCAATCCTCGTTTATGGGAAATCTTTTCATCTTCTAAGGTCTTCTTCAGATTCTTTCTTCAGAGACTTGATGTTCTTCTCATACAGATCTTTGACTTATTTGGTTAGAGTCACACCAAGATACTTTATATTGTTTGTGACTATTGTGAAGGGTGTTGTTTCTCTAATTTCTTTCTCAGTTTGTTTATCCTTTGAGTATAGGAAAGCTACTGATTTACCTGAGTTAATTTTATATCTATGCATGTTGCTGGATGTCTACGGACATTGTTTATCAGCTGTAGGAGTTCTCTGGTGGAGTTTTTGGTGTCACTCAAGTATACTTTCATATCATCTGCAAGTAGTTATGGTTTGACATCTTCCTTTCCAATTTGTATCCCTTTGACATTTTTTTTTTTTTTACTAATTCCTCTAGCTAGAACTTCAAGTACTATATTGAATAGATATGGAGAAATAGAGGGCAGTCTTGTCTAGTCCCTGACTTTATTAAGATTGCTTCAAATTTCTCTCCATTTAGTTTGATGTTGGCTACCGGTTTGCTGTATATTGTTTTTACTATGTCTAGTTATGGGCCTTGAATTCCTGAACATTCCAAGACTTTTAATATGAAAGGATGCTGAATTTTGTGAAATGCTCTGTCAGCAACTAATGAAATGATCATGTGTTTTCTTTTCTTTGAGTTTGTTTATGTAGTGTGTTACATTGATGGATTTCCATATATTGAACCATTCCTTCATCCCTGTGATGAAGTGTACTCGATCATGTTAAATGACTATTTTGCTGTGTTCTTAGATTTATTTGGTGAGAATTTTATTGAGTATTTTTGCATCAATATTCACAAGGGAAATTGGTCTGAAGTTCTCTTTTTGGGATCTTTGTGTGGTTTTGGTATCAGCATAATTGTGGCTTCATAGAACAAGTTGTGTAGTGTTCCTCCTGTTTCTGTTTTGTGGAATAGTTTGAAAAGTATTGGTGTTAGGTCTTCTTTGAAAGTCTGATAGACTTCTGCACTAAAACTATCTGGTCCTGTGCTTTTTTTTTTTTGGTTGGGAAACTTTCAATGACTATTTCTATTTCGTTAGGGGTTTTGGGTCCATTAAATGGTGTATGTGATCCTGACTTAACTTTGGTATTTTGTATCTGTCTAGGAAATTGCCCATTTCATCGAGATTTTCTGGTTGTGTTGCATATAGGCTTTTGTAGTAGGATATAATGATTTTTTTTTTACTTCCCTCAGTTTTTGTTGTTATATCTCCCATTTCATTTCTAATTTTGTTAATTTGGATAAGGTCTTTGTGCCCTCTGCTTAGTCAGGCTGAGGGTTTATCTATCTTTTTTATTTTCTCAAAGAACCAGCTCCTGGTTCTGTGGATACTTTGTATAGTTCTTTTTGTTTCTACTAGGTTGATTTCAGCCCTGAGCTTGATGATTTCCTGCCTTCAGTCTACTCCTCTTGGGTGTATTAGCTTCTTTCTGTTCTAGAGCTTTCAGGTGTGCTGTTAAGCTGCTAGTGTATGCTCTCTCCAGTTTCATTTTTGAAGGCACTCAGAGCTGTTAGTTTTCCTCTAAGCACTGCTTTCATTTTGTCCCATGAGTTTGGGTATGCTATGCCTTCATTTTCATTAAATTCTAAAACGTCTTTCATTTCTTTCCTTATTTCTTCCTTGACAAAGGTATTATTAAGTAAAACATTGTTTAGTCTCCATGTGTATGTGGGTTTTATTTTGTTTTTGTTGCTATTGAATATCACCCTTAATCCAATACATAGCTATCTGATAGGAGTCATGGGGTTATTTCAATCTTCTCATATCAGCTGAGCTTTGTTTTCTGACCAATTATTTTGTCAATTTTGGAGAAGGTACCATGAGGTCTTAAGAAGAAGGTATATTCTTTTGATTTAGGATTATTGTTTCTCTGTTAGTTTGTGTTTCCCTGATATGTCCATTTAGGAGGGTGGGGTGTTGAAGTCACTCACAATTATTGTGTGAAGTGAAATATATGTTTTGAGCTTTAATAAAGTGTTTTCTACAAATGTAGGTTCCCTTGCAAGAGTTCTCAGTAGATTTTTTTTCCTTTGATGAAGTTTCTTTTTTTATGAGTTTTAGTCAAAAGCCAATATCAGAATGGCTACTCCAACTTGTTTCCTGGGACCGTTTGCTTGAAAATTTGTTTTACAGCCTTTTAGGTAGTGTCTGTCTTTGACACTGAGATGTATTTCCTGTATGCAGCAAAATCCTGGGTCCTGTTTATGTATCCAGTCTATTTGTCTGTATCTTTTTATTGGGGGAATTAATTCTATTGTTATTATGAGATATTAAGGAATAGTGATTGTTGCTTCCGGTTATTTTTTATGTTATTTTTGTGTTTGTTTGGTTATCTTCTTTTGGGCTTGTTGAAAGAAGATTAATTTCTTTCTTATTCTAGGGTATATTTTACCTCCTGGTGTTGGCGTTTTCCATCTATTATCCTTTGTAGGGATGCATTTGTGGAAATATGTTGTGTAAATTTGGTTTTATCATGCAATATTTTGGTTTCTCCATCTACGGTGATTGAGAATTTTGCTGGGTATAGCATTCTGGGCTGGCATTTGTGTTCTCTCAGGGTCTGTATGAGATCTTCCTAGGATCTTCTAGCTTTCATAGTCTCTGGTAAGAAGTCTGGTATAATTCTGATAGGTCTGCCTTTATAAGCTACTTGACCTTTTTCCCTTACTGTTTTTAATATTCTTTCTTTGTTTAATGCATTTTGTGTTTTAATTATTATTGTAACAGGAGGACTTTCAGTTCTGTTCTAGTTTGTGTGGAGTTCTGTAGGCTTCTTGTATAATCATGGGCATCTCTTTCTTTAGATTAGGGAAGTTTTCTTCAATAATTTTGTTGAAGATATTTGCTGGCCTTTTAAGTTGTAAATCTTTGCTCTCTTCTATACCTATAATCTCTAGGTTTTGTCTTCTCATTGTGTCCGGGATTTCCTGGATATTTTGGGTTACTAGCTTTTTGCATTTTGCATTTTCTTTGACTATTGAGTCAATGTTTTCTATGTTATCTTCGGCACCTGAGATTCTTTCTTCTATCTTTTGTATTCTGTTGTTGATGTTTGCATCTCTGACTCCTGACTTCTTTCCAAGGTTTTTGACCTCTAGAGTTTTATCTCTTTGCAAATTCTTTATTGTTTATACTTCCATTTTTTGCTCCTGAATGCTTTTGTCCAGTTCCTTCACTTTTTTGTTTGTGTTTTCCTGAAATTCTTTAAGGGATTTTTGTGTTTCTTCTTTAAGGACTTCAATCTGTTGACCCATGTCCTCCTGTATTGCTTTAAGAGAGTCATTTATGTCCTTCTTGAAGTCCTCTATCAGCCTCACAAGATGAGCTTTTAAATCCAATTCTTGCTTTTCCAGTGTGTTGAAGTATCTGGGACTTGCTGTGGTGGGAGAACTGGGTTCTGATATTACCAAGTAACCTTGGTTTCCGTTGGTATGGTTCTTGTGCTTGCCTTTCACCATTTGGTTATTTCTCCTGTTGTTTGGCCTTGCTGTCTCTGGCTGGTGCTTATCCCTCCTCTGGGCCTGTAAGGCTGTGTTTATACTCCTGGGAAACCAACTATCTTCTGGCAGGGTCTGTGTATAGGAGCCTGTGGAACTGCCTGGCTCTCTGGTGCTCCACTATTGTGTGATCCCAGCTGTTCCCCTCAAAAGAGATATTGGAGAGAAAGTGGAACTCTCATGTCTGTGCTCAGGAGTGGAGACACTGCTGGGAGATCACTCTCTCCTTGCTGGCTGTGGAGAGCCTGGTTCTCTGGTGCAAATGGCTAACAAAGGCTCATGTCCAGCTGCTCCACTGATTATATGTCTTGTGTTCTTCTAGCTGTTCCCCTCCAGAGAGATATTGGGAACAAAGTGATGCTCTTACCTTCAGGCTCAGAAGTGGAGGCTCTTCTGTGAGATCTCTCTTTCCCTGCAGGCTGTGAGCAGAATGCTTTGGGGCCACCTCACTCCCAGGTGCGAATGGCTTGAGAACTAACTCATTATTCCTTTCTTTCCTTTTTTTTTATTCGATATATTTTTTATTTACATTTAAAATGATTTTCCCTTTTCTGGCTTCCCACTCCCCGAAAGTCCCATAAGCCCTCTTCCCTCCCCCTATTTCCCCATCCAACCCTTCCCACTTTCTTGTTCTGGTATTGCCCTATACTGCTACACTGAGTCTTTCCATAACCAGGGGCCACTCCTCCATTCTTCTTGAACATCATTTGATGTGTGGATTATATTTTGGGTATTCCATTTTTCTAGGCTAATATCCACTTATTAGTGAGTGCATATCATGATAGATCTTTTGAGAATGGATACCAAAAAATGTGGTATACGCATTATTTCTTTCAATTTCGTTTTTATAATACCAGGTCAGGGAAGTACGGGAGAGTTGATTAGGAAAGGGGAGATGGCTTATGGGATTTTGGGGGGAGGGGGTAACCAGGAAAGGGTAAAACATTTGAAATGTAAATAAAGAATATATCTAATAAAAACAGAAAGAAATCTAGTCCTTGTTTGTAGACAACAAAAGATGGTTTAAGAACTGTTTATGGAATGTGTTTGGAGGGTTCATTCTAGAACCTTTGTATGTTTAATAATATTTCTAACTTTTGTTTCTTTAATGTTTGCAGTTAATTTCTTGTTCTTATATGCAATCATTTATATGCACATTTATTTATTTATTTAATATATTTTTAAAAATTTTCCTAGATGCATAGTTTAAACAACAAAAGTCTATATAAAACTGTAGCACTTCTTTGCAGCTCTAGGTTTGCAGTTTTAACAAAGAGGAAATTTGTGGGGTTAAACTTTGTATTTTCTTTCTTATTGAAGTTTCTAAAAATGTATTTTTATATGTTCTTTTAAACAAATGTTGTATACAGCATATAAAATATCAATGCTTTGATGAAAACAAGACCCAACATTTTTTTCTGTTTGCTATAAATTAAGCAAAGATACTATAGTAAAAATAAAATGAAGGAAAAAATAAAGTAATTTAAAGCTTTATAGAATATACTAGCTCTACAATACTATTTTTAGTAACTTTCAAGAAGTCAAAAGTACCTAAGTTTATAAGAAAAGATCCTTCAGATATACTTTTTATAAAGATTTATTTATTTACTTATTTTATTTATGTGAGTACACAGTTGCTGTCTTTATAAACAAACACACACACACACACACACACACACACACAAATATACACTACAAATGGACATCAGATTTTATTACAGATGGTTGTGAGCCACCATATGGTTGCTGGGAAATAGGAAATGAACTCAAGACATCTGGAAGAGCAGGCAGTGCTTTGAACCACTAAGCCATCTACACTCTAGTCTTATATCAGATATTTAAACACATAGTTGATAGCAAAATGTTTTTAGTTATTTGTTGTAAATCATGTTATGTCTCATAAATCAATTAGCAATATTTTTTCAGTTACTGTTTATAGGATTAATATTTTAAAGGAGATCCAAACCATCCCATTATTAAAAAATATAAAATTTAACTTTTATCCTCACCCCGTTTCCAAGAGGATATCCCTACCCCTCTACCCCACCACCCCACCATAACTCCCCACTCCCTGGTGCCTCCAGTCTCTTGAAAATTGGGTGCATCTTCTTTTACTGAACCCAGACCTGGCAGTCCTCTGCTGCATATGTATATCATATCAGCAGGAGTATGCTGCCTAGTTCATGATCCAGTGTCTGAAAGATCTTGGGGTCTAAGCGAAACAGGGTTTCCCCTCTCCTCATTTTTTTCCAGCATTTCCAATTCAACCACAGGGGTCACCAGATTCTGTCTATTGGTTGGTTTTAAATATCTGCATTTGACTCATTCATCTGCTTGTTGGGAATTTCAGGGGGCAGTCATGATCTGTCCCTTTTTGTGAGCATTCCAAAGCCTAAGTAATAGTGTCCGGCCATAGGACCTCCCCTTGAGCTGCATCTGACTTTGTGCCTGTCACTGAACCTTCTTTTCCTCAGGCTTTTCTCCATTTCCATCCTTGCAGTTCTTTCAGACAGGAACAATTATGGGTTAGAGTTTTTACTGTAAGGTAGCATCCCCATCTCTCACTTGATGCTCTGTCTTTCTGCTGGAGCTTGGTTATATAAGTTCCCTCTCCCCACTGTAGGGCATTTCATCTAAGGTACCTCTCTTTGAGTCCTGAGAGTCTCTTATCTCCCAGTTCTCTGGTACATTCTGCAGAGTCCCCCTACCACTTACCTCTTGAGGTTGCCTTTTCCTATTCTTTCTGATGGTCATTAGGGCTTCACTCTTTTCCCCAATACCTGATCATATTATCCTCTTCTCCTCATGGTACCATTCCCCCACACAAAAACACAGGACCCTCACACACTTCATCCTCCTGTGATTGCTTTCTTTTACTAAGAAAGAGAAAAGACAATGAGAGAAAGACACACACACACACACACACAGAGAGGGGGGGGGAGAGAGAGAGAGACTATATAAAACAAAAAAAATATATTCACCAAACACAATCCCCATACACTCACAAATACATAGGTTAAATTAATTTAGGGATATAGGAAATTGTAAATTTACCACACAATAAAAAGTACATTATTTGAGTCATCTTAGATTTTGTCAAAACTTAGCATTATTGGGAGTGTGGGGTGGTAAGAATCCAAGCAGAGAATTAGTATCATCACATGTTTCAGATGAAAAAAAGATTCATAAATATTATATAAAATTTTTGATAAAAATGATCTATTTTCATTGAATTAGACAATAATATTTTATATGAAACAAAATAAATTTATATTGTCATGTCTTAGAGATGAAATAAAAGCCCAGCAACTATAAAAGAACACAAAGAGATGCTTACAAAGGAGTCTTAAAGTAGTATGCTTTCCTATTTTACATGATAAATGACAAGGGAAGTGCAGATCAAGTGCCTGACTGCATGCTGCCATGCTTTCTGCCATGGTGATAATAGATTGAATCTATGAAATTTTAAACAAGCCCCCAGCTACATGCTTTCTCTTATGAGTTGGCTTGGGCTAGAGAGATGGCTCAGCCATTAAAGGCTAGGCTCACAACCAAAAATATAAGATTTGGCTTATTAATGGTTTCTCTTCAAAGCAACAGACACGAGAAAACAAGGTATGGCTATTGGAGAGTCGAGAAGAGGCCAAAATTAGCCTAAGGTAAGGTAATTAGCCTCTGGACTGGTAACATTCCAACCTCTCAATTTCACTGCAGTTTTAATTAGTCAATTAGTCTATTATTTGCAGATACAGCTTTTCAGAAAAATTTTGTTCATATATGATGAATGTCTCTGGCTTGTATTTTAAATTAGCTATCATATTAAAAGCAAAAAATGGGCACAGGCGTGTGTGCCCCCCCCCCCCACACACACACACAAAGTTTGTCATCATGTTTAAGGAAATGTTTTACTGTTTGGAATGCTTAGTCTATATGCTCAGTGATGGAATTGTCTGCAGTAAACAAACCAGACAGACATGATAATGGGCAACACCTAAGAAATCAGAAGTTAATAAAGTATAGCGGCATAAGACAGTGACAACGAAATGCAAAATAAAATTAAGTAGGAACGTTGAGAAAGACCTCATACTCTGACTTATCCTGAACTTCACACTCTTCTTCCAAAAGCCTAGGTCTACAAGTCAAAAATGGAATTTAGCTCAGGTTATTATCTGTCCAGGCTGTCTACCATAGTTAATTTTCAGGTTGTAACTCTTGCCCTCAGTGCCTCAAGTCATGTCATGAATGCATATAATTCAAGTGTCACTGACAGTTGTCATTTGGCTACATATGGCCTGGAATTCAGGAAGCATCATCTCTGGGGCATTATCTTGGATATGAGAAAGGACGATAAAAGTGCCAGTAAAAAGACAATGTATTAGTCAGTGTTCTCTAGAGTCACAGAACTTATGGGTAGTCTCTATATAGTAGGGAAATTTGTTGGTTACAATGGTTACATGGCCTTAGCTGGAATTCATAATTACCTTCCTCTAATACACATTCTGTATTTCTTTTAACCTCTGAAAGATCCTCAGCATGTGTTGGCTCTTTTCCTGGAAATTTGACCAGTACCTTCATTCCGGATGAGTCTACTTCCTTTGTCATCCTGCTTGGATTAGACTGTTGTAGCTTGCCATTGACCTTAATCACAAGACATGGTAGTATTTAGAGAAGCCCTAAGGGATTTTAAAAAGATTCAGATTTTTAAAAGGCTCATCCTTATAATTCTGTTCTTCTAGAACCACTCCTGGTACCAACTTCTGTATTAGTCAGGGTTCTCTAGAGTCATAGAACTTATGTGTAGCCTCTATATAGTAGGGGAATTTTTTGATTACTTATACTCTATGGTCCAACTCCTATCAATGGTCAGTAGCAGTTGCTAATGGAAGTTCAAGGATCTAGCAGTTGTCCCACGAGGCAAGCAAGCAAAGAAGAGAGAGAATGAATATTCCTTCTTTCAATGTCCTTATGCAGGTGTCTAGCAGAAGGTGTGGCCCAGACTAAAGGTGTGTGCCACCATGCCTGGATCTGGGACTTGCAAATTGTTACAACCACTCTGGAAAGCAGTCTGGCGGTTCCTCTGAAAACTGGGCACCTCACTTCCAGAAGATCCTGCTATACCACTCCTGGGCATATACCCAGAAAACTCCCCACCATGTAATAAGGATACGTGCTCTACTATGTTCATAGCAGCCCTATTTATAATTGCCAGATGCTGGAAAGAACCCAGGTATCCCTCAACAGAAGAGTGGATGCAAAAAATGTGGTATATCTACACAATGGAGTACTATTCAGCCATTAGAAACAATGAATTCATGAAATTCTTAGGCAAATGGATGGAGCTAGAGAATATCATACTAAGTGAGGTAACCCAGACTCAAAAGGTGAATCATGGTATGCACTCACTAATAAGTGGATATTAACCTAGAAAACTGGAATACCCAATACATAATCCACACATCAAATGAGGTACAAGAAGAAAGGAGGAGTGGCCCCTGGTTCTGGAAAGACTCAGTGAAACAGTATTCAGCAAAACCAGAATGGGGAAGTGGGAAGGGGTGGGTGGGAGGACAGGGGAAGAGAAGGGGGCTTACGGGACTTTCGGGAAGTGGGGAGGCTAGAAAAGGGAAATCATTTGAAATGTAAATAAATTATATCGAATAAAAAAATTTAAAAAAAAAAGAAAGAAATGCTCAACATCATTAGTCATTACGGAAGTGCAAATCAAAATAACCCTGAGATTTCACCTCATACCAGTCAGAATGGCTAAGGTTAAAAACTCAGGAGGCAGCGGGTATTGGTGAGGATGTGGAGAAAGGGGAACACTCCTCCACTGCTGGTGGGATTGCAAGATGGTACAACCACTCTGGAAATCAGTCTGGTGGTTCCTAAGAAAACTGAAACTGACACTTCCGGAGGATCCTGTTATACTACTCCTGGGCATATACCCAGAGGATTCCCCGGCTTGCAATAAGGACACATGCGTCACTATGTTCATAGCAGCCTTACTTATAGTAGCCAGAAGCTGGAAAGAACCCAGATGTCCCTCAATGGAGGAATGGATACAGAAAATGTGGTATATTTACACAATGAAATACTACTCAGCAATTAAAAACAATAAATTCATGAAATTTTTAGGCAAATGGTTGGACCTGGAAAATATCATCCTAAGTGAGGTAACCCAATCACAAAAGAATATACGTGGAATGCAATCATTGATAAGTGAATATTAACTAGCCCAGAAGCTATGAATACCCAAGGCACAAGTAGCATATCAAGTGAATCCCATGAAGAAGTAAGAAGAGGGCCCTTATCCTGGAAAGGCCTGATACAGCATTATAGGGGAGCACCAGGACAGAGAAAAAAGGAAGGAGGTGATTGGAGAATGGGTGTAGAGAAGGCTTATGGGACATATGGGGTGGGGGGAACTGGGAAAGTGTAAAGCGTTAAGAATGTAAACAAAGAATTTAGAAAATCAATCAATCAATAAATAAAAGAAGCAAGGGGAAGGGGAATGGGGTAGAGGGTTCTCAGAAAGGAAACCTGGAATGGGGATATCATTTGAAATGTAAATAAAGAAAATATCCAGTAAAAGAAAAGAAAACAAAAACAAAAAACAAAAACAAATATGAAAACAAAAGTAATACATTATCTTATTTATGAGTTCCTGGGATACAACTGGCCAATGATTTCAAATGATGAAGCCCAATTTTGGCACTGGGTATTCTATTTGTTAGTTCATTGTATCTAATAGAGACATTGCCTCCCATTTATTGGGTAAATCTATTTAAATTCTGTTTTTACATATATTTGTATACATTTTAGAAAGCTTCTTCAGTAGTCAGTTTCCATATGACTTTTGAAAAGATAATTTGCTATTACCTGTCACTCTCTATACTCTACCCTCTAGGATCCACTTGTATTTCCTGATTCATTTTTTTAAATTTTTTTTCCTTTATTGATACTTTTTAATTTACATTTCAAATGATTTCCCCTTTTCTGGGTCCCCACTCCCTGCAAGTCCCATAAGCCCTCTTCCCTTCCCCTGTTCCTCCTTCTACCCCTTCCCATTTCCCTGTTCTGGTATTCCCTTATACTGTTGCATTCAGTCTTTCTAGAATCAGGGGCTACTCCTCCATTCTTTTTGGACATCATTTAATATGTGGATTATGTCTTGGGTATTCAAAGTTTCTAAGCTAATATCCACTTATCAGTGAGTGCATACCATGAGTATTCTTTTGAGACTGGGTTACCTCACTTAGGATGATGTTCTCCAGCTCCATCCATTTGTCTAAGAATTTCATGAATTCATTATTTATAATGGCTGAATAGTACTCCATTGTGTAAATATACCACATTTTTTGTATCCATTCCTCCGTTGGTGAAGGACACCTGGGTTCTTTCCAGCTTCTGGCTACTACAGTATTATGAACCTAAACCTTTTTTTTTTTTTTTTTTTTTTTTTTTTTTTTTTTTTTGCCATTCTGAGTTTGGAATACCTTAGATTGGTTATTTCTACCTTTAAAATTTTATCTCTGAATTTCATAATTCTATTTTTCTTACTGGCTTGGAAAGTACTTTCTATCCTGCTACCATAGATATTTAGAGTTTCAAGCAAAATAAGAGATAATGATATGGTTTCATTTTACATGTTTTTTATCCATGTTGACAAAAAGTCCAACAACAATCAACAAAACTTAGATGGATGTATTTGTTGGAATTTTCCCAATTCTATTCCATTATTCAACATATGTATTTTTTGTCAGTGCCATGTTGTTTTTATGACTATATGTATGGATGTTGATGCTTTAAACATGTTTTCCCTTTGTTTTGCATTCTTTCTTTCTTTCTTTCTTTCTTTCTTTCTTTCTTTCTTTCTTTCTTTCTTTCTTTCTTTCTTTCTTTCTTTCTTTCTTTCTTTCCAGCCCAAATGCTGTCCATTTATAAATCCCCCCTCACAGAGACACTCCCCCATTCCCTGTTCCCTTCTTCTCTCAGAGGTTGGGGCCCGTGGATATTCCCACACCCTGGCACATCAAGTCTTTACAGGTTTAGGTGCATCCTTTCCCAGTGAGACCACACAAGGAAGTCCTGTTGGGGAAGGGATTTTGCAGTCAGGGTACAGCTATAGTTGCAGCTCATACTCATGTTGTTGGAGGACCCACATGGAGACTGAGTTGCCCACCTGCTACATATGTCCTAGGGGCCTCAGTTACAGTAGGTTTTTATTTTGTTTTGTTTTGGTTTTCAGGGTTATTTAGGTTATGGAATTTAAATCTAGTATTTTTCAATTACTATGAAGAATTGGGTTGAAATTTTGATGGGAGATATATGGAACCTGCAAATTGCCTTTGTTTATATAGCAATTTTCAAAATATTAGTTCTACCAGTCTATGAGCACATAAATATTTTCTATCATCTGGTATGTTTTTCAGTTTCTTTCTTCAGTGACTTAGAGAGAGAAATTAAATACTTAATATTGTTTGTGGCTATTGTGAAGGGTGTCATTTCCCTAACTTCTTTCTCAGCCTGCTTATCCTTTGAGTATAGGAAGGCTACTGATTTGCTTGAGTTAATTTAATTTCCTGCCACTTTGCTGAAGTTGTTTATCAGCTGTAGGAGTTCTCTGGTGGAGTTTTTTGCGTCACTTAAGTATACTATCATATCATCTGCAAATAGTGATAGTTTGACTTCTTCCTTTCCCATTTGTATCCCTTTGACCTCCTTATATTGTCTAATTGCTCTAGCTAGTACCCCAAGTACAATATTGAAAAGATATGGAGAGAGGGGGCAGGCTTGTCTAGTCCCTGATTTTAGTGGGATTGCTTCAAGTTTCTCTCCATTTCTTTTGGTGTTGGCTACCGGTTTGCTGTATATTGCTTTTATTATGTTATGTATGGGCCTTGAATTCCTGTTCTTTCTAAGACTTTAAGCATAAAAGGATGCTGAATTTTGTCAAACGCTTTTTCAGCATCCAGTGAAATGACCATGTGGTTTTTTCTTTGAGTTTGTTTATGTAGTGGATTCCTAGACAGATACCCAATTCCAAAGTTAAATTAGGATCAAATAGATCATCTAAACAGTCCCATAACCCCTAAAGAAATAGAAGGGGCTGTAGAAAGTCTTCCCACCAAAATAAATCAGAGAACCAGATGGTTTCAGTGCAGAATTCTATCAAACCTTCAAAGAATACCTAACACCAATACTATTCCACAAAATAGAAACAGAAGGAACACTACCCAACTCCTTCTAAGAAGCCACAATTATGCTGATACCAAAACCATACAAAGATCCAACAAAGAAAGAGAACTTCCGACCAATTTCCCTTATGAACATCAACACAAAAATACTCAATAAAATTCTTGCCAACCGTATCCAAAAACAAATTAAAAAGATCATTCACCATGATCAAGTAGGCTTCATCCCAGGGATGCAGGGATGGTACCATATATATGAGTGTCTGTTCTAATTGCCATCTACAACAAAATCAAGCCTCCTAGATTAGGGTTGAGAGATGTCTTAATTGATGCATATAGAAATTGTCATCAGGAATCATTTTAATACTATACCCACTCTGCATAATAATGTTCTCCCCAAGAGCCTATGACTTATATAGCTACAGGATCTTGATCCTAATAATGATACCAGATTTGGATTCCATTTTATGGGGCAGATCTCAGATTTACTAAGAAAATGCTTCGCTATTCTCATAGATTCAAGTCACCATTTTCAAAGCAGGCACAGCTTGCCAAATAGATATTGCAGTAGCTGATACTCATGGGGTTCACAGCTGAGAAAGAATAGAGGTTACTTTTCTCCTCTGGCAATGTGGATATCACCTTCTAAGTCTACGAAAACTAGGAGTAGATCTGAAGCTTTGGGGCTAACAATAATAGTGTTTTGGAAATAATATATGTGTACCTATGATTGTAGAACCTTCTTAAAAACATACATATACATGTATCATATATAATGAAAAGTATCGTACAATAGAGGAAAATTATCCAACTAGATACTATATGCTATCAAGTAAAATGTCCAATACAAAGTATAGGTTTATTCTTTTTAAATAGTTGGTCAGTAAGATCACAAAGGAATACAAAAATATAGGATATTACTATTGATGTTAATACTCTCAAGATCTTCCCAATAAAACTATAATGCTATAGATACCTTATCCTTGAATAATAAAACATGGAAATAGCAAGACTCAAGTTTTCTTTTTATTCTATTGTTTATCAACTACATTCCACTGACTGTCTCTCCACCTTAGGTGTATATGGGCAGCAAAAATTGAACTTGGTTAGTTTATTTTTAGGAATAAAAAGTTGAGTGATTTAGGGTCTTAGTTAATTTTATATTATTGTCGTAAAACATCATGACTGAGGGAAATTATAAAGAAAGTACTTAATTTGGCATATAGTAACAGAATGTAAGAGTCCATAGTAGTAGAGTGAAGGAACAGCAGAGAGTTAAAATCTTGATCTAAACCCATGAGACAAAGATGGCACTGAATTGAACAAATTTTTTGAAATTGCAACGACAACTCCCATTGACCCATCTCTTTCAATAAGGTCATGCATCTTCAAACTTCCTAAATAGTTTCAACAACTGGGTACCAAGTAATTAAACATATGAGCTCATAGTGGTCATTATCAGTCAAACTGCCACATTCCACTACCAGAGTCTCACAGGCTCCTGGATATATTATAATAGAGAATGCATTTAGTTCCGCTTTGAAATCCCCATAGTCTTTTACAGTCTCAACACATTTTAAAAATAAAAAATATTTTCTGAGACTCAAGGCAATCTCTTAATTATAATCTGTTGTGGGGTAAAAAGGAATAAACACACACACACACATATATAAAATAAAATTTGCACATAATATCCATTACCCTTGCAAAAGGGGAAATTGGGGGCATAGTAAGGATGTATTGAACCAAAATAAGTCAAATCCCAGAATGGCAAACTCCAAACATTTTATCTCTATGTCTTATGTCAAAGTAAGATAACCCCACTCTTACATTTTTTTCTGACTTTGCACTTCTCCCTCTTGGGACAGGGACAGTTCCACTTTTTGTATACTGCTTTTTTTTTTTTTTTTTTTTTTTTTTTTTTTTTTTTTTTTTTTTTTTGTAAATAACACATTGTTCTGCCATCTCAAATGTCTTGCAGTCTCAAATGCAATCCAGGTTTTATTTTCCCAATGTAATATTTGCATATTAGGTGCCTCTCATGCTATATCTCCCACACTATATGCCTATCCTCAAAGGCTCTCCTTATCTGAAGGGGAAGAATGAACAGCCCCTTTATTTATTCACTCTCCATTAGCTCTAAAGTTGAAGCCATATGGATGACACTGTCATGTTTGACTACCAACTTGGGGTGAACCCTGACTCTTCTGAATCATCCTTGGAAAAGCTGTCTTTTGGTTGTTGTTTTCTTTCTTTCTTCTTCTTTTTTCTTTCTTTCTTTTTCTTTTTCTTTTTTCTTTTCAGGGACAGAAGAAGACCTTTTTATATTTTACAATTTGAAAGCTTAGTTGGATGGTCATTCACCTTGAGCTTATCTTTTCATTTATTCTATACTTGATCAATTCTCTCTTTAATCTTCTCATCTCTTTCATCAGAAGTCTTGGCTGGTGTTATTTTTCTCACAATGAAAGCTATTATAATAGAAAAACTCATAGCTCTAAGTGCCTACAAAAAGAAACAGGAGAGAGCATAAACTACCAGCTTAGCAGCACATCTGAAAGCTCTAGAACAAACAGAAGGAAATACACCCAAGAGGAGCAGACATCAGGAGATATTCAAACTCAGGATGAAATAAACCAAATAGAAACAAAAAGAACTATTCAAAGAATCAACAAGTATCAGGAGCTGGTTCTTTGAGAAAAACAAGAAGATAGATATATCCTTACCCAGACTAATCAGAGGGCACAGATACAGTATCAAAATTAATAAAATCAGAAATGAAAAGGGAGATAATACAACTGAAACTGAGAAAATTAAAAAAAAATCACCAGATCCTACTTCAAAAGCCTATTGTCAACAAAACTGGAAAATCTGGATGAAATGGACAATTTTCTAGACAGACACAAGGTACCAAAGTTACATCAGGACTAGACAAAATATCTAAACAATCTGATAACTGCTACAGAAATAGAAGCAGTTTTTAAAAGTATTGCAAACATAAAAAGAACTGGACCTGATGGCTTTAGTGCAGAATTCTACCAGACCTTCAAAGAAAACCTCATAGCAATAGTCTTCAAACAATTCCACAATAAAGAAACAGAAGGAACACTACCTAATTCATTCTATGAAGCCACAGTTACCCTGATACGAAAACCACACAAAGACCCAACAAGGAAATGAAATTCAGACCAATTCACTTTATGAATACTGATGCAAAAATACTCAATAAAATTCTTGCAAACTGAATCCAAGAGCATATCAAATTGATCAGTGAACACAACCAAGTAGGCTCCATTCCAGGGATGAAGGGATGGTTCACTGTACAGTAATCCATTAATATAATCCACTACATAAACAAACTCAACACCCCCTCCCCACTTTATCATTTCATTAGATTCTGATATAGCCAGGCAGTGGTGGCACATGCCTGTAATCCCAGCACTTGGGAGGCAGAGGCAGGAGGATTTCTGAGTTCAAGGCCAGCCTGGTCTACAGAGTGAGTTCCAGGACAGCCAGGACTACACAGAGAAACCCTGACTCAAAAAACCAAAAAAAAAAAAAAAAAAAAAAAAGATTCTGATATAGCATTTGACAAACTTCAATATCCCTTCATGTTAAATGTCTCAGAAAGATCAGGAATTCACGGCCCATACCTAAACATAGTAAAGGTGATATACAGCAAACCAATATCCAACATCAAATTAAATGAAGAGAAACTTAAAGCAATCCCACTAAAATCAGGGACTAGACAAGGCTTTCCACTATCTCCCTATGTATTCACTATAGTACTTCAAATTCTAGATAGAGAAATTAAACATCAAAATGAGGTCAAAAGGATACAAATTGGAAAGGGAGAAGTGAAACTATCACTATTTGAAGATGATATACACTTATATTTATTGTATATTGTACTGAGCCATAATGGGGTGTTATGCCATTTGGTAGGAACTTGACATTGGCCAAGGACAAGGGCCTCAGGCAGGAATCAGACATTAGGACATAATAGGGAAGTAGGTTATAGCAGGAATTTTTATCCTAGAGTTGAGTGCTAAGAGTAAAGGTGAAGTTCATTGTTCCTCTAGGTCTAAGAATTCCTGAATTAAGTGGGTGACCCACCCAGCTGCCTGAGCAATGGAGCCAGCAATGGATCCAAGAACCACCAGATGACTTCCTGGAACTCAGCCCAGAGGAGGGACTTGCACAAACTGTTAAATGATTTTACTTCCCTTAAAGTTTCAGCCTTGTTCTGTAAACTATAGTCCTGGCCCTCCTTCTTTTCGCAGCTTCTCCATCCATTCCTCAGCTTCTGTTCCAGGAACCTAGTTTGCAGTAGCTGCAGGCAGCTACAGAAAGCAACAATATATATATACTATATATATATATATATATATATATATATATATATATATATATATACAATATACAATAATAATATAAGTATATACTACACAAAGTGTATATAATATTGTATATACATTGTATGTAGTATATACTTATATTATTATACTTGAATTTTAAGTGACCTCAAAAATCCCACCAGAGAACTCCTACAGCTCATAAACAACTTCAGCAAAATTGATGAATATAAAATTAACTCAAACTAATCAGTAGCCTTCTTATACTTACAGGATAAATGGGCTGAGCAAGAAATAAGGGAAATGACACACTTCACAATAGTCACAAACAATAATAAATATCTTGGTGTGACGTTAACTAAACAAGTGAAGGATCTTTATGACAAGACCTTCAAGTCTCTAAAGAAAGAAATAGAAGAAGTCCTCAGAAGATGGAAAGATCTCCCATGCTTTTGGATTAACAGGATTAATATAGTAAAAATTGACACCTTGCAGAAAGCAATCTACAGATTCAGTACAATCTCCATGAAAGTTCCAACTCAATTCTTCATAAAGTTAGAAAGAACAGTTCTCAAAAAACCCAGGGCAGCAAAAACTATTCTCAACAATAAATGAACAGCTGGCAGAATCACTATTCCTGTCCTAAAGCTATACTACAGAGCAATAGTCATGAAAACAAAACTTCATGGTATTGGTATAGTGACAGGCATGTAGATCAATGGAATAGGACTGAAGACCCAAAAATGAATCTACACACCTATGGCCCCTTGATTTTTGACAAAGGACCTAACGGGAAAAGGCAGCATTTTCAACTAATGGTGCTGGTTCAACTGGAGGTCAGGATGCAGAAGAACGCAAATTGATACATTCTTATCTTTTTGTAAAAACCTCAAGTCCAGGTTCATCAAGGATTTCCACATAAAATCAGATACACTGAAACTAGTAGAAGAGAAAGTGGGGAAGAGTCTCAAGTACTTTGGTACAGGGCAAAATTTCCTGAACAGAACGCCAATGGGACCTCAATATTGTAATTCTTCTCTAAGGCAAAGGACACTGTCAATAGGACAAGCAGCAACCAAATTGTTGGGAAAATCCTACATCCGATAAATAACTAATATCCAATGTATACAAAGAATTCAAGAATTCAGACCCCAGAGAATGAAGTGCTCCTATCAAAGAGTTTGCAACCTCACAGGAAGAACATCAACCAACCAGACAACCCAGAGCTCTCAGGGACTAAGCCATCAACCAAAGGGTACACATTCCTCTACCTGCATATGTAGCAGAGGATTGACTTGTCAGTCATCAATGGGAAGAGAGGTCCTGGGTCCTTGGTCCTATGAATTCTGGATAGATGCAGCACTGTAAGGGAGTCAAGGGCAGGGAGGTGGGAGTGGGGTGGTTGAGGAACACCCTCATAAAAGTAGTGGGAGAGAGGATTGGATAGGGGCTCCCCAGGAGGTGGGAAAACTGGGAAAGAGGATTACATTTGAAATGTATATAAAGATTATATCTAATAAAAAATAAAAAGTGTAGTACTGAGCTAAACAGAAAATTCTCAATTTGAATGGCCAAGAAGCCCCTAAAAATGTTCAGTAATCAGGGAAATTAAAATCAAAATGACTCTGAGATTCTACCTCATACCAATCAGAATTACTAAGATCAAAAACTCCTGATATAGCAGACGCTGGTGAGAATGTGGAGAAAGAGGAACACTGATCCACTGCTGGTGGGATTGCAAGCTGATACAACCACTCTGGAAATCTGTCTGGTGGTTCTTCAGAAAATTGTGCATAGCACTATCTGAGAACCCAGCTGTACCCTGAAGGTATTCCAACATATAACAAGTATACATGTTCCACTATGTTCATAGCAGCCATATTTATAAGAACCAGAAGCTGGAAAAAATACAGATATCCCTCAACAGAGCAATGGACACAGATAATGTGGTACATTTATACAATGGACTACTACACAGCTATTAAAAACAATGACTTCATGAAATTCACAGGCAAATGAAAGGATCTAGAAAATATCATCCTTAGTGAGGTAACTCAGTCACAAAAGTCCATACATGGTATGTACTCATTGATAAGTGGGTATGAGGCAAAGAGAATATCCATGATACAACTCATGAACTACATGAAGCTCAAGAGAAAGAAAGACCAAAAAGTCACTTGAGTCCTACTTAGAATGGGGAACAAAATAATAAAGGGAAGTAGAGGGTGGGAGGGACTTTGGAGCAAGAAAGGAGGGGTAGGGGGAAAGAAGGGAAGAATCAGGTATGGGAGAAAATGGAGGAGATGTACTGAGGGTCAGGGAATTGAACAGAGGTATGTCACAATGGGGGATGGGGAACTTTGGATAGCAACCAAAAATTCTGAGATGCCAGGTAAGCAAGAGCCTCCCAGGGCCCCATAGAAATGACATTAGCTGAAATACCACTGAAATGGGAGGGAGAACGTGTTGAGATAATATTCAGCAGTTAGGCATTGAGGATCAGGGCCATCCAGCCATCACAATTTTTTTTTTTTTCAAAACCAGCGTTGCCCCTGTCTAAAAGAACTGCAGGGACAAAGAGTGGAGTAAAGACAGAAGGAAAGGTCATCCAGAGACTGTGCCATCTGGGGATCCATTTCACATGCAGACACCAAACTGAGACACTATTGATGATGACAAGAATTGCTTGCTGACAGGAGCCTGATACATCTGTCTCCTAAGAGGCTCTGCCAGATCCTCACCAATACAGATGCAGACACTCTTAGCCAACCATTGGACTGAGCACAGGGACCCCAGTTGAAGAGTTTTGTGAAGGACTGAAGGAGCTGCAGGGGCCTTATCTGGCATCATTGGTAGGAAAGACCTATTCAAGTCCTGTGAATGCTTGATGCTCCAGTGTGCTAGGGCTGTGAGGCAGGAGTGTGTAGGTGGGTGGGGGAGTATCCTCATAGAAGCAGGCTAAGGGGGAATTGGATAGGGGATTTGCAGAGGAGAAAACTGGAAAGAGGTTAACATTTGAAATGTAAATAAATAAAATAATAATAAAAAATCAAACACACAGAGAGACACCAAAGAAATTGGTCTGACATGGGTTCTAGGAAGTAAACTCTGATCCTTCTCTAAGAACAGTATGTGCTTTTAACCACTGAGCCATCTCTTAGCTCCATAAATTACATTTTGCAAAAGAGAAGTAGAAGTGCATGTCCCAATGATTTGTGCCACCCTGTCCCCTACCCTACTAGGAACAGATTCAAACAACTAAAGAATAATCTTTTTCAAAAAAAAAAAAAAAAGACACAGTCACTATTAGGCTCTCTTAAAATGTCCTCCACCATGAATATGAGTCAATTTCTTTACAATTTGGCTTCAGACATAGTCTTAGGACAAATAAAGCCACATTCTTTGTCATAATACTATAAAACTAGTCTCCAGCTCAGTTGCTAATATGTTCCCCTCTGAAAGCTCAAGCTGTGTCTTCATATTACACATTGCTTTCAGAGACAGTCTCTTCTAAGCTCCTACTAGGAAAGTACATTAAGCCTTTCTTATAAGGTTGAACTGTTTTCCCAGTTCAATGTTCCAAAATCTTCACTTTTCCCTTTCACTTTTTAACAGCATGATCAGACTGGTAAAAATAATACCCTATTTCTCACACCAAATTCTGTATTAGTTACTTTTCTATCTGCTACTTTTCTATTTTATTTTATCTAATAAAATACCATGGTCAATAAAAATTATAAAAGAACATGTTTGACTTGGCTTATTGAAGTGGAAACTTAAGGTTTCTTTGGAATGTTGATTGTGTTGGATGGGGTTTTGCCTTGGCAAATACATGAAGGATTGTTTTCCTGAAGTGAACACAGGTGAAAGTTTAAGGCAGACTTATGAAGAAACATTTCACTAAAGCCAATACAAATGAAAAGATGTTCTGTTAAAGCAAACACATGGAAATATACATGATGAAGTATTCTTTGCCAGGGACATACATGTATTGGTCTGCTATGAATTGTGTAGTTGAGCTGCAATTGTTGGGACTCAATAGACAGAAACACATCAAAAATAATTATGGTAGTATGATTTGGTTTCTTGCTGCTTCCACAGAGTCAGGATAATTGTTGTGTCTGCTGGGACAGGATGCACATGCTGAGGCAAGATACATGGAGACACATGATGTTTGGAGGGGATATAAACATAACTCAAAGAATACTGAAGTGGGCTGTGCTTGGCTTGCTAATAGAGCTAATCTGTTCAGTGCATGTTGGTCTCATGTCATTGCTGATCCTCAATTCACTGAGAGAGGCACAGCTGAGGACATCTCATGGCATATTTTGCTGGTTCCTCTTGTTCATTTGTGTTAATGCCGAGGCCTGCCTGTCTCTGACTGGTAGTGTGCCACCAGTCCTGATTTATGTTTGCTATTCTGATTCTACTGAACTAGACTGCTGATGTATCCAGGAAGTGTCTGTGAGTGGATCTAGGTGCCACTGCTGACCTGTGAAATGAATTGCTAATCTCCAGACAACACAGATGGGAGTGATTTCCCTCTCAAGCCCCAATTTCCCCTCATCTTACTGTTCTTTTTTTATGGTTGTGAGCCTAACCTTTAATGGCTGAGCCATCTCTCCAGCCCTTACTGTTCTTTTTTTAACTTTTTTTTTTTTTTATTGAAAAGGGAAGTAAATAGAAGTAAAATCACTTTATGATAAAATTAAAGATTTACATAGAAGATATTTCAAAAAAACACATTAAAATTGACAATTTTCATGGAAAATTAGAGTAAAGTAGTAGACATATAAAACATTGCTAAATTAATTGAAATATGGGATAGAAACATTTTAAGAAAGAATTGAAGATTTACATGGAAACTATTTTTGATAAAATTATAGAAACATGTAGAAAAACATGTTAGAATTGAATATTATCATGGAAAATATTATATAGATATAATAATGGTAGGTATAAAAGTATTCCTAAGTTGATTGCAGGTGGAATTGTAAACATTTTCTGCTAAACTTGAAGATTTATATGGAAAATATTTCTGATAAAATTGAAAAAATACATAGAAAAACATGTTAAAATTAAAGACTATCATGAAAATTATATAGATAAAATGATAGGCATAAAGATAATTCTAAGTTGATTGAAGGTGGAATTATAAACATTTTCAGATAACATTGAAGATTTCCATGGGAAATATTTCTGGTAAAATTCAAAAAATAAATAGACAAACACATTAAAATTGACTATTTCATGGAAATTTTTACATATAATAGGGTAGATATAAAAACTCCATCTAAATTAATTGAAGGTGGAATTAGAAACATTTGCGATAAAATCAAAGATTTACATTGAAAACATTTCTGATAAAATAGAGGAAGTATATAGAAAGAAATATTAAAATTGAAGATTATCATGAAAAATAATGCAGATAAAATTATAGACAAAAAATTACTAAATTAATTAAAGGGGGAATTACAAACATTTTCTGGTAAAATTGAAGATTTACATGAGAAATATTTGGTTAGTCTATGTCATTTTATTGGGGAGTTGAGTCCATTGTTGTGAAGAGATATTAGGGAATAGTGATTGTTGCTTCCTGTTATTTTTGATGTTATTTTTATGTTTGTGTGGGTATTTTCTTTTGGGTTTGTTGGAAGATCACTTTCTTGCTTTTTCTAGAGTGTAGTTTCCCTCCTTGTGTTGGCATTTTACATCTATTATCCTTTGTAGGGCTGGATTTGTGGACAAATATTATGTAAATTTGGTTTTATCATGGAATATCTGGGTTTCTCCATCTATGATGATTGAGAGTTTTGCTGGGTATAGTAGCCTGTGCTGACATTTGTGTTCTCTTAGGCTCTGTATGAACTCTGCCCAGGATCTTCTAGGTTTCATCATCTCTGGTGAGAAGTCTGGTGTAATTCTGATAGGTCTGCCTTTATAAGTTAATTGCCCCTTTTCCCTTACTGCTTTTAATATTCTTTCTTTGTTTCATGAATTTGGTGTTTTGATTATTATATGCCAGGAATACTTCCTGTTATGGTCCAGTCTGTTTGGAATTCTGAAGGTTTCTTGTATGTTCATGGGCATTTCTTTCTCTAGTTTAGGGAAGTTTTCTTCTACATTTTTGTTGAAGATATTTACTGGGCCTTTAAGATGTAAATCCTCGCTCTTGTCTATACCTATAATCCTTAGGTTTGGTCTTTTCATTGTGTCCTGGATTTCCTGGATGGTTTGGGTTACAAGCAGTTTGCTGTGGTGGGGGAACTGCGTTCTGATGTTGCCCTGTGGCCTTTGTTTCTGTTGGTAGGGTTCTTGTGCTTGCCTTCCCCAATCTGGTGCTAGTTGGTATTGTTGTCTCTGGCTAGAGTTTATTCCTTCTGTGGGCCTGTAAGACTGTGTCCTTACTCCTCTGAGCTCAAAATTGAAAGCACTGCTGGGAGATCTCTCTCTCTCCTGGCAGGCTATGCACAGAAGGCTGTGAGGTTTCCTGGCTCCCTGGTGCAAATGGCAGTGGGAAGACTTCCTTCCCTGCAGTTCCACTGATCTTAGGCCCTGTGTGCTCTTAGCTGGCCCCCTCCAGAGAGAAGGTGGAGATCACACCTCTGCACTCAGAAGTGAAAGCACTACTAGAAGATCACTCTCTCCTGGTGGGCTGTGCACAGAAGGCTATGGAGTCTCCTGGCCCCCTGGTACAAATCCATCTTAGTGTTCTTACAAGAATGTTTCCTTTTTTCTTAATATTTCTCTCTCAAAACTATATTCTTACCTTTTGAAAGTTAAGGAAGAATTGCCAATTATATACTTGAACCTTCTCCTTTTATTTTTTACATTTGAAATGTGTTACCATCATATAGCACAGCATTCATGCATGCCTGTTTTTTTTTTAATTGTTTTTCTTTATTGATATATTTTATTTACATTTCAAATGATTTCCCCTTTTCTGGGTCCCCACTCCCTGAAAGTCCCATAAGCCCCCTTCCCTCCCCTGTTCTTCCATCTACCCCTTCCTAATTCCCTGTTCTGGTATTCCCCTATAATGTTGCACTGAGTCTTTCCAGAACTAGGGGCCACTCCTCCATTCCTTTTGGACCTCACTTAATTGGTGGATTATGTCTTGGGTATTCAAAGTTTCTAGGCTAATATCCACTTATCAGTGAGTGCATACCATGATTGATCTTTTGAGACTGGGTTACCTCACTTAGTATGATGTTCTCCAGCTCCATCCATTTGTCTAAGAATTTCATGAATTCATTGTTTCTAATGGCTGAATAGTATTTCATTGTATAAATATACCACATTTTTTTTTATATCCATTCCTCCGTTGAGGGACACCTGGGTTTTTTCCAGCTTCTGGCTACTACAAATAGGGCTGCAATGATCATAGTGGAGGATGTGTCCTTATTGCATGCTGAAGAATCCTCTGGGTATATGCCTGGGAGTGGTATAGTAGGCTCCTCAGGAAGTGTCATGCCCATTTTTCTGAGGAACTGCCAGACTGATTTCCAAAGTGGTTGTACCATCTTGCAATCCCACCAGCAGTGGAGGAGTGTTCCTCTTTCTCCACATCCTTGGCAATACCTGCTGTCTCCTCAGTTTCTGACCTTAGCCATTCTGACTGGTGTGAGGTGAAATCTCAGGGTTGTTTTGATTTGCATTTCCTTAATGATTAATGATGTTGAACATTTCTTAAGGTGTTTCCCAGCCCTCCGAAGTTCTCCATGTGAAAATTCTTTGTTTAGCTCCATACTCCACTTTTTAATGGGGTTATTTGGTTCTCTGGGTTCTACCTTCTTGAGTTCTTTGTATATATTAGATATTAGTCCTCTGTCAGAATTAGGGTTGGTGAAGATACTTTCCCAATCTGTTGGTTGACATTTTGTCCTTTTGACAGGGTCCTTTGCCTTATAGAAACTTTGTAGTTTTATGAGGTCCCATTTGTCAATTCCTGATCTTAGAGCATAAGCTATTGGTGTTCTATTCAGGAACTTTTCCCCTGTGCCCATGTCCTCAAGGGTCTTCCCCACTTTCTTTTCGATTAGTTTCAGTGTGTCAGGTTTTATGTGGAGGTCCTTGATCCATTTGGAGTTGAGCTTAGTACAAGGAGATAAGAATGGATTGATTCGCATTTTTCTGCATGCTGACCTCCAATTGAACCAGCACCACTTCTTGAAAAGACTATCTTTTTTCCACTGGATGCTTTTAGCTCCTTTGTGGAAGATCAAGTGACCATACGCGTGTTGGTTCATTTCGGGGTCTTCAATCCTGTTCCATTGATCTGCTTGCCTGATATTGTACCAATACCATGCAGTTTTTATCACTATTGTTCTGTAGTAAAGTTTGAGGTCTGGGATACTGAATCCCCCTGAAGTACTTTTACTGTTGAGAATAGTTTTAACTATCCTGGTTTTTTTTTTTTTTTGGTTATTCCAGATGAATTTGAGCATTGCTCTTTCCAGCTCTATGAGGAACTGGGTTGGGATTTTATGGGGATAGCATTGAATTTGTAGATTGCCTTTGGCAAGATGGCCATTTTAACTATATTAATCCTGCCAATCCATGAGCATGGAAGATTTTTCCATTTTCTGAGATCTTCTTTGATTTCCTTCTTCAGAGATCTGAAGTTCTTGTCATATAGGTCTTTCTCTTGTTTGGTTAGAGTCACCCCACGATACTTTATGCTGTTTGTGGCTATTTTTAAGGGTGTCATTTCCCTAATTTCTTTCTCACTCTGCTTATCCTTTGAGTATATAAAGGCTACTGATTAGCTTGAGTTGATTTTGTAGCCAGCCACTTTGCTGAAGTTGTTTATCAGCTCTAGGAGTTCTCTAGTGGAGTTTTTTGGGTCACTTAAGTATACTATCATATCATATCATCTGCAAATAGTGATCGTTTGACTTCTTCCTTTCCAATTTGTATCCCTTTGACATCCTTATGTTGTCTAATTGCTCTAGCTAGGACTTCAAGAACAATATTGAAAAGATATGGAGAGAGGGGGCAGCCTTGTCTAGTCCCTGATTTTAGTGGGATTGCTTCAAGTTTCTCTCCATTTAGTTTGATGTTGCCTACTGGTTTGCTGTATATTGCTTTTACTATGTTTAGCTATGGGCCTTGAATTCCTGTCCTTTCCAAGACTTTTAGCAGGAAAGGATGCTGAATTTTGTCAAATGCTTTTTCAGCATCTAATGAAATGATCATGTGGTTTTTTTCTTTGAGTTTGTTTATGTAGTGGATTGCATTGATGGATTTCCTTATTATGAACCATCCCTGCATCCCTGGGATGAAGCCTACTTGATCATGGTGGATGATCATTTTGATGTGTTCTTGGATTCGGTTGGCAAGAATTTTATTGAGTATTTTTGCATCGATATTGATAAGGGAAATTGGCCTGAAATTCTCTTTCTTAGTTGGATCTTTGTGTGGTTTTGGTATCAGTGTAATAGTGGCTTTGAAGAAGGAGTTGGGTAGTGTTCCTTCTGTTTCTATTTGGTGGAAGAGTTTGACGAGTATTGGTGTTAAGTCTTCTTTGAAGGTCTGATAGAATTCTGCACTGAAACCATCTGGTCCTGTGCTTCTTTTGGTCGAAAGGCTATCTATGACCACTTCTATTTCTTTAGGGGTTATGTATATGTTTAGATAGTCTATTTGATCCTGGTTAAATTTTGGTATTTGGTATCTGTCTAAGAAAATGTCCATTTCCTCCAGATTCTCCAGTTGTGTTGAGTACAGGCTTTTGTAGAAGGTTCTGATGATTTTTTGAATTTCCTCAGTTTCTTTTGTCATATCTCCCTTTTCATTTTTTATTTTGTTAATTTGGATACTTTATCTGTGCCCTTTGGTTAGTATGGCAAAGGGTTTATCTATCTTGTTGATTTTTTCAAAGAACCAGCTTTTGGTTTTGTTGATTCTTTGTTTGGTTCTCTTTGTTTCTACTTAATTGATTTCAGCCCTGAGTTTGATGATTTCCTGTCTTCTTCTCCTCCTGGGTGAATTAGCTTCTTTTTGTTCCAGGGCTTTCAGTTGTTCTGTTAATCTTCCCCAGTTTCTCTTCTATTAGTTTCAGTGTGTTAGGTTTTATGTGGAGGTCCTAGATCCACTTGGAGTTTAGCTTAGTACAAGGAGATAAGTATGGATCAATTCACATTCTTCTGCATGCTGACCTCCAATGCAAAATTACTCAATAAAAATATTGCCCACCAAATCCAAGAACACATCAAAATGATCATCCACCATGATCAAGGAGGCTTTAACCCAGGAATTCAAGGATGCTTCAATATAGGGAAATCCATCAATGCAATCCACGTCATAAACAAACTCAAAGAAAAAAAAAACAGATGGTCATTTCATTAGATGCTGAAAAGGCATTTGACAAAATTCAGCATCCTTTCATGTTAAAAGTCTTGGAAAGAACAGGAATTCAAGGCCCATACCTAAACATAGTAAAAGCAATATATAGAAAACCAGTAACCAACATCAAATTAAATGGAGAGAAACTTGAAGCAATCCCACTAAAATCAGGGACTGGACAAGGCTGCCCCCTCCCTCCTTATCTTTTCAATATAGTACTTGAAGTTCTAGCTAGAACAATTAGACAACATAAGTAGGTCAAAGAATACAAATTAGAAAGGAATAAGTCAAACTATCCCTATTTGCAGATGATATGATAGTATAGATAAGTGACCCCCCCCCAAAAAAAAACTCTACCAGAGAATTCCTAGAGCTGATAAACAACTTCAGCAAAGTGGTTGGTTATAAAATCAACTCAAGCTAAGCAGTGGACTTCCTATACTCAAAGGATAAGCAGACTGAGGAAGAAGTAGGAGAAGTGACACCCTTCACAATGGCCACAAACAACATAAATTACCTTGGTATGACTCTAACCAAACAAGTGAAAGATCTGTATGAGAAAATCTTTAGGTCTCTGAAGAAGAAAATCGAAGAAGACCTCAGAAAATAGAAAAATCTTCCATGCTCCTGGATTGGCAGGATTAATATAATTAAAAATGTCATCTTTCCATAAACAATCTACAGATTCAACACAATCCCCATCAAAATCCCAACTCAGTTCTTCATAGAGTTAGAAAGAGCAATTCTCAAATTCATCTGAAAAAAAAAAAAAAAAAAAAAAAACAGGATAGCTAAAACTATTCTCAACAGTAAAAGAACTTCTGGGGAATCAGTATTCCAGACCTCAAACATTACTACAGAGCAATAGTGATAAAAACTGCATGGTATTAGCACAATGACAGGCAAGTGGATCAATGGAACAGGATTGAAGACCCATAAATGAACCCACACACCTATGATCACTTGATCTTCAACAAAGTAGCTGAAAATATCCAGTGGTAAAACGATAATCCATAAGATTAAGTCTACTTGATCATGGTGAAAAAATTGTTATGTTTTATGTACTGCCTTTGAATTTCATGAAGTCATTGTTTTATCTATCTTTCTTTCTTTCTTTCTTTCTTTCTTTCTTTCTTTCTTTCTTTCTTTCTTTCTTCCTATTTATTTATTTACATTTCAAGTGTTATCTCCTTACCTGGTTTCCCCTTCTCCAGGAAAACCCTTATCCCATCCTCCCTCTCCCTGCTTCTATGAGGACATTGCTCTACTCACCCACCCACTCCTGCCTCCCTGCACTTGATTTCCTTATACTAGGGCATCTATCAAACCTTCATAGGACCAAGGACCTCTGTTATTGATGCCTGAAAAGACTGCCCCCTACTATATATGTGGCCAAAGGCATGTTTATTCCTTGATTGGTGGCTTAGTTCCTGGGAGCTCTGGGGGGTCTGGTTGGTTGATATTCTTGTTCTTCCTATGCAGTTGCAAACCCCTTTAACTCCTTCAGTCTTTTCTCTAACTCTTCCATTGGGGACCCCACATTCAGTACAATGGTTGGCTGTAAGCATCTGATTCTGTATTTGTAAGGCTCTGGCAGTACCTCTCAGAAAACAGGCATAACATGATCCTTTCAGCAAGCCTTTCTTAGCATCCACAATAGTGTCAGAGTTTGGTGACTATATCTGGGATGAATCTCCAGGTGGGGAAGTCTCTGGATGGCCTTTCCTTCAGTCTCTGCTCTGCAGTTTGCTGCTGTATTTTCATCTTTCTTCTTGAGCTTCATGTGATCTGTGAGTTGTACCTTGGGTTTTCCGAACTTTTGGGCTAATATCCATTTATCAGTGAGTGCATACCATGTGTGTTCTTTTATGAATAGGTTATCTCACTCAGGATGATATTTTCGAGGTCCATACATTTGCCTAAGAATTTTGTGAATTCATCGATTTTAATGGCTGAGTAGTACTCCATTATGTAAATGTACCACATTTTCTGTATCCATGCCTCTGTTCAAGGACATCTGGGTTCTTTCCAGCTTCTGACTATTATTAATTAGACTGCTATGAAGACATCAGAGTATGTATCCTTGTCATATGTTGATCTTTGGGATATATGCATAGGAGTGCTATTGCTGGGTCCTCAGGTAATACTATGTAGAATTTTCTGAGGAACAGACAAACTGATTTCCAGAGTCATTGTACCAGTTTGCAATCCCACCAACAATGGAGGAATGTTCCTCTTTCAACACATCCTGGATATTATCTGCTGTCACCTGAGTTTTGATCTTAGTCATTTTGATTGGTGTGAGGTGGAATCTCAGTGTTGTTTTGATTTGCATTTCCCTGATGAATAATGCTGTTAAATATTTCTTTAAGTGCTTCTCAACCCTTTAAATTTCCTCAGTTCAGAATTCTCTGTTTAGCTCTGTTGCCCATTTTTAATAGGATTATTTAACTGCATAGCATCGATACAGTGATAGATCAATGGAATAGAAATGAAGACCCAGAAATAAATCCACATACCAATGGTCACTTGATCTTTGACAAAGGAGCTAAAACCATCCAGTGGGAAAAAAAATTACAGCATTTTCATCAAATGGTGCTGGTTCATCTGGCATTCAACCTGTAGAAGAATGCAAATTGATCCATTCTTTTCTCCCTGTACCAAGCTCAAATCCAAGTGGATCAAGAACTTGCACATCAGACCAGTTACACTGAATCTTATAGAAGAGAAAATGGAAAAAATCTTGATCACATGTGCACAGGGAAAAATATCCTGAACAAAATACCAATTACTTATGCTCTAAGCTCAAGAATTGACAAATGGGACCTCGTAAAATTGCAAATCATCTGTCAGGTAAAGGAAACTCTCAATAGGAAAAATGACAATCAACAGACTGGGAAAAGTTCTTTACCAATCATACATATGATAGAGGGTTAATATCCAATATATAAAAAGACTCCAAGTAGTTAGACTTCAGAATAAATTCTTTTTAAGGGCTTAAAATCCTTGTAGGTAACCAATATGTTTTTGGACTACTTTTCTCAAAGGTATCCAACTACCATACCTAGCTCATTCAAAAGAGACAAGCTGATTTACCCTCACAAAAACCTCTGCCCATTCTCCAGATGAAATGCAGAGGAAAGATGCAAGTTGAAATTCTCTCAGGTTCCTCACCTTATGGTCCTTTATTAGCCATAGGCAGTTCTTACAAGAGCAGGTAGGTACTCAGCAACAAGTGGGAATGTTGTTGAAGTGCAGGCCAGCTGGTCTTCACATTGGTCAAAATGCAATAGGTTTGTTCATTTCATGGTGTGATGAAACTGACTTTCTCCTTTAATATATGTGATAGATAATAGTTTAAGATGATAAGATGACTGATAATTTTAGATGATATCATCACTTTTTATTTTTAGTATATGTGGTTTGATTATTCTTGGCCCAGAAAAATGGCATTGTTAGGAGGTATGCCTTGTTGGAATAGGTATGGCCTTGTTGGAAGAAGTGTATCACTATGGCCATAGGCTTAGAATCCCTCCTCCAAGTATTCTTGCTGTCCATGGTACAAGATGTAGAATTCTCAAGTCCTCTATTGTCATTCCTGTTGGACACTGCCATGCTTCCTGCCATGTGGATAATAGACTGAATCTCTGAACCTGTAAGCCAGCTCGACTTAAATGTTATCCCTTCAAAGAGTTGCCTTTGTCATTGTGTTTCTTCACAGCAATCAAACCCTAACTAAAAATATATTAGGTTTAAAATCAAATGCATCTCTCAATTAATGTTATAATGGTAAAAGTAACAGACATGAGGCAACAGTTTGAGTGCCTAGCTGGATTAACTTTTTAGCAATCTTTTCTAGGTATAGTTAATGATATTTACTAAAAGCTGGGAGAACTTTCTTGAATGGTAAATATTGTTGCACTTTAATTCACCTAGAAAACGAGGAACGTTTGGCATTGTGAAATAGAAATTTACCATTTTGCTTTCTTTTTTCTTCTTTTTTCCCTTTCTCCCTCCATCCCTCTCTTCCTTTTCTCCCTTCCTTCCTTTCTTCCTTCCTGTCTCCCTCTCTTCCTCCTTCCTTTCTGGCTTTCTTTCTTGTAAAAATAAAGCTTTCAAATTACCAATCTTGAAGGCATATTTATTTTATAGGAATTTAAAAAAATTTAAATAGGGTCTCATGCATCCAAGGCTGACCTGAAATTAGTTATGTAGTTCCCAATCATGGCTATTACATGCATGACTGAATGCTGCCAGTTTTAAATCTAGTATATTTATACACGTAAATACTTTCTGATTGCTACTAAATTTGGGTTCAAGACTGTGGAAAATTGTGGCTTTAAATTTTTTTTTCTATATTCAACAAATTAGGAAGTAATAAAAATTTTATTTTGGAACATCATGAATTTTTTTCACTAACTTATAGCATTGCATTTTGCAGGCTTTCTTCATTAAGCACGTATTCTTCTGTATGCAGTAGTAATTCTTCCATTTCATTACTTGATATTTTGATGAATAAATGTGATAAATGTAATATACATGTTGTTTTTCATGTATGTAATGATGGACATACTAACTGTTATTTGTTTTAATTATTGCTATTTTAAATGAAGCTACTGACATTCCAATAAATGAAGTTACTCTAATTTTAAAAAAATGGTAGATGCAATTTTCAGAACTTGCATATGTAGGAAATTTGTGCATAGCAGCATATATAAAATGTCTGGTTAGCTTATATTATTTATTATGATTTGCTTGTAGCTGAAGAAAAGTATATTTGATTTTAGTCAGAATATTAGTTTTCCATAACAATCTAAATGTTTTGGCTAAGTAGGTCAGTATTAATTTTAGTTTTGGAGGTAAGAACCATCAGACCCTGTAAGTCACAGTCGGGACTGAATTCTGTCAATGGTTTCTCTTATGGCTGATAGCCTTCTTATTATGTACTCACATTCCTTCACAACTTTCGAAAAAGGATGATTTATTGTACTTCATATTTTCGTTAAGAATTCAAGACGCGCCAACAGAGCTTAGGTTCCAGTCTGAGGCCTCTGGCGGGAGCCTTCAGATCTCTGCTTCAGGATCCAGAACAGTCTGGGCTACAATACCACATCTCCAGGCCCTGCAAGAGGCCAGAGGGGCACCTGGGAGGCCGGCTGGGAGGATTCACTGTGCTCTGGTGAGTCCAGCAGGCCCCAGGCAGGAGCCTTCAGGTCTCTGCTTCAGGATCTGAACAGCCTGGCACACAGCACTTGGTCTCCAGGAAGTGCAAGAGGCCTGTTGTGCACCAGAGGCCAGCTAGGAAGAGTCAGCTTGCACTGGTGAGTCCAGCATTGACAACAAGTCCAACTAACACCAGTGAGAACTAGATGGCAAAAGGCAAATGCAGGAACGTCACTAACAGAAATCAAGGCAATAAGGAAGCATCTGAACCCAACTCTCCTTTAACAGCATGTCCTGGATACCCCATAACACCAGAAAAACAAGATTTGGATTTAATATCACTGGTCATAATGCTGGTACAGGAACACATGAAGGGCATACATAAAGAAATTCAGGAGAAAATGGATCAAAAATTAGAAGCCCTCACAAGGGAAACACAAAAATCATTGAAAGAAATCCAGGAGAATACAAAAGCCAATAATGAGGAAACACAAAATCACTTAAAAAATACAGGAGAACTTTGGTCACCAGGCTGAGGTCATGAAAGAGGAAACACAAAAATCTCTTAAGTGAGGTAACCCAGACTCAAAAGGTGAATCATGGTATGCACTCACTAATAAGTGTATATTAACCTAGAAAACTGGAATACCCAAAACATAATCCACACATCAAATGAGGTACAAGAAGAAAGGAGGAGTGGCCCCTTGTTCTGGAAAGACTCAGTGAAGCAGTATTCGGCAAAACCAGAACGGGGAAGTGGGAAGGGGTGGGTGGGAGGACAGGGGAAGAGAAGGGGGCTTACGGGACTTTCGGGGAGTGGGGGGCTAGAAAAGGGGACATAACTTGAAATGTAAATAAATTATATCGAATAAAAAAAAAGAATTACAGGAAAACACAAACAAGCAAGTGAAGGAGCTAAGCAAAAACATCCAGGATCTAAAATCAGAAGTACAAACAACTAAGAAAACTCAAAGGGAGACAACTTTGGAGATAGAAAACCTTGGGAAGAAGTCAGGGGACATAGATGCAAATATCAACAACAGAATACAAGAGATAGAAGAAGGAATCTCAGATGTTGAAGATACCATAGAAACCATGGACTCAACAATCAAAGAAAATGCAAAATGCAAAAAGCTTGTAACCCAAAATATCCAGGAAATCCAGGACACAATGAGAAGACCAAACTTAGGGTTTATAGGCATAGATGGCAGTGAAGATTTACAACTTAAAGGGCCAGCAAATATCTTCAATAAAATTATGGAAGAAAACTTCCCTAACCTAAAGAGAGAGATGCCCATGAATATACAAGAAGCCTACAGAACTCCAAACAGACTGGACCTGAGCAGAAATACCTCCCATCACATAATAATCAAAACCCCAAATGTACTAAACAAAGAAAGAATATTAAAGGCAGTAAGAGAAAAAGGGCAAGTAACATATAAAGGAAGACCTATCAGAATCACACCAGACTTCTCACCTGCAGCTATGAAAGCTAGAAGATCCTGGGCAGATCTCATGCACACTCTAAGAGAACGCAAATGCCAGCCAAAACTACTATACCAAGCAAAATTCTCAATCACAATAGATGGAGAAACTAAGATAATCCATGACAAAACCAAGTTTACCCAATATCTATCCACAAACACAGCCCTACAAAGAATAATAGGAGGAAAACACCAATACAAGGAGGGAAACATCACCATGGAAAAAGCAAGATAGTAACCTTCTTTCATCAAACCCAAAAGAAGATAACCAATCAAATTTTAAAAATAACATCAACAATGACAGGAAGTAATAATCACTATTCTTTAATATCTCTTAACATCAATGGGCTAAATGCCCTAATAAAAAGACATAGACTAACTGACTGGATACGTAAACAGGACCCTACAGGGTGCTGCATACAGAAAACACACCTCAGGGTCAAAGAAAAACACTACCTTAGAGTAAAAGGCTGGAAGAAAATTTTACAAGCAAATGGTCTCAGGAAACAAGCCGGAGTAGCCATTCTAATATCAGATAAAATTGACTTTCAACCTAAAGTCATCAAAAGAGACACTGAGTGTCACTTCTTGCTGGTCAAAGGAAAAACATACCAAGAAGAACTCTCAATCCTGAACATCTATGCTTCAAATGCAAGGGTGACCTCATTCATAAAAGAAACTTTACTAAAGCTCAAAGCACACATTGCACCTAACACAATAATTGTGGGTGACTTCAACATTGCACTTTCCTCAATGGATTGATCAGGAAAACAGAAACTGAACAGGGACACTGTGAAACAAATTGAAGCTTTGGACAAATTAGATTTAACAGATATATATTGAATATTTTATCCTAAACCAAAAGAATACACTTTTTTCTCAGCACCTCATGGTACTTTCTCCAAAATCCATCATATAATTGGTCACAAGACAGACCTCAACAAATATAAGAAGATCGAACTAATCCCATGCCTCCTATAAGATCACTATGGAGTAAAAGTGGTATTCAATAGCAACAAAAACAACAGAAAACACACATACACATGGAAACTGAACAATATTCTACTCAATGATACCTTGGTCAAGGAAGAAATAAAGAAAGAAATCAAAGACTTTTTAGAACATAATGAAAATGAAGACACAACATACCCAAATCTATGGGACACAATGAAAGAAGTGCTAAGAGGAAAGCTCATAGCCCTGAGTGCCTCCAAGAAGAAAATGGAGAGAGCATACACTAACAGCTTAATGACACACCTGAAAGCCCTGGAACAAAAAGAAGCTATTTCACCCAGGAGGAGTTGAAGTCAGGAAATCATCAAACTCAGGGCCGAAATCAAGTAGAAACAAAGAGAACCATACAAAGAATCAACAAAACCAGGAGCTGGTTCTTTGAGAAAATCCACAAGATAGATAAATCCTTAGCCAGACTAACCAAAGGGCACAGAGACAGTATACAGATTAACAAACTTAGAAATGAAAAGGGAGATAAAACAACAGAAACTGAGGAAAATTGAAAAATCATTAGATCCTACTACAAAAACCTATACTCAGTATAACTGGAAAATCTAGAGGAAATGGAGTTTCCTAGACAGATATCAGACACCAAAACTAAATCAGGATCATATAGATCATCTAAACAGTCCCATAACACCTGAAGAAATAAAAAGGATCATAGAAATTCTCCCAACCAAAAAAAGCACTGGACCAGATGGTTTCAGTGCAGAATTCTATCAGACCTTCAATGAAGACCTAACACCAATACTCTTCAAACTATTCCACAAAATAGAAACAGAAGGAAATTGACCCAACTGGTTCTATGAAGCCACAATTATGATGATACCAAAACCACACAAAGATCCAACAAAGAAAGAGAACTTCAGGACAATTTCCCTTATGAATATTGATTCAAAAATGCTCAATAGAATTCTTGCCAACTGAATCCAAGAACACATCAAAACGATCATCCACCATGATCAAGTAGGCTTCATCCCAGGGACGCAGGGATGGTTCAATATAAGGAAATCCATCAATGTAATCCACTACATAAACAAACTCAAAGAAAAAACCACATGATCATTTCATTAGATGCTGAAAAAGCATTTGACAAAATTCAGCATCCTTTCATGCTAAAAGACTTGGAAAGAACAGGAATTCAAGGCCCATACCTAAACATCATTAAAGCAATATACAGCAAACCGGTAGCCAACATCAAACTAAATGGAAAGAAACTTAAAGCAATCCCACTAAAATCAGGGACTAGACAATGATCTCCTCTCTCTCCATATCTTTTCAATATAGTAGTTGAAGTTCTAGCTAGAGCAATTAGACAACATAAGGAGGTCAAGCGGATACAAATTGGAAAGGAAGAAGTCAAATTATCACTATTTGCAGATGACATGATAGTCTACTTAAGTGATGTGAAAACCTCCACCAGAGAATGCCTACAGCTGATAAACAACTTCAGCAAAGTGGCTGGTTATAAAATCAACTCAAACAAATCAGTTGCCTTCCTATACTCAAAGGATAAGCAGGCTGAGAAAGAAGTTAGGGAAATGACACCCTTCACAATAGCCAAAAACAATGTAAAGTATCTTGGCATGACTCTAACCAAACAAGTGAAAGATCTATACGACAAGAACTTCAGGTCTCTGAAGAAGGAAATTGAAGAAGACCTCAGAAAATGGAAAAAATCTGCCATGCTCATGGATTGGCAGAATTAATATAGTTAAAATGGCGATCTTGCCAAAAGCAATCTACAGATTCAATGCAAGCCCCATCAAAATCCCAACTCAGTTCTTCACAGAGTTAGAAAAAGCAATTCTCAAATTCATCTGGAATAACAAAAAACCCAGAATAGCTAAAACTATTCTAAACAACAAAAGAAATTCTGGGGGAATCAGTATCCCTGACTTCAAGCCATACTACAGAGCAATAGTGTTAAAAACTGCATGGTATTGGCACAGTGACATACAAGTTTACCAATGGAAAAGAAATAAAGACCTAGAAATGAATCCACATACCTATGGTCACTTGATCTTTGACAAAGTAGCCAAAAACATCCAGTGGAAAAAAGATAGCCTTTTCAACAGATGGTGCTGGTTCAATTGGTGGTCAGCATGCAGAAGAATGCAAATTGATCCATTCTTATCTCCATGTAATAAACTTCACTCAAATTGGATCAAGGACCTCCACATAAAACCAGACACTCTGAAACTAATAGAAAAGGAACTGGGGAAAACTCTTGAGGACATGGGCACAGGGGAAAAGTTCCTGATCAGAACACCCATAGCTTATACTCTTAAGATCAAGAATTGACAAATGGGACCTCATAAAATTACAGTTTCTGAAAGGCAAAGGACACTGTTAAAAGGACAAAATGGCAACCAACAAATTGGGGAAGGATATTCACCAACCCTACATGTGATAGAGGGCTAATATCCAATATATACAAAGAACTCAAGACGTTAGACCCCAGGGAACCAAATAACCCTATTAAAAAATGGGGTACAGATCTAAACAAAGAATTTTCACCTGAAGAAATTCAGATGGCCGAGAGGCACCTTAAGAAGTGCTCAACATCATTAGTCTTTAGGGAAATGCAAATCAAAACAACCCTGAAATTTCACCTTACACCAGTCAGAATGGCTAAGGTCGAAAACTCAGGAGACAGCAGGTGTTGGTGAGGATGTAGAAATAGAGGAACACTCCTCCACTGCTGGTGGGGCTGTAAGATGGTACAACCACTTTGGAACTCAGTCTGGTGGTTCCTAGGAAACCTGGACATGACACTTCTGGAGGACCCTGCTATACCTCTCCTGGGCATATACCCAAAGGATTTCCCGGCATGCAATAAAGACACATGCTCCATTATATTCATAGCAGCCTTATTTATAATAGCCAGAAGCTGGAATGAACCCAGATGTTCCTCAAAGGTGGAATGGATACAGAAAATGTGGTATATTTACACAATGGAATACTACTCAGCAATTAGAAACAATGAATTCACAAAATTTTCAGGCAAATGGTTTGATCTGGAAAATATCATCTTAAGTGAGGTAACCCAATCACAAAAGAATACACATGGAATGCAATCTCTGATAAGTGGATATTAATTAGTCCAGAAGCTCTGAATACAGAAGGCACAAATCACATAACAAATGACTCCCATGAAGAAGTATGGAGAGTGTCCTGATCCTGGAAAGGATTGATCTAGTGTTGGTGGGGGGGAATATAAGGACAGAGGAAATGGAGGGAGTTGATTGGAGAATGGGTGGAGAGAAGAAGGTTTATGGGACATATGGGGAGGGAGGGAGGATCTGGGAAAGGGGAAATCATTTGGAATGTAAACTAAGAATATATAAAATAAAAGTATTTAAAAATAATTCAAGATGCATTGGATTAGGAGTCAATTCCCATAATTTCTTTTAATCTTAGGTTCTCTCTTAGTTTCTCCATATTGCAGTATAGCAATATTATGGGTAAATATTTCAATATATGTATTGCTAAAACCAACTCAAAGCAAGCGAGTGGTTGAGCATACTTACATAACTCCTCTTAAGTAGCTATTTTTTTTTATTTTTTAATTTTAAATCCTGATAGCAGCTCCCCCTCCTTGTACACCCTCACCAATCTCCCTCCTTCTCTTCTCCTCTGAGAAGCAGGAGGCCTGCCATGAATATCAGCAAATCTTTGTATATCAACTCACTGGAGTGCAATTATTTTGATAGGGGTAAGATGGAATATCAAATTTGTTTTGACTTGGATTACACGGATGGCTAAGGATGTTGAACATTTCTATAAGTGACTCTTTGCCATTAGAAGTTACTTTGTTGAGAATTCTGTTTAGCTCTGAACTCCATTTTTAATTGAGCTATCTGGACTGTTGCCTAAGTTGTTGAGTCCTTTACATATGTTGGATATTATCCCTCTGCCAGATGTATGGCTATTGAAGACCTTTTCTCAGTCTCTAGGTTGTCCTATCAACAGTGTCCTATGTCTTGCTGCAGATTTTCAGTTTCTTGAGGTCACATTTAATAACTGATAACCTTAGTACCTGAGCTATGTGTTTTCTGTTCACAAAGTTGTATCGTGTACTGATAAGTTTAAGGCTATTTTCAAATTCTCTTCTATTATTCAGTGTATCTGGTTTTAAATTGAGGTCTTTCAAACACTTGGACTTGAATTTTGTTCACAGTGATCAGTATGCACCTATTTTGATTATTCTACATGCAGACATCTAGTTAGACCAGTGCTATTTATTGAAGAAACTTTTGTTTTTCCATCTTAAAGTTTCAGGTTCCTGTGAAAAATCAAATGTTCATAGTAATGTGGCTTTATTTCTGAGTCTTCTATTCCATTGCATTGTTAGCCTGTAGAACATCTTGACATCAGGGATGGTGATATCTCCAGAAGTTCAGTCCTTGTTTAGGTATCAGGGTAACTAGGACTCATACAAAGAGTTTGGCAACGGTCCCTTTGTTTCTCTTTTGTGGAAAAGTTTGAGGAGTATTAGTGAGTTCCTCTTTGAAAGTCTGGTAGCATTCTATACTAAAATCATCTGGCTCTGTGCTTTTATTTTTTTAATGCTTTGGACACTTTTAATGTCTTCTATTACTTTAATGGCTTCTTCTATTACTTTACTTCTATTAATTCTAATACTTTTACTATTTTTATTCTTTAATGACTTCTTTACTTGTTTGATTGTATATTCTGGCTCTTTAAGTAGATTATTTGATCTTAATTTAACTTTGTTTAGTAGTACCTTTCAAGAAAATTGTCCATTTTGTTAAGATATTCCCCTTTTGTGGAGAATACGCTTTTGAAGTAAGACATAATAGTTCTTTGATTTTTTTCAGTGTCTGTTGTTATGTCTCCCTTTCGATTTCTGATTATGATTATTTGAATACTGTCTCTCTGGTTTTTTGTTTTTTTGTTTTTTTTGGGGGGTTGGCTAAGTATTTTTCTATCTTGTTGGTTTTCTCAAAGAAGAAGCTCTTCATTGATTTTTTTGCATTATCCTCTGTTTTAAATTTGTTTATTTAAAATCTGTGTTTGATTATTTTCTGAAGTCTACTCTTCTTGGGTGTGTTTGTTTATTCATTTTATTTTGTTTTCTTTTCCATGAGCTTGCAGGTGTGTCTTAGTCAAACAGTTCAGGAAGCAGGAGCTGATGCAGAAGCCATGGAGGGATGTTTCTTACTGGCTTTCTTTCCCTGGATTGCTCAACCTGCTCTCTTATAGAACCCAAGAACACCAGCCCAGAGATGGTACCACCCACAAGGGGCCCTCTTTACTTGATCATTAATTGAGAAAATGCCCCACAGCTGGATCTCATGGAGGCACTTCCCCAACTGAAACTCCTTTGTCTGTGATAACTCCAGCCTGTGTCTTGGACATGCAAAACCAATCAGTATAATTGACCCCTTGTCAACTTGACACCCCAAAACACACCACTATTAAGCCTTAACCCTTATTTTTTATTCATCCTCAAGCTCTAAATAACTCCAAAAGTCCCATCATCTTTACATATTGAAAGTTCTATCTTTTTAAAATATACAGTATCTTTTAAGATTCAAAGTCTTTTAAAAATTCAAAGTCTGTTACCAGTGGGCTCCACTAAAATACTTTCTTCCATTAAGAGCGAAAATATTAGGGCAAAGTCATAATCAAAAGCAAAATTCAAACTCCAAAGGTCCAATGTCTGGGGTCCAACTCATGATCTTCGGGCTCCTCCAAGGGCTTGGGTCACTTTCCCAGTTCTGCCTTTGTAACACACACCTTGTCTTCTAGGTTCCTGCTGCCTGTACTCCACTTCTGCTGCTGTTCTTGGTGGTCATTGCATGGCACTGACATCTCCAAAACACTGCTGTTATCTGCTGTAATTAGGCTTCACCAATAGCCTCTCATAGGCTCTTTTCATGGTGCCAAACTTTAACTCCTTTGCATGACCCCTTCAGTCCTGGGCCAACAATTGCAACTGAGGCTGTACCTTCACCACTGGCCTGCCACAGCCACTCATAGTGATGAGCCTCAGCTGCTCTTCATGACCCCTTCATGCCTTCAAAACCAGTACTGCCTGGGTGACTCTTATATAGTACCAAGTCCAGTCACAGCACAAAGTACAACTGTGGCTATCTCTGAAACACAGTGCTCTAAGAAAACACTACCCAGAATATTTCAACTCAGTAATACGGCTCTCTTCTTAATCACCACTAATTTCTTAGCTCCAGCTAACTAGCATCAATAGTCCCAGTAATGCAAAGTTTTGCTTTAGTGGTTCTAGTATCTTGTTAATAACAACTAATTATTCAGTCACAGCTAACCAAAACCACAGAATCTTCACAATCAAAATATGTCCCTGAGAAGAGTTTTTAATCTTCCCTCTGAAATTTCACAAGCCAGGCCTCCATCTTTTGCACTGTTCTTAATATTTTCTTCCAAGCTCCTACAGAAATTTCTACAGAGCTCTTAGCATCCTAATGGCTCTTCTAAAGTTCCAAAGTCCTTCTACAGTCTTCTCCAAAACATGGTCAGGTTGTCACAGTACCCCACTACACTGGTATCAATTTGCCTTAGTCAGGGTTTCTATTCCTGCACAAACATCATGACCAAGGAGCAAGTTGGGGAGGAAAGGGATTATTCTGCTTACACTTCCACACAGCTGTTCATCACCAAAGGAAGTCAGGAATGGAACTCAAGCAGGTCAGGAAACAGGAGCTGATGCAGAATCCATGAATAGATGTTTCTTACTAGCTGACTTCCCTTGGTTTGCTCTGCCTGCTCTCTTATAGAACCCAAGACTTATAAAACCTGCTCTCTTATAGAACCAGCCCAGAAATGGCACCACCCACAAGGTACTCTCCCCACTTGATCACTAATTGAGAAAATGCCCCACAGTTGTATCTCATGGAAGTGCTTCCCCAACTGAAACTCCTTTCTCTGTGATAACTCCAGCCTGTATCAAGTTGATACACAAAACCAGCCAGTACAAGGTGTAACTTTAAGTTGCTAGTATAAGAATTCTCTAATTTCTTTATGCAGGCATATAGTGCTATGTGCTTTTTTCTTAACACTACTTTCATTGTGTTCCATACATTCAGATAATTTGTGCCTATATTTTCATCTAACTCTAGAAAGTCTTTAGATGCTTTCTTTATTTTTCCCCTGGCTCAGAGATCATTGGGTAGAGAGTTGTTCAGTGTCTCTGAGTTTGTACTTTCTCATGTTTCTGTTGTTTAATTTCAGCTTTAATCCATGGTGGTCTGATAAGATACAAGGGGTTCTTTCCATCTTCTAGTTTTTATTGAAGTTTACATTGTGGCCAACTGTATGACAAATTTTTGAGAGGGTTTTGTGAAATGATGAGGAAAAGTATATTCTTTTGTGTTTGGGTGAATTCTTCTATAGCTATCTGTTAGGTACGTTTGATTCATAACCTCTGTTAGTTTATTTCTCTGTTATTTTCAGACTGTATGACATGTCCATCTGCGAGAGTGATGTATTAAAGTCTCACAATATTAATATGTGGAGTTCATTGCATGATTTAAGCTTTAGTAATATTTCTTTTGCCCTCACATTTGGGACACGTATGTTTAGACTTGAGATGCCATCTTGATATAATTTTCCTTTGATGGGTAGGCAGTAACTATCACATCTCTTTGGATAAATTTTGACTGGAAATTTATTTGATACTATAATGGCTATTCTAGGTTGCTTCTTGGGTCCATTTACTTGGAAATATTCCTCTATTCCTTAACTCTGAAGTAATTTGGAAATGTCTATGTTGGTTGCTGATGTGTCTTTCTTGATTGCAGCAGAATGATGGATACTGTTTCTGTATCCACTCTGTTACTTATATCTTTTTGGGGGGAATTGAGTCCATTGTTAGTGAAAGATATTAGTGACCAACAATTGCTAATTCTTGTATTTTTATTTTTATGTTACTGGTGGTAATGTGTGTGTGTGTGTGTGTGTGTGTGTGTGGGAGAGAGAGAGAGAGAGAGAGAGAGAGAGAGAGAGAGAGAGAGAGAGAGAGAGAGAGAGAGAGAGAGAGAGAGAGAGAGAGAGAGAGAGTTTTCTTTCCTTTGCTTTTCTGGTCTACAGTTATATATTTCCTGTGTTTCTAGGGTTATCATTGTGTCAAAGTTTTCCTTCTAGAATCCTCCTCAGTGCTTGATTAGCAGAAAGATATCATTTAAATTTGAGTTTGTCATTGAATATCTTGTGTTCTTTTACTAGAGTAATTGAAAGTTTTGCAGGGTATAATAGTCTGGAGTGGCACTTGTGATATCTTAAATGGCATCTTCCCAGGCACTTTTGGCTTTTAAAGTCTTTGTTGAGAAGTCGGTTGTAATTGTAATAGGTCTCCATTTGTATGCTATTTGGTCTTTATCCCCTGTGTCTTTTAATATTCTTTCTTTCTCCTATACATTTAGGCTTTTGATTGTTATGTAGCAGGATGATTTTCTATTTTGATCCACTCATTTTTGGTGTTCTGTAAGCTTTATGCAGTTTTATAGGCATCTCTTTCTTTGAATTAGGGAACTTTTATCTATAATTTTGTTGAAAATATTTTTTGGGCCTTTGAGTTGGGAGTCTTCTTCTATTCCTAGTATCATTACATTAGCTTTTATCAGAGTGTACCAAATTTTCTACATGTTTTGTCCTAAAAACTTTTTGAATTAGCATTTTCTTTGATTGTATCAATTTCTTTTAGTGTATCCCCTAGACCTGAGATTCTCTCTTCCATCTTGTGTATTCTGTTGTTGATGTTTGGGTCTGTACTTTTGTTTGTTTGTTTGTTTGTTTGTTTGTTTGTTTTTTAAGCCAGGGTTTCTCTATGTAGCTCTGGATGTCCTAGGTCTCACTCTGTAGACCAGGCTGACCTTGATCTCAGAAGTCTTTCTGCCTTGCGTCCAAAGTGCTGGGATTAAAGGTGTGCACCACCACTGCCCTGTAGGTCTGTAATTCTTGTTCTCTTTCCTAGGTTTTCCATCACCAGAATTTCTTCAGTTTGTTTTTGTTGTTGTTATGGTTGTTGTCGTTGCTTCTATTTACACATTCAGGTCTTAAACAGTTTTATTCACTTCTTTCACTTGTTTGATTGTATATTCCTGTATTTCTTTATATTTATCCACTTCCACTTTATGGATATGTACCTGTTTGCATTTTTCTTAAGTTCATTAAGGTATTTATTTGTTACCTATTAAAAGACCTCTATCATCTTAATAAGATTAGACATAAATTTATTTTCTTGGGATTTGGGTGTGTCAGGATTTTGAGGGCTTGCTGGGTTCTTATGGTACCATATTGCTCTAGCTTTTGTGAATTACGTTCTTATACTTGCCTGTAGCCATCTGGTGCTTTCTAGTGTTGTCAGTTATGGAAATCCATGATGGGAGTAGACTTCTGGCGGTTTCAGTTATATCTGGTTGTCTCTGGTAGTAGTAGGCTTCCTGGAAATCAGGCATTGCTGGTAGTCCCTCATGGTTTCTGGTTGCTGGCTACCCAAGTTGCCACAGACCTCCAAGGATGCAAAAAGAGGTGGTGATCCATAGAGGTTGTAGGCCTCTGGGATAAAACTTAGAGGTGTGAAGTAGAAGATGTAGCTTAGTGTAGACAGGGAAGACTTCAAGGTTCCTGGTCTTGCTCAGTGTCCAGCAGGAAGTAGCATGGTGCTTCGTAATCTCACCATTATTTTTAATGCAGCAGGTTTTGGGGGAAATGTGCAGAGCTGTAGCCCAGGAAATGCATAGGTAACCATGTCTAAATATAGGGAAAAACATTTCTGGGTCTGTAGATGGAGCAAACACATAAAAGGAACTTTCGATGTTGAGAGTAGCTCTGGGTGACAGCCATCAAGAAATAGTTAACAACCCTAAAATGTCAAAAGCTGAACTCAGCTCAATGTCAGAAGTTTAGAAAAGGATCCCTATTCCCAGATGAGAATTTATCCTGGCAATACTTTAATATACTCCTTGTGTGATTCTCAACAGAGAATACAAGCCAAGCCTTGCCTAGACTTCTGATCTATAGACTTGAAGCTGGTAAGAACTTACATAGAAATCAAAATCACTGTAAACTTTAGTATCTTGTATGATTTATATGTTTGTTCTCTGATCAAAACATAGTGCCTTGATTTCTGTACCATTTTTCTAAATGATGAAATTGGATAGCATGAACTTCCAAATATATTTTTGCATTACTGAATTGTTTTAGAGACTACCATGGTTTTGTATTCATACAACAAATTCAGAACCACTAAATGGATATAAATATATGTATGTGTATATTTTGATTCCTGTACCATGCCTGTCTGAATGCTGCCATTTTCCTGCCTTGATGATACTGGACTGAACCTCTGGACCTGTAAGCCAGCCCCAATTAAATGTTGTCCTTTATAAGAAAAAATATATAATAAACATTGGAAATATTATGTTTTTCAATTCAAAAATTGTATTTCCTGCTTCATTGATTTTTGAATTCTAGAGTTTCATATGTCAAATGTTTTATAAATGTACATATTTGCATATTTGTTACATTTATTCCAAAATAATTGTTATCTTTAAAACTATTGCAACTATATCTTAAATTTTATATTTAAACTATCTTCTGATACATTTCATTGATTACTATTTTATATGATGAGTATACAACATCACTTTTGAAAGCAATGAAATTATTATTCTATATACTTCTTTTACATTGCATAATATTGGTTCACTTTGAATATGTTATTTGTTTCCTGTGGAAGTTATGAACTACAATACAATATTGAATACTCATGTATATCATTCTTTATTTGGATAGAATTCTTTTAATGTCATTCTTTACATGGTTAAATTTTTCATCTCTTCCCAGTGCTTAAATATAACTGTGTCAAATTAATGTCTTCTGGAAATGACAGGTCTACTGTATTCATGAACTCACAGCAGTGATTATTGAGCAGCCTAAGACTTGCACAGATCAAGTAAATTAACATCACAGCAAGGGTGGGCAAGAAGCACATGAAGCCTCACCTCTCATAGAGCAACTGTCAGTTGACTGCTAAAAGGTGAATCATTTTCCTTCATAGGATATGGAATCCAGTTGGTTGCTCATAATCCAGTGAATAGACCTACCTATGAAAATATTGGCAAGTTCAATTGGATGCAGTAGGTTTTTCTTTTTTCTTTTCTTTTCTCTTTTTTTTAAACAGAAAGGACTAGACAGACTTGGAAGAAAATAATGGGAACCAGTGAAATCAAAATATATTCTATATGTCTATGAAATTCTCAATGAATAAATAAAATATAAAATAAAAATTTCTATTATCTTCCCGTTTTCAAGAGCAATTATCAAATTCATCTGGAACAACAAAAAACCCAGGATAGCTAAAACTATTCTCAGCAACAAAAGAAAATCTGGGGGAATCAGTATCCCTGACCTCAAGCAATACTACAGAGCAATAGTGTTAAAAACTGCATGGTATTGGTACAGTGACAGGCAGGAGGATCAATGGAACAGGATTGAAGATCCAGAAATGAACCCACACACCTATGGCCACTTGATCCTCGACAAAGAGGCTGAAAACATCCAATGGAAAAAAGATAGCCTTTTCAACAAATGGTGCTGGTTCAACTGGAGGTCAGCATGCAGAAGAATGCGAATTGATCCATCCTTGTCTCCTTGTACTAAGCTCAAATCCAAATGGATCAAGGACCTCCACATAAAGCCAGACACTCTGAAGCTAATAGAAAAGAAACTGGGGAAGACCCTTGAGGACATCGGTACAGGGAGAAAGTTTCTGAACAGAACACCAATAGCGTATGCTCTAAGAGCAAGAATTGACAAATGGGACCTCATAAGGTTACAGAGTTTCTGTAAGGCAAAGGACACCATCAAGAGGACAGATCGGCAACCAACAAATTGGGAAAAGATCTTCACCAATCCTACATCAGATAGAGGGCTAATATCCAATATATATAAAGAACTCAAGAAGTTAGACTCCAGAAAACCGAACAACCCTATTAAAAAATGGGGTACAGAGTTAAACAAAGAATTCTCACCTGAAGAACTTCGGATGGCGGAGAAGCATCTTAAAAAATGCTCCACTTCATTAGTCATTAGGGAAATGCAAATCAAAACAACCCTAAGATTTCATCTTACACCAGTCAGAATGGCTAAGATTAAAAATTCAGGAGACAGCAGGTGTTGGAGAGGGTGCGGAGAAAGAGGAACACTCCTCCACTGCTGGTGGGGTTGCAAATTGGTACAACCACTCTGGAAAGCAGTCTGGCGGCTCCTCCGAAAACTGGGCACCTCACTTCCAGAAGATCCTGCTATACCACTCCTGGGCATATACCCAGAGGATTCCCCACCATGTAATAAGGATACATGCTCTACTATGTTCATAGCAGCCCTATTTATAATTGCCAGATGCTGGAAAGAACCCAGGTATCCCTCAACAGAAGAGTGGATACAAAAAATGTGGTATATCTACACAATGGAGTACTATTCAGCCATTAGAAACAATGAATTCATGAAATTCTTAGGCAAATGGATGGAGCTAGAGAACATCATACTAAGTGAGGTAACCCAGACTCAAAAGGTGAATCATGGTATGCACTCACTAATAAGTGGTTATTAACCTAGAAAACTGGAATACCCAAAACATAATCCACACATCAAATGAGATACAAGAAGAAAGCAGGAGTGGTCCCTGGTTCTGGAAAGACTCAGTGAAACAGTATTTGGCAAAACCAGAACGGGGAACTGGGAAGGGGTGGGAGGGAGGACAGGGGAAGAGAAGGGGGCTTACGGGACTTTCGGGGAGTGGGGGGGGGGCTAGAAAAGGGGAAATCATTTGAAAGGTAAATAAATTATATCAAATAAAAAAAAAGACAAAAAAAAATAATAAAATTTAATTTAAAAAAAAAAAAAAAAAAAAAAAAAAAGAGTAGTTTCCTTTCCATTATTCACTACTTCCCATATGCTTAATTTAATCCATTTTTCTTTGTGGTAAACTGGATCCACATTAGTCTTTCTTAAAATAATGTAGTAATTTACATTAGTTAATATTCTAGTTGTTTATGGTGGAAGTCATTTGCTACTGAGCAGCTGAGGCTGCATTTTTGCCTTATCATCCAGACAGTGTTGTGTGTAGATATTTAGAGTACATATGAGTCAGGTTAATTTATTCAGTGAAGGTAGGTCATGTGGCCTTATATCTGAGTGCACTTGAAGGCCTCAACTTTGCTTTTTATACTATAGACCATAATTCCTAAAACTGGAGGTCAAATTCAGTAGCAAATTATATTATGCACTCAGGTAGATTATCAGGTTTCAAATCACAATTCTGTTTAGCATTCTCATTCTTAGTTGCATTCAATAATGTTTGTTGCAACTTTTTAGTTTTTCCTTTGAATATTTGTTTACAGCAAGAACCTTAGTCTTAAATCTTTGTAAGAAGCAATTAGATATGCACTTAGATTTATATAAACTTGCAATTGTTTATTCTTTCTTGAAAAATATTTTTCTACACCTTAGTAGTGATGGATTATAATTGACTTCTTTTTCTCCTATTTTTGACAATAATAGAGGAATTTGGATGATACTTGAAGGAAGATATTACATTCTGCCAATTCTAACAAGATTTAGGATATATATTTATAATTAAATAAAGCCCAACCCCCTGAGTATTAGTTATTTTGGTACAATAATATTAAGACTTAACCCTCAGCAAATAAGCTTCTCATTGCAGAAGATAGATACTATTAAATAAAACTACAACAGATGCAAAGAACAACTATATATGAGGTAGCTAGCCATCATGAATACATTTACAACATGGCTTCTTAACTTAAGGGTAAGAGTACATGGTAGAAGAGGGGACAACAAAATTTTATATACCTGATGACCAAAAAAATATGTTATGATATTATGCATCATGAAAATGTTAGGAAAGCTTTCTTCATGATACCTCAACAATATGGTTACCTTGCAAAACATAAAAATACAGTACCAATAGATAAGGTATTATGAGGTTTAGGATTTAGCAATACTCAGTGTAATTAAATTGACATCTGTAGTAATTGGGCACACACAGTAAGATTCAAGAGCTAAGCACCTAAGAAATAATAGTGATGTATTTATTTCTCCCAGTCTCCCAAGATAGCAAATCTTATCTATTAGTGATAAAACAAATGGACACTAAGAAGGATTATAGCAGACTTCCTAAGTATTACACTTTATTAGGCAAAGTAAATATGTTTCCATTTTTTCACAACCATAAAAGATTAATTGTGGAATTTCCCCACTTTACAGATACATAGTTCCAGGTTAAAATGTTTTGCCCAAGCAGAGTATGGCCATGTTGGACATCAAAGGGAGAAGAAACCCTTGGTCCTGAAAAGGCTAGATTCCTCGGTGTAGGGAAATACCAGGACAGGGAAGCAGTAGAGGGTTGATTGGGGGACAGGGGGAGGGAAGATGGCCTATGGGATTTTTGGAGGGGGGAACCAGGAAAGGGGAAATCATTTGAAATATAAAGAATATATCTAATAACAAAAGAGGGAAAATGCTTTGCCCAATGGCACTCAGTAATGATATGAATAAAATGTGAAATCATGTTTTCTTTCTGACTCTAAATCTTCGAATATATGACTACACTGCTACTCAATGTTTAATGTGATGATCAAAGAAAATGTGCACTGATTCACTTGATATATGTTTAAAGATGCATAGAAGTCACAATGAAGCCTGTGTAATAAAGTTTCAATTTAGCCATACTGGTGCAATGTTTCCACACCCCTTCAGTTTTTTTTTTCTATTTCAGCTCAAGTGGAACTACTTGAAATTACATGTAGTTGGATCTTTTGTAAGTTAGAGATATAAATGCTTAGATTACACATGATGTACCCTTTTCTAAGTCCTTGACTTGCTCTCTGAATAACTACTATTACAAATATATACCTCAAAATGCTAAGTTAAGAAGAAATTAATAAATATGACTGGGAGGTTTGCATAAAAATGTGGTGATTTTATGAAAAGCATGAATTCCTGTCTTTTTTATTCCCTGAGGCAGAAAGAAAATAAGAATACAAAACCATTTAGGAAGAAAGTGAGATAGAAAATTTACTTTGTATTTCTATTGCTGTGAAGAAACAGCATGGTAATGGTAAAGCTTATTTAATTCAAGCTGACTTACATACATTTCAAAGGTTTAGTTTATTGTTCCAGTCGTAGGAAGCATGGAGGCACACAGACAAAGAGGTGGCTGAGAGTTTTACATGTGGATCTTCAAGCAGCTTGAAGAGAAAGAAACTGGTCATGACCTGTACATTTGAAATATCAAACTTCCTCCAGCAAGAGTGCACCTATTCCAACAAGACCACATCTCCTAATGGAAGAATGCCACTCTTTATGTGGTGGATTTTCCATTCAAACCATCACAGAAAATAAAGCTAAAGAAATCAGGGTATAATGACTTCCACCTATCATTTAAATACTTAGTTTGAGGAGATAACTTTAGCTTCCCTGTTGACATGAATCTACTTATTATTGGATGTTTTAATATTACCAGGGGAAAATATTTTTGGCCTAGGAACTGTCAAGTATCCTTATTGAACAAGAGCATGGACTTGACTAATGGAAATCATATACGCAAACATTTCTCATTAATCAGTTAACAGACACTAAATTTGCCTCTCCTCATTGTTTGTTTTATTCCCCTTCATATTTACAATCGATATATCTTCACTAAAAGACAGTAGTACATTGAGTCTCTCTCACTATGGGAGTGTAGACAAATGCAACACAGAATAAAGAAACTTTAAAAGCTTTGCTTTCTTCATGTGAAAAAATGGATTTTTAAGGTTATAATGAGAACTTCATATGCTATTGTATGTACATAAAATGCCTCTGAAATAATTTAATTTAACACTGACTACAGTATAGTGTTGCAATGGCACAACTTTATATTTTTTTATAAACATTAAGTGACATCTATTCGGAGAAATCAAGTTTTCAGATATCAGTTTTACTAGCCATTCATGTATGACCGAATCAAGCACGATACAACTAAGATACACTATTAATCTTGAGTAACATGCATCATAAAATAATATTTGTTGTTTTTGGACACCAAAATTAGGGGTAATGGTTACAGAAAAATAGATGAAAAGTAACTTAAATTTCTCATGTATGTGTGTGTATGTGTGTGTGTACACGTGCATGCACATATCTGTATTAAGTATAAAACTATAGAATTTGTGTATTTGTTTAACACTATAGAGAAAATTTTAGACTAAATAATGATCTGATATGGATATGAAAAGCAAAAAAGAAATTGGGGAATGTAAACAAGATAGTATTCAAGAAATTTAGATTGATCTGATATTGTTTTTATATTTTATTTCAATATTTAAAGAGTATTTTAAAGTAATAATATTTTGGTACTCAAAATTAAACATTTAACATGATCTCTGACCCCAAGCTATATTACATAGCAATAGTGATTAAAAATAGACCTTATTGTTACAGAGACAAACAGGGTGACTAATGGAATAGAGTTGAAGACCCAGATATAAACCCACACACATATGGAGGCTTGACTTTTGACAAAGAAGCCAAAATTATTATATTATTTAATGGAGCAGCTATGGCTCTGATATTATTCCTAATACTTTTTCTAGATTTCTAAAAATAGTGCAGACCCTAAGAATAGATGCTTGGGAGATTAGAGATATGGTCAGATAACAACAAGAGAAAGTATTTTCTTCCACACTAAACAAGTTTGGTTCACAACGGTTACAATGAGTCTCATAGCCATCTCCAGCTTGTGGGGATTTAACACACTCTTTTGGATTCTGGATATCTACACTCATATGTGCACATATGCACACTGAGACACACAAACATACTGCCAGGAGGCAAACTGACCGTACTTTATGTTTAGAGTTCATTTTAAAGATAGATTTAGATTTTGAATTCTCAGCTACAAACCTTGGAGAGATCGGGTGGTCAATGGTCACTATGCCCTCCCAGAAGAAGAAAACATCTTGCAGCTGCCAGAGATTCACCTTGGCTGAATGCCCAGGCTATGTGAAGAATCCCACTTGCCTTACTTCTTCCCCTGCCTGTATAAGTTCCCTGAGAAAATACAGATTTTTGGGAGGCCTTGAACAGTTAGTCTTGGCCTTATTCTTTGCATCTCTTGTCTCTGTTTCTCTGTCCTTCTATTCTAGGGTCCCCTGTCGAAAACCCCCGTGGGCCAGGGCATATAACCAAAAATTGGAAGATTCACCTATGATCCTAATCTGGAGAAGGCCTATTGTAGATGGAGGTTAGAAGCTGATGTTTTCAAGGTCCAGGCTTGTAAAAGTTTATATTGTAAATATAAGGCCACTACATACATAGTGAAGCATGTGCCTTGTGCATGGTGGGGTATCTTTTAGGCATATGCCCAGGAGTGGTATAGCTGAGTCATCAGGTAGATCTATTTCCAATTTTCTGAGGAACCTCCAGACTGATTTCCAGAGTGGTTGTACCAGTTTGCAATTCCACCATCAATGGAGGAGTGTTCCTCTTTCTAGCTAGCATCTGCTTTCATCTGACTTTTTTGATCTTAGCCATTTTGATTTGTGTGAGGAGAAATCCCAGAATAATTTTGATTTGCATTTCTCTGATGACCAAGGACTTTGAATATTTCTTTAAATGCTTCTCTGCCATTTGAGATTCCTTTGTTGTGAGTTCTCTGTTCAGTTTAATGTCTCATTTTTTGATTAGGTTGTTTGGTATATCAGAGGTGAGTTTCTTAGGTTCTACATGTATTTTGGATATTAGCACACTATTAGATTTGGGGTTACTGAAGATTTTTTCACAATCTGTTGGTTGCTGATATGTCCTCTTGACTATGTACTTTGCCTTACAGAAGCTCTCCAGTTTCATGAGATCCCAATTATCATTTGTTTATCTTGGAGCCTGAGCATCTAACCCTTGAGAGACATGAGGTTCCATGGAATGCTTGGCAGGGTTTAGAGGAATATGGCCTTATGGGGATATCCTCTTGGAAATGGAGGGATGGAAATGGGATGATGAACTGTTGAGGATAGTGACTGGACTACAAAAATAAATAAATAAATAAATAAATA